>NC_056688.1:64426418-64790585 GCF_018350215.1 Panthera leo | reverse complement strand
TGAAGGGAGACAGACCCTTGCAAGCAGAGTGCTCAGCGCCGCCTGAGAGCCCAACGCAAGGTAAGTGGGGGGGGGGGGGGTTAGACCCCTGAGAAGGGCCCACCTCTTTGGGGCTGATACCCTGGGCATTCTGAGCAGACTCCTTGGTGCATTCTCTATGTTAGTTAAGTCCAGCACACAATAAGGAAACGAAATATGTCAGTGACAAGTCCAGATGAGAAGGGCAGAGATTTGTGCTTTCCTAGGCACCAGCTGAATTCTGACAACTAGACAAGTGAGAACAGGAGGACTGGACTTCCTTCTTTTTCTTGAACCTGAAAGTCAGGGAAGACCTCTCTGGAAAAGTGGCATTGCAGTCCCAGGGCAGAACCCCCAGATAGAAGAAAGGCTGAGGTGACTGGGTAAAAGAGATCCGATTCTGATTGCAATGTTTTCTTTATTGTTTTGAACTGCCTTGATCAGTCTCTTCTTGGAATCTCCAGAGAATATTGCCAATAGAGTACTGATACATCAAACTATAATAAGGATCATATGGAACCACGTTCATCCATTAAAGAAACATTCAATCACCACTATGTTCAAGGTTCTGTGTTGAGTGTCTAAATACCCAGCATCTTCCAGCTAAACCATCTCCTCTTTGGGCCAAGGGCCTCCCTGTCAGACAGATCTGAAACTCCAGCATCACCTTTAACTCCTCCTTGTCTAATTTCCCCCTTTTCCTGCTATCCTTACTCACTATATATCATATATCTAGACTGTGGTAGCATCCTTTAACTTGGCTCCCTGACTCTGGGCTTGAAATTGGGTATTAGAAAGGTAATTTGGAGTTAAAAATGTAGGATAGAATCTTGGCTAAGGGTTTAAGACTATATACGAATTCTTATTTTTTTATTTCTAAACAGCCAGTAAAAAGCACCTGGAAATGACCAATACCCACCATTGCTAGCAATTTGTATATCTCTATATATTTCACATAATTTTTAAAAATAAAATGATGTCATGTGCATAATTGGAAAGCCTTTATACATAAACCATGAGCATTTTCATGAAAATAAACTATACCCACATTTTTAATGGATACATTATTATATATACTATTGTATCACTATTCCTTAATTTATTTAGCAAATCCTTCATTGATTTACCTTTTTATTGCTACTGATGTTTTACTGTTATAAACATTATTATAGCAACTTACAAAATGCATAGATATTTGTACATTTCTTGGTGTATTTTCATCAAATAAAATCTCATATAGGAAGTTGCTGGATCAAAGAGGTATTTAAGGCTTTTGGTAAATAATGTCAAATTGGCCTCTGGAAATTTTATATCAATTTACACTCCCAAAAGTAGACTAGAAACATGGCTCTTTCCTATACTATCACCCAGTTATTAATATTCTTTAATATCTTTGCCAATCTGACAGGTGACAAGTGATATCATTATTGTGTTAATTTTGTATTTCCTTGAATACTAATGAGATTGAGCAATTTTTGCATATTTTAGGCTATTTATATTTCTTGTTTTTTGAGTTGTCTGCTCATATCCTCTCATTATACTGTATTGATTTACCTGATTTGTCTATATTAATTCTGCTATATATACATTAAATATTTTCCAACTTGATGTTTGTGTTTACCAATTATTGGAATAGAAATTTAAAATTTTGATTTCACCAAAACTGTAACACTTTTATTTATAATTTGTGACCTTAGTTTTTTTTTTTTGAAAGGCTTTTCCTATTTCCAGACTAGCAAATATTCATCTATTGTTTTATTCCAGTATTTTCAAAGTTACATTTACTACATTAAAATCATATTGATATTGAATTTATTTTGATATAAGGCATAAGATAAAAAAGTATATGTATGGCATCATTTGTTCTAACTTACTGATAAATCCATCATTTCCCCGCTGGTCTGAAATGCTGATATTATCACTGACTATACTCACACATCTGTGAATCTGCTGAGGATCTTTGAGGTGGGCAATTAGAAGAAAAGACACAGGGAGGTTCAGATATGAAGTTACGATAAGGGCGGTAATAGGAATGAAAGGATGGGGATTATGAATGCATAGATTAATAATGGATAAATCTTCTCTTCTCCTTGAAATGTGAAGATAATAAGGAGAGCTAAAGAGTAACAATAGCTTTTTTTGAACCAGAAAAGTGTCATGCATAAAACTGTGAAAAGCAGGAGTTGGTTGTGAAATAGAAGATGATGATTATTTGATCATTAAGATTTTGAGCTTGTGGTCCCCATGGGGCATCTATGTGATGGTGATGATGATGACGATGATGATGATGATGATAGAGAGAGAGAGCGAGCGAGCCAGGGAGAGAGTGAGGGAGAGAAAGTAAATTAAACTAAGATTCAGATGAATTTTATTGAGCCTCTCCTGTATTTCATAGGCAATGCTGCAATTTCCTGGACGGTTCATTGGCACTTGAAAGATTTTGCTTTCTTCCTCAGAGAAGTAAAGCAATAGCCAGGGGCACCATGGAGTCTGAGAAATGGCGCATCAGCTACTCCCTAGTCCTCCCTCATCCTCCTCCCTCCCCTCCTGCCCAGCCTTAGAGCCTCACATCTCATGTCCCTAGTCACCCTCCTCCTGGTGTGAGAGGAGGTGGAAATCCCATCCTGGAAGTCCATATGGAAGGTAGATAACACTGGAGAGGAGACAGAAGGGAAGAGGCTTCTGCAGGACTGGCACTCTGGGGTTATCTCCCCTAAACTTCCTCCAAGTCTACGGCCAGTGCAAGCAGAGGTTGAGGAAAAGGAGCAGGAGAAAGTGAGCGAGAGCCCCAACACTGCTCCACCACACAGTCTGGCCTCCACCCCACAGCTCACTCCTAGTTGCTCTTTCACAGGCTGGGGTACAGCCAGAGAAGCTCAGGGTAGCCACGTTCATGGGCATGAGAACCCTGCCTTCCACAACAGTAGCTGTAACAAGTAGAAGTGAAGTTTCCAGTGGCCTGATTTGGAATGTCAGACCTTTGTTCTATGGGAACATGTGAGCTGAGTCGTTCAGGGTCAAAGAAATGTCTGTGGAGATTTATATGAATGAAGAAGACTTTCATGGTCTGCTCCCACATGCAACTATGTTTCCATGGACAGTGTGTCCATGTTCCAGGTCACTGACTTGTGAAAAGACATTAGGACTGAGGCTCCTGGAAATTGGAAATGGGCTGTACTAAGTTTTCCAATCAAGCAGATGAAATAAAGAAAATCAATCATTGGAGACATACACAAACTTCCATACTTCATTGAAACATTACAGGCAAGGATTTTCCAAATTCTTGCTTCAAATCAGAGATCCTTGAAGTTGAACACTAGTCAGAAGTAGTAGAATCCGGTTATTAAAAATAAATGCTTTATACTTTTAAAATGTTTTTATTTTTATTTTTGAGACACAGAGAGACAGAGCATGAGCAGCAGAGGGGCAGAGAGAGAGGGAGACACAGAATCCAAAGCAGGCTCCAGGCTCTGTGCTGCCGACGTGGGGCTCCAACTCACTGACTGTGAGGTCATGACCTGAGCTCAAGTCGGACACTTAACCAACTGAGCCACCCAGGCGCCCCTAAATGCTTTATACTTTTAAATGTTTCAAATATACTTTAGCATACCTCTACTATTTTAACCCATGATGACCTTGCAAGAGATGATTTCCCCATTTTCTAGATGAAAGCTAAGACTAGGATGGACCAACGCACTTGACTGATACCATGGTTCAGAGCAGAACTAGGACTCATGAGGACCTTGTGTTCTATCCCCACTCTCTATTACCCCACCAACATGCTGCCATCCTTGAAACTCTGCCTTTTGAGGCCACTTTTTTTTTTCAATAGCAAATCTTCAGCTCCCAGACCATACATTTTTTTCAGGCCTCAGCATGGTTTATTTTGCTTGTTTGGCATGCAGGCATCCGTTACATATCCCAAATGTGAATTTACAGATATGATCCGAAGTCTGTTATAAATTTAGCGAAGTGGCCACACAGACAGAGCCTCCTTTTGATAAATGTAACAATTTAATGTCCTGGGAACATGAATAGGCCAGGATATAAAAGCTTAACGGATCATGTTTTACTACATAATCAATGAAAACAGAGAACATTGTACTCTTAGATAAATGTGTATAGTGTTCTTCTGTGTCTATGGACACTTTAGGACATACTTGTGATTTGTGGTAAATATAAGAAGGAAAGATAGCCCAACGTTTGTGAAAGATACTTTAACATTTTTTATAAAAATCACTCCTCTCAATATAAATAGCATTAATCAGAATTTCTTTTCAAGTTGCTCCTCTATGGCTATATTAATTTTACCATTAATTTCAACTCCACTTATGAAAGACTTTTTAGGCAGGCTTCTCCCTAGTTTTGGTGAGCAGATGATAAGGAAAACATACTATTTATGATATCAGCCTTCAGATGAAATAGGAAATGATATGATAAGGAGAGTTAAAAATGAGTCTACTAGGAAAGACACTAAGAATGGAATAAAAACCTGTGGGAAATCCAGAGATTAACCTAGGAGTCCTCCTAGTCTTGCCCAAGTATGAGAAGCCTGTGTTCATGCAGAGTTGAGTCAGACATGGGCTTGAGAGTGCAAGCCTGGCTGGCCCCTTGCCCTATCCCTTCTCCTCATACCATGTCCCATGTGGTCAGAAACAGGACTTCCTGTAAAGAGGGAAAGATGCCGCAAGTTGTTAGGTGTCCAGGTGCCAGAGTGGTCAACACACCCAAGCAAAGAAAGTGAGCTTGTAAGAATAAAACATTCTCTTTCAGGACACAGAATAAAACCATCTGGGAAGTGTCTGTTAGGACAGGTAAGCTGTTGCAATGGTGAGAGAGATAATTATTTGACTTTTATTTAATTTTTAAAAGTTTACTTATTTATTTATGAGAGAGAGAACATAAAAATGAGCAGGGGAGGAGCAGAGAGAGAGAGACAGACAGACAGACAGACAGACAGAGAGAGAGAGAGAGAATCCCAAGCAGGCTTTGTGCTGTCAGTGCAGAGCCCAACGCGGGGCTGGAACTCACTAACTGTGAGATCATGACCTGAGCGGAAACCAAGAGTCAGAGGCTTAACTGGTTGAGCCACCCAGGTGCCATGAGGTAATTATTCGATTTTTAAAACAAAAGATTATCATTTCCTCACTGCAATTTGCATTGTATCACCAGAGATGGAAGTTCTAGTTATTTTTAGAACATTTGTATTTTTACAGCAAGAAAAGAGCTTGGAGGAATAGGCTAAATCTGTCACCTTCCCAGGAGCCTAAAGTCCCCAAGTTCTGACATTCGTGGTTCCCTATCTCTCTGGTGGATGTGCCACTTAATTGTAGGCAGAAGCCACTCTGAAGCACTGAATTAACATTTTCCTGTCTCACCTTGCTCTCCAAAGAATGTTGGAATTGCACATCCAGGGCAGAGTTGAAGATTTGGGGGCACACATTTGAGATTTTAAAATTCTAAGTTTTTGAAATACTTACTATACATCAAATAATACAAAAGAAAATGAATAGTATTTGCCTTCTCATATTTCCTTTTTCATGATCAACATCATAAAAAAAATCCTCTTGGTATGTTTCTAAGTATGACAAATTACTAGCGTAGTAAATGAGGATAAATAAGACATCTAAAATTAAGCTGATTAAAAATTCAGCATTTATATGCGAATCAGTATAAATTTATAGACACATATGTAGGTGTCCAATGTTTCGGTAACATATTACAATTACTAATGGAAGTTGTCTATATGGTAAACATTGGCAACTAATACCTTTTTAGGATTACCATGAGGAAAACAGATTTCCATTTTATTTATGAGCGAGAGAAGTTTTATTTTCACTTTTAATGAAATGTTGGACTCTGAAAATCCAATGAAGATAAAACATTTTTATTTTGGCAACATTACATATTGAGTTATTTATTTTGGGCGGAAAAATTAGCATAATTATTATGAGTATTGATTGAAATAGGTTCACTTTATAAGTGAACAAAGATCGTATTGGTTTCTTATATGGCTTAAATATTGTCATGTTAATACTACACATGTGTATAATGTGCTATATATATTTTTTAATGTCACTAATTGACTAGAGAATTCTGCATCTGAGACTTTTCTTACCATAAGGCCCAAATCAGGGAGATAAACTTATAAGAGTAAGGAGCCCCAATGAGAAAGGAAATAGAAAATAGTATCTCAAATTCAGCTAATAATCAACTCTTCTTCATAATCAACTCTTTGTTTTATAGGTCTTCAGGAAATTTGTGAAAACATAGATTCATATCCTTCATAACCTATGAATATATTATTATTAAAATTTTTTTTAATGTTTACTTTTGACAGACAGACAGACAGACAGTGAGCAGGGAGGGGCAGAAAGAGAGGGAGACACAGGATCCAAAGCAGGCTCCAGGGTCTAAGCTGTCAGCACAGAGCCTGATGCAGGGCTTGAACTCACAAACTGCAAGATCACGACTTGAGCCAAAGTTGGATGCTTAACCGAACGAGCCACCTAGGTGCCCCACTATGAATATATTATTATTAATTTTCTACTTTGTTTTACAGAAAATCAAGGAAGCACTTTGAACAAAGTCCAGAAATTCAACAGCTGGGAAGGCATTATGGAGAAAGCAATTTTGATGGGTTTTCTTCAATTTTCTCTAAAAAGAGCCAAAGAACTGATGAAATTTACTCTTAGACCAAATATTCCTTTAAAAACATGAGCACAATACATTCACCAAGAGACATGTGTTAAAACATGATATCTACTTACTATTTTTTTTGGTTTCTAAACTAAACTGACATGAAACTAGCTCTAAAAATATTTAAGAAATGGGTATGATTTTTTATAGGAAACATAATTTTCTCATTTGAGTGTTGGTACCTGCTCATTTTCTTCACCTAAAAGCAACCTCTTCCTATTGTAATGGTCCCTTGCCTGTCACTGTCCATTGTCAGCTCTAGCTATTGCCATCTTCCCAACAGACCAACTTCCTGGATGCATCTTTTTCACTGGCCAGGATGTGTTGCATTCATACATCTTTCTGCCTTAAAGATGTAGCCTCCTTGGGGGGACATTAAAAAACGGTGTTCCTGTCATGACTGCTGTAACTTCCTTTTCTCTGTTGCTTCCCAACCACAGGGCCATTACTGGGCACCATGTCCTCCCATCCACCAGAATCAGGAATAAGTATGGAAGAGTTCATTTCGGTAGAGCAAACAGATATGGTGTTTCTGTTCTGCGCCAGGAACTGTGGTGGGTGTTGGGGTGCAAAGTGAAGAAATAATGTTTAGTCTCAAGGAGCTTATGGTTCAATAATCTGTCTCAAATTATCCTTCAGTGTGATCCTATCCACTTTGCTTGCTCCTTTCTTGTTCATTACCTGTGCAAGCTCTCCTAGGCTTGCTTCATATCTTTCCTCCCTTTGTTCTTTAATCCTGTAATATCTTTCTTTTTAACCCCATTCCCAAGTGTTCAGGAATACAGCTTGCAATGGAGGTCTCAGAAAGGCTTTCTGAGCTAAATAAAAGAAGTTATAAACATTTAACTGTTTTTTTTTTTCTCTAAATTACCAGATCAAAAGCAGCAATAAAGCAAAAGATCACATCACATTATCTGAAGTGTTAATCTGGGGACAATAGGAACCTCTTAGTTTCTTGATTAATTTAAAATTTCTATGTAATTGATTGACAATATATGATCTTAGTTACTTAAAAAAATTTTTTTAATGTTTATTTTTATTTTTGATATAGAGACAGAGCATGAGCAGGGGAGGGGCAGAAAGAGAGGGAGACACAGAATCTGAATCCGAAACAGGCTCCAGACTCTGAGCTGACAGCACAGAGACCAACGTGGTTCTAGATGTGGGGCTGGATGCAGGGCTCGACACAGGACTCAAACCCACAAACTCAGATCATGACCTGAGCCAAAGTCGAACGCTTAACCAACTGAGCCACCCAGGCGCCCCTGGTCTTAGCTACTTTTTAAAAAATCAAAACAATAATCACATTTGAAAACAATTTAGGGAGAAAATCTAATGGTTTATGGAAGATTTGTACATCTTAAGAATTTTTTTGGATGAAATATTAAAACTGAGACTTGGAAAAACCATAGAATGCTCATATCCTTGCTTAAATAAGAAAAAATTAAAAGAGATTTTTCTTGTGCCTATCCCCAACAACAGCAAGAACCTGTAGATTTATAGTTTCAACTCTAAGGAAATTGGACTTCAGATCTGCAAAAACAGAAATAAAGAACATGGAAAATGTTGCAAAACTAAAGTATTTCTCTAGATTATTTAAATTATTTAAGACAATAATTTTATTTCTCAGAAACATGCATACTCTGGCCTGGTACCTTAGGAGACTCTCTCTCTTTACCTTTCTTGAACTCAGGTAGGACTCCCTCCTCTGCCCTGTAAAATCACTGTAGCTGTGGTTTCCAGAGACTAGAAAAATTAAGCCCTAGATGTTGAATAAATGACCACTTATAGCATCTCTGAAAGTAGCCTAAACCTTATCTCTTCTTCTTTTTTTTTTTTCAAGTTTATCTATCTTTGAGAGAGAGAGAGTGAGTGTGTAAGTGCACATATTCTAGCATAAGCGGCAGGGGGTCGGGTGGGGGGTGGGCAGACAGAGAAGGAGACAGAGGATCTGAAGTAGGCTCTGGGAAGTCAGCACAGAGCCTGATGCAGGGCTCTAACTCACACACCATGAGATCATGACCTGAGCTGAAGCCTGACGCTTAATGACTGAGCCACCCAGATGCCCCAAACCTTATCTCTTCTAATTAAACAAACAATTTCACTGATTTCCCCATATTCCCCCAGTTTCCCCATATTTCACTGATTCATGGTTTTTCTGTTCTCCTCTCCACTTATTCTTACTATAATACTATTATTTCTATTGTTCATTGTAAGCATGTAGTATTTCAACTACATTTAGAATAAATAAGCTTCTTGCAACCTGGTCTTGAAACTTAACCACGATCTATAGTAATACATTATGAAGAAATATATTTAAGACTAACAAGTGATTTGCTACAAAACAGAGTGTTTTAAGCTGGAAAATATTTCTAACACTATAGATATTCATGTATGGATTTTGTACTTAGGTTCATTAATTTATAGTTTTACCCAGAATATTGCTTCTTAGGATCCTTTAAATTTTAGAACTCATATTATTATGTAATTGGTAATAAGTCACTTCACATTCAACATACAAAAGAAGTAGGTGTTAACAGTATAGCTTGTAAATCAATTCTGATTAGTCCATGATAATTGGTTGGATTCAATATTACGACATCAAGCAAGTGGTCCAGTACTTTTGCTCTTAAAAACATGCAAATTGGATTGACCGAATGGGAATAGGCTGCTAAATTTCCATCATGTTGGTTATACTATGTCAGAGTATCACACTTCCCCAATGCTACCTTATGACAACTCACTCACTATGGCTTTTTGCCTTCTAGCATCTTTTTCAGGGTGTCCTTTACTTCTGTGTTCCTCAGGGTATAGATCAGGGGGTTGAGCAGGGGAATGACAAGACTATAAAACACAGAGACTACTTTGTTGTACTTCCATGAATTCCCTGCTTTGGGTTGCTGCATGTACATGAAAAACAGCGTTCCATAGAAGACGATGACCACAGTGAGGTGGGAGGCACAGGTGGAAAAGGCTTTGCACTTGCCTTCAGAAGACTGAATTTTTATAATGGAAAGGAGGATGCAAATGTAAGAGATGAGGACAGTCAGGAAGGATCCACTGAGATTCACTGCAGAGAAGATCAAGAGCTGCTTCTCTTTGGTGTGGGTGTCAGAGCAGGAGAGGGCAAGGAGAGGAGGGTCAGCGCAGTAGAAATGGTGGATGATATTGGAGTCGCAGAAAGACAACTGAAAAGTCAGAACTGTTTGTAGTACAGAGTTCAGGAAGCCGTAGGTATAGACGCCTATCACCAACTCCTTGCAGACCTGCTGAGTCATAACGGCTGGGTAAATCAGGGGGTTGCAGATAGCCATGTAGCGGTCATAGGCCATTGTGGCCAAGAGGAAGCATTCAGTAGTGGCAAAAGCACTGGAGAAGTACAGCTGGGCAAAACAGCCTGAAAAGGAGATGGTTTTTTTCTTTGCCAATAAATTTTGTAGCATCTTGGGCCCAATGGAAGATGAGTAGCAAACATCGATGAAAGCCAGGTGGCTAAGGAAATAGTACATGGGGGTGTGGAGCCTTGGATCCACCTTGATGAGTAGGATCATGCCAAGGTTTCCTACCAGGGTGATGAGATAAATTACCAGGAATACCACAAAAAGGGGAAGCTGCAGCTCAGGACGCTCTGTGAATCCCATAAGGACAAATTCTGTCACTGTGGTACGGTTGCCTCTTGCCATTTTGTTCTCTCTCTTGTTGGGAAAAAAAAAAAAAAGAAATAAGGCTTCAAAATGATTAGACTAAACAAAAAGGTTCTTACCTCTTTGTTCCAGTACCAGATGACAAAAATTTGGCTTCACAATTCCAGTGGCTAAAGACTGTCATTAGTCATGGGGCTTTACTCTGCTCACTCAGAGGGTTGGAATTCATTCACTTTCTCTTTTGATGGAAATTGACCAATTGACCTCCACGTAAGTTGCACCAAGTTACACTCCCAAAAATGTTGTACAAGAATGCCGATTTTCCCACCAACCCAAAATCTTATCAAATTTTAAACCTTTGCCCCCATGATGGTGAATACTGGGCAACTCAGGTCCTCTTGATTTTTAAAAATGATGAGTAGGGATTAGCATTTTCTCAAACAATTATTTGCATGCGTATTTCTTTTTCATGACCGGTCAGTTCAGTTCCTTTGCTAATTTTACTATTAGGTTCTTGATCTTCTAAGCATTTTATTTACAGGGCCTCTTTGTTTATTAAGGAGATTAGCCATTTGTTTGCTACATGTATTGCAAATTAATTCTTAGTTTGTCACTTAACATTGGTATGGTATTTTTTTTTCTTTCTGCTACGCAGTAAATTTTAAAGGGTTTTGCCAACTTTATCGATCTGCTTTCTGAATTCTGATCTTTGTGACATAGTTAGATACATTTTTCTCTATTTAAACTTATTTTAAAAAATGATCTCTTGCTCTATTCTAGGGCTTTACGGATTTCATTTTTACATCATTATCTTTGCTTTATCCAGAGTTTAAGTTTGATATAAAGAATGAGGTAGTCAACTCATTTTACTTATTTCCCCAAATAGCTAGCTGGGTGTCTGTCCTAAGGCCGTTGGTTAGTGAAACAATTTTCTGGTTGATTCTGCTGATTTAAAACTCCAGCCTTAATGTACAGTAAAACATTCATAAGTACTTGGGTCAATTTCTGATTCTTTTTCTTTGTCCTCTCTTCTAGAACAAGGACCAAACATTTAAGTCCGAAGCTATAAATTTAATTTTAATATCTGGTAATATAATTTCTGGCTATTTTCACACGTATATTTTCAAGATGAACTTTGGCATTATTTTAGCAAGTTCCAAAAAAAAAAAAAAAATCCTGTTTTCACTTAGAGTGCTATTGCATTGAATCGATATGTTAATTTGCTGAGAATTGACAGCTTTACAATCAAAACTTCTATAACTAAGGAATGTATGTATTTATTAATGACGTCCCTAAATAGTCTTTCCTTAGAGTTTTCGTTAAACTTTCCGGATAAATATCTTATATTGTTCTTTAAAGTCTATTCACGAATGTTTTATTTTATTAACTATTGTAAATGAAGCTTTTTTTTTCATTTTGTGGTTTATTTAAGTACTGTTTACATATGGAAAAACTACCAATTTTTGAAAAATTGATTTTATAACTATCTTCTTTACCATAGTTTCCTATCATTTAAAAATAGCTCTTAGTTGATTCTTTTGGGTTTTCAAATATAGATTCATATAATATGAAAAGGATATGAACTTTTTCCCTCATTTCTGTAGAGCATCTCTCATTTTTTTCACTTTTTAACTTGTATTGGCTAGTACTTCCAGAGTATTACCTTTCAACCTTTTAAAGCATGCTCTAAAAGTGCAAGGAGACCCTCAGGTATATAGACATACAGCATAGCCTTTGTAATATAACTGATGTTTGAGAAAGACAAGGCTTTAAAGAACTGCGCATATTTGGTGTGGTTAAAAAATTGACTCCCCAGGAGCAAGCCCACCTTTGACACTGGAAGAGCCCAGGGCAAGAATAACAAATGGGGGCTCACATATCTACGACTTAATAAGAAAAAGTTAAAAATGAAAATAGCAAATTAATAAGATATGTTCTAGATTTCCTCCTCAACAAATATACCCTCATAATAACCTGGATGATGGAATCCTCAGAATTCCATGCTGGAATGAGGTGGTGGGAGAACTTGTCTCCAGCTCACATGTGCACAGCCACACGTGTGTGCATCTGTTCACACCCCTGCAAATAGCCATCCCTTGGTTACCCCTAAGGCCTAAGCATGTGAATATCAGCATTGTGGTTTACCCTTACAAGGGTGATCTTGGAAAGTGACTCTTGTAGACTCTGGAAATAAGTTGAGGGCCATCTGGGCACGGAATTTTAGGGTCCTGTTACCTGGAAGATGGTCTAGAAGGGGTGGATAGGATGAATGCTGTGTGGGCACATCCCTTTGGCCTTGTCCACTGGAGTGTTTTACAGTAGGAAGAGGCCCAGAATTTCCCTAAAGAATGTGACCAAGGCAGTGTCTCTTTTCTTTGGCTCTAAGGGTAACCAAACTTACAGGTTTGCCTATAAGTAAACGCATGTCTGGGCTAGATAATTGAGGGTCTCACTCATTTTAAGGAGTTTGGTCTGTATCCTATAGGGAGTGGGAAGTCTTGAAATGAACTGAGATGGTGATTGGAAAATGGAAAGAACCTCAAAAGATGAAAGATAGATTCAAGGAGAGCATTTTAGGAGGGGGGTTGAGTCAGAGCAGCTCAGAGCATGTTTGGGAGACTGTGCATCCCTTCTGTTAAGAAAAGTACATCTGAAAGAGAGTAGTGAGAAACAAACTGGAGGGGGGTAGGGGGTGCTATATTGTTCAGAGCTTCCCATGTCAGGGAGATTTTAATGACTAGATCAGTAGTGAATGTGGACACAGTGAACATCTGAGCAGTAGAATGACTTGGCCAGTGTTCAACTTTTAGGGAGTTACTCTGGGAGCATGTGCAGGATGGGTTGAAGGGAGAGAATAGTCAGAGGGATACCAGCTAGGATATTAGGAAGGAGAGATAGCCCAAAGGCAGAGTCTGTGTCACTTGGCAATTATCTGGGATTCAAGTTTTAAGTCTGAAAGACCAGGATAATGGTAACCTGATAATTGGTAGTTTAATTAAATTTTATCTTTTATCTAAGGTGATCTGACACAATTTAAATACACACACACACATGCACACATGCACCAATAATATTGAGAACATATTAAGGGGAAGATAAAAAGATTTCCCACTGTATTTATAACAAGTCACTGTGAGGTGGTGCTTTTAGTAGGAACAGAAAGTCTGGGCTAGGAGTGGAGTAGGAGGGAAGAAGGTTGAATTCAAATTGAGAGGATTGTGGATGGCTATCACACAGACACAGCTGGTGGCATTGATTTGGGAGTCATCAATGCACAGAGGATGGTAAAAGCTAGGGAATCAACGAGATGGTTCAGGGATAGGAAAAAAGGTAACAGAAGGTTCAAAGACAGACCTTTGGGAAAATTGTATCTTTAAGGTTTGGGGAAAGGAGCAGCAGTCTTAGATGCCTGAAGATGTTCAGGTCAGCTCATATCAGGAAATAGTAAGGGATCTTTTAATATGGCCTTTCTAGCACTCCTGGTGTATTTATGGTAGACAGGGCCTGTTTGGTTGTGGTTTTGCTTCTCTCATTAAGAGCTTAAAGCAAAACCAGACATGGAGATCTTCAGGAGTTACACATAAGCAATTTTTTAAAAATATGATTTATTGTCAAGTTAGCTAAAATACAGTGTATACAGTGTGTCCTTGGTTTCAGGGGTAGATTCCTGTGACTCATTGCTTACATACAATACCCAGTACTCATCCCAACAAGTGCCCTCCTCAATGCCCATTACCCTTTTCCCCCCCTCCCCATCAACCCTCAGTTTGTTCTCTGTATTTAAGAGCTTCTTATGGGTTTGCCTCCCTCTCTGTTTCAAACTGTTTTTTCCCCTTCCCTTCCCTTATAGTCTTCTGTCAAGTTTCTCAAGTTCCACATATGAGTGAAAACATGATATCTGTCTTTCTCTGACTGACTTATTTCACTTAGCATTATACCCTCTAGTTCCATCCACGTTGTTGCCCATAAGCAATCTTGCTCAGTAAAATGTTTGTTCTTCTGGATTCCATGCCATCTAAAGGCAGGAAGACATTCTTGCAGATTTCTAGAATCAGTCAAGACTTTCCGCCTCCATTTAAAGTGTGACCGTTCTCACTTCAGCTGTGACGCAAAGCAGTTTAGTAAGTCTGGAAGAACCCAAAGAGCCAGTAGATCGACTCTGGCTTTATTCAACAGCTCTTGTGTGATAGAATATTTTTCCTATGTTAGCTATCATGATATAATTGCATATTTGCCTATGAAGTTTCTAAAACATGGTTCATGCATTCTAATTTCTAGATTTAAAAAAAATTCTTTTTGAATAGCCATATATTTATTCATCATTTATCCTATGGAAATTTTTTTTTTGCATCCAAAAGACCTCTAATTGAATGCTTTTTTTTTAAAACAGTTTTCAACCCAGTACATACTCTGACTTTCTTCCTTGACAATTAAGTTTGAGGCTTACTGATAACATCATTGTTTAGCCTATTAGTTCTTAGAATATAACTAGACCTTATGATAAATTCAGGGAAAAACAAAATAATAAATTTCTCATAAAAAATATTTGACCTGTAATTTTCTACCTAAGAGAAAACTTATGGTCCCTTTAAGAAATAAAATACTAATGGAGCACCTGGGTGGCTCAGTCTGTTAAGCGTCTGACATGGGCTCAGGTCATAATCTCATGGTTCATGAGTTCAAGCTCTGTGTTGGGCTCTGTGCTGATGGCTCAGAACCTGGAGCCTGCTTCGGATTCTATGTCTCCCTCTCTCTCTCCTCCTCCCCCACTCATACTCTGTCTCTCTCTCTCAAAAATAAATACAATATCAAAATCAAAAAGTAAATATAATAAAATACTGAGGGTTCTGATTTAACTACTCTCAAATTTGGTGAAAATAACCAGTGATTAAATACTTTTTCATGTGCCAAGAATCATTCAATTTTACACATTATTTTATTAAATATGTCATTATCATTTCCCCATTTTCCTAATGAGGAAACTGAGACACAGAAATATTCATTAGTTTTTTCCAAATTCACAAAGTAGAGAAAGTAGATGAGCCAGGATTTGAAACCAGGTAGGCTGATTCTAGAGCCCTCAGCCTAAACTATACTGCGTCCCCATTTATGATTCCCTTATGATATATGTATATATAACATTTATAGTGTTTAATATATTCAATGTCTGATGATTCAAAGTATTGGTTTGTGTTTTACCACTCATTATTTGAGTAATTCAAGTAACTTTGTTGAATGACCTAAGAAATCTTCTTAGCCCCTGGGAAGGGAGGGGCACATGAACTACTTTGAGAATCTGGTAAAAACTAAGTATCTGATCCTAGGAAAGTTTCACTCAGACAACATCCTGCATGCAATTTCAGAGGTTTCATGAGTTTATCAGGTGTATCCTATGGTTTCCTCATAGAATGATACACTGACAAAAAATCCCAGCTTTCCTAGGAGTCAACCAATCCTCTCCCATTGGCTTCTCCGACAGAAGGAAAGCATACCTGTCCTAAAGCCCTGTACTCTTCACAATCCCAGAACTAAAACCCTTCTCTTCACTGCCTTGCTTTTACTATAGCAGACTTGGAAATGAATACAACGTACCGAGCACCTATCGGGCAGTCAGTCAGGGTTTCCAACCTTCTGGAAGCATCCACCTCGAGTATTTCCAGTGAGACAAACAGACTTCTTCATGTCTGACTGGAAGACTTGGTTTCTATGTTCTGCACCGGCAAACCTATGAGTATTTATAAAATGTAATGAGTCTGTTATGTCTTGTTATTCCAGAGCTTCCTGGGTACCAAGGGAACGGTATATACAGAGTTTCTATGAGATATTTTACATTTGATTGAAACCACCCTTGGGAATTAAATCCCTGAATCATCCTGGTAACATAATGATGGCCTGGGTTATGATGCTTTGGTGCATGTACTCAGGATGACTCTCAGGTCCAGAACCTTCGGTGTGATACTTGGAGACAGCCTTTCTGCCCTTGGCAGGGCATATGCAGTGGGGTGGCCTTGAAACTGTGGCTGGGGTGGGTGCCCAGGGAATGTGTTTTAGGGGACAAGGTAAGATTATGCAGATTGTAGGACCAGGTTGCACATATGAGACATTTTTTGCTTGCAAAGAAAAGGTGGCCTTGGCTAGCATATTTATCACAACAGACAATGAAAGAGAAAAGCAGTCTTCATTTTCCCTATGGCTATATATTTCCTGTTGAACCAAATTAAGGAATAAAATCATATGCAAAGCCAGGTCAGCAACTAAATGTTCTAATGGCTCCATAGACCTCCCTCCCTTTCTCTCTCCCTTCCCCATTCCCCTCTGGATTGAAATTGGGGCAATCAGCACACCTGATATGGCCAGAGGCAGTTTTCCGGTTTTTGGATCCTGGCCCTCTAGGTCATTAATTGTAGTAATTTGGTACATTCTGTAAAGCATTGCTGCAAGGAACATTGCCCTCAATGTTGGCACTCAAAGCAAGGTAGAGCTAACGTGAGAGCGTTCTCCAACTGGAAAGTGCATTTGCTGTCTCCGGGCATTTCCCAAGTTCATTAACTCACCACACAAGAGGAGGGAGCTGGAAGAGAAATGTGTTTGTGTCAGACCTAGAGACATGGTTCTAGTGGCCATTCCTAGTCAATTTTTGCCATTTTAAGTAACTTACAGCAGGTAAATATATGGCTTTTCATTCTGGTTAGAGGAGAAAATTTCCAGGCTATAGAGGGCATAGACTGAAACAGAAGTTTGATTTGGCAATTAAAGCAGTCCATGATTTTGCAAATGCTATATCTGATCACAAGCAGGTTACCCTGACACTAAGAAACCGGACTTTTATTTTGAGATTCCCTAGGACTGCACCCCTATGTAGTGACCAAGAGGGCTGGAGAAAGGGACAAAGCAAGAGTCAGCTGAACTACTTCCTGTTCTGTCACATCTCATGTTTGGTTCCAGTTCAAATGATAATCAGTGTCCTTTTTATCAAGAATTGTTTTTTTCTAAGGATTTCTCATTCCCAAATGAGCCAATTACAGGAATTAAATATCTGGATGTGGGAAAAGCTAGGCCTCCTAAAGGCTGTTCTTGCAGAAATGCAGGTGACATTGTACATCTTGTCCGAGCAAATGCCTAGCAGGGGGAAGGTGAGGAGAGAAGCCAATACTGACAGAGCTGAGGAAAAGTGGGCCATGGCACTTTTGAGCCAGAACTTACACTGTGCCCCATTCCTCAGCCCAACTGGGAAAGAAGTTCTAGATCTAAGACTAGCGGATAGTCTCCAGTGAGATTCTGAAGGGGAAGGCATCTTGAAGAATCTCAGTCATGAGATTTCATTGCAGTTTTTAGGAAGGACTCGTATTAAAGGAAGGTGCACATATGATTCATGCATTCAGCTGGGGACAAACTTTAAGAAAGAGCATTGTCTGGGTAGGCAAGAATCTTGGTAACATTTGGATCTAAGGGTGGTGACTAGTACGGGCATCAGAGGCATAACTCAAAACCGTTCATATTTTTTGTTCTACCACAACCAGGAATCATACAGGTTTGTCGATTCTTTCACTGAACTGTGAATCAGTGGGTGCTCTGACTTAGTATGTTTGCCTCGGAGTAGCGTTGCACTTGGTTTGAGACTTAAGTATACATTTAGATTTTCCTTGGTGGAAAGTCCCCATGTTAATAGGCTGGAGTAAGTTAAGCAACTGGGAGCGTTCACTTATAATTCTGTCCTACTGTTACCAAAAATTTAAATAGGTCTGGAAGAAATGTGGGTGTTATCATCTGAGTGGAAAAAGTGCAGCTTTCAGAGTAAAGAAAGGCTTCTTCACTCTTATATTTACTATCTTTGTGAGTCATGCCCGTGCTGCGACTTCCCATCAGTTTGGCTTGTTTGGCCTTTTTACGATCTGAGGAAAGAGACACGGTGGGCAGTGATTCTACTGGGGGTATTGCAATTCAGGTGCCTGACTGATGACATCCGCCTGTGGCCAATTTGAGTGATATCAACATATTGACCTCTAGGATTTGTTCAATAATGTGCTATCAAATAATTTTGCAATAAAATGAGAACCCTTGGAAATGACAATTAATTTGATATGTATTTTCCTTCAAATAGAAAAGCCTGCAGATGAGAGTAACTCAGGATTTTCGCTGTTTACTTTGTAAGCTCAAAATAAACAAGGTATGTTCCACAATATGAGAAATGAACCCCTTCTGTATTTACTACCCACAGACCCCACAGTGTGCAACAGAGAAAAAAGGAGTGGTATAAAGAAAATTTTTATTTGAGAAAATAATAAATAAACAACCGCTAACCAAAATTTCTAATATGGACTGTTACTCTTGTTTTATGTGCAACATTTTGGTTTTCTGCATTTGATAGACTCTGTAATTCAAACATTGTATCCCAGTTTCCAAGGCCACTGACACCAGCTCAGCTTAATTATTAGCAGCAAGAACTGCTTTCCTTTGAAGTACACTCAACAATCTTTCTCTTTGGTGCTGTCCCTGAGAAATGCCTTCCCTAAGAAAGCCTTGAGGTGTGTGACAGGGGAGCCAGAATACTTAGGGCCAGAGTTACCTGGTCCAAGTCAGGACAAGATTTGAGCCAGTTTGTTTTGGAATCTCAAAGAAGAAAGTTGGATAGACCCAGGAATGAGAAGTGGAAGATGTAGCTAAAAAAAATGTTTCAGATGGGAGAATTGTTGGGACTAAAGCCAGGATGGATACCTGAGAGATGAAGACAGTCTTAATAGCACTAGGGATCTTTACAGAGACATAATAAAAAAGTAGGTTTTCTGTTGAGTAAAATTCCTAACATCCAAGAGCTAGAGTCTGTGGGACTATATAAGACAAGAGGTGGATGATGGTCCAGTCAGCAAGCAGCAGTAAAAAAGGCTATGATTGCATGTGCCCTTGAACTCAAGTGAGCCCTGGCCAGCAAGTTATTTTGGATTTCTTTAGACACCATGATTGCATAGTTCGTAAGGTGACCGATGGACATGCATTTCCCATAGGATACTCTGGCCAGGAGACAATCATCCCTGGTGAGTGGAGCACATAAGAAATGACATCTGTGTGAAGGTGCCCATAGTAACAATGGTTGTTCTCTGTAACAGGAGACTGTGCAGTAACCTGAGGGAAAGGCAGCGCCCCCTGCAGACTAAAATGTGCATAAGACAAGAGAAATTCCAACTAAATGGGTTTATCAGGATTGTTTCCTGTTTCCATGCAAGGATGATGACATTCAATGCTAAGAAAAACACAAAGAGGGACCTTTGATGTTCTTGATTTTTCTGGGAACTAATGGGGGAAGTGTTTGGGTCTGGTACACTGAATTTCTTCAGTCATTTTGTTTGTTCTTGAATTTTTTTCTTCTGGAGGGGAGAATGAGAAAATAACAGACATTAAGGGAAACAATGAGTGATTAGAAGGATTGAGATTAGATGTCAACAGCGATCCCTCACCACCCCTCCCGTATCGTTAGTGTGGATAAAGAACATTGAACATAAACTTTTAAAAAATGACATTTGCTCCCATGGATCTTCTCAGTCATATTTTCTTCACTCCTTCCTTGAATTAAGCACTAGAGGCTTGCATTCAGATAACACCCCACGTACATTACAGACCAATTGTAGCAATTGATTTCTGAAGAATAAAAATGTCCGGGTAAAGAGATGATCTAAAAATCTTCAATGAAAGGAATTCTGACGATAGATCATGGTTTGATCTTTACCTAAGAAGATATTAAAATAGCAGCTACCCAGCATAGTAAGTGCAAAAGAGTCACACACCAAGTTATACCATCATAAAATTTCAAATCCTAAAAACTTTTCAGAGAGAGAGATTTTTAAAAAGGTGTTAGAAAAGCATCAACACACCTCACAACGGCTATGCTGAAAACTGGAAGACAATACATTGGTTCAAAATGCTAATGCAAAAGTATTGCTCTCCAGCCAAGAATTCAGTAACTAGCCAAATTGTTACTCAGTTGTGAAAGATAGAATGTATTTTCAACCTCGAAAAAAAGAGAATATTAAGATATAACTGGCATGGGCACTGTTGACATCTTCATATGGTTTAAAGAGTGATGGTAAGATAAATAAAGATTGAATGAATCAGATAATAAGATGTTGGTATTTGGTACTCCAGCTGTGTCCTCCTCCCCTACGGATAGATACTCAAAAAGCTCACAGTAGAGTTCGTTGCTGGACTAAACCATCACATCCATTTCTTTCTGCTCTTTGCAATACCAATTTATGTGAAAAATGTCCCATATTGACCAATTGAATTCCTAGAACTGTAACATTAAATAGCTAATTCATTGTTTCAAAGCTATTGTTGCATACTCAGCTCTATTGTCTCCAGCCGTTCTTTTTTTCAGAATTATTCTAGCTTATTCACAAGCACATGGAGTTAAATAAGAGGAACGTTTTGCTTCAGTCCATGTACTTACTTGTGCCCAATATGAAATTTCAAATTCCTTTTTTGTGCATCTCATATTGCTTTTGCATTTTCTGTTGTACTATTACTATATGTTTGGATATTCTTCCCCCAAGTACTTAAAGCTAAGTAAATGGACAAGCTTAAAAATACACTTTGCATGTAATTTGAAAAGAAAAACAAAAATTGAAATATTCATCTCCTTAATTGTAAGAGAACCCAGCTGAGAAAGGCAATTTGATAAAACAGGGCAGAATATGACATCTGTGAGGACAGAATATGAAGATGTCAGTAATTCTTTTAAGCATTTTATGGTGCAACAAAATGGTGAAAGATTCAGTATCTTTTTGGCCATGGGTTATTTCTACAAAGGCTTTTTTTTTTTTTTTTTGAGAGAGAGAGAGAGAATGAGAGCGTGCTAGTGGGAAAGAGGGGCAGAGGAAGGGAGGGAGGAAAGAGAGAGAGGGAGAGAGAGAATCTTAAGCAGGCTCCATGCTCAGCGCAGAGCCCAATGCAGGGCTTCATTCCACACCCTGGGATCATGACCTGAGACGACATCAAGAGTTGGACGTTCAACTGACTGAGCCATTCAGGCGCCCCCAAAGGTAATATTTTTATGTGAGTTTTCAAATGCCTTCATTAGCCTCATTTATGCTCTTCTAGCTTCACTGTAAGTCAGATTGTATTTGCTCGAAACCTAGATCCTACCATACCTAGAATCTTTCTCATCTCTTGTTTAGTCAGCATGCACACATTTGCCCAGAACGTGGCTGATGTAGGAGAGGATTTTCAAGCCTGTGTCGATTCCTGAATGAAACCCAACCGGGTGTCCCCTCTCAGTGGTGGGGCAAGCTTCAGATTCAGATGGTACTTACCAGTCATCCATAAAGTCGTTAACAGAGATTTTAGAGATTTTACTAGAAATGCTAGTTTTGGGGGCATCTGGGTGGCTCAGTTGTTTAAGTGTCCAACTCTGGATTTCGGCTCAGGTCATGATTTTATGGTTTGTGAGTTCGAGCCCCATATCTGGTTCTGGTATTCTGTCTCCCTCTCTCTACGCCTGCCCCACTTGCTCTCTCTAGCTCTATCTGAAAAAAAAAAAAAAAAAAAAAAAAAAAAAAAGGCCAGTTTTGTTTAATTCCAAAGAGCCAGGTACTTTCAGGCCTCAAGAGAAGATGAATTTCTCTAGTATTTGTAATTTCTGTTTGAATACATACACATATATATGTCTCTTTCTATGTGTGTGTGTGTATATATATATGTGTGTATATATGTATATATACACACATATATATACGTATATACACATACATATACATATATATACACACACACACACATATATACACACACACACACACTATATATATATATATATATATATATATATATATATATATATATATATATATATATGGAGAGAGAGAGAGAGTTAAGAATTAATGACATCCCCTGTTGGTCTAATGCCCCTGTTATCTGGGTAAGTGCTATGATTTGCAGATGTGTTACCTTGAACTGCTGGGGAGACAGAGATAGGCAGAGACTGTGTCTCACCTATGAGGCCTCTGGGACCAGTCTTCAGTTCTGTACCTCAACTTCAGTTCCGAATATAGGAGATGTAAATCCCTGAACTAATCCTCAGACACAGCTTGTTTTCTAAAATTGACTATGAGCAAAGGCTGCCCTGCTCCCTGAGGAGTCATTAAAGCCATCTACTCTGAGCCATCTAATCCAAACCCAAAGTCTAGCTTCAGGAAAACAACTTCCTCATCAAAGGCAAGTTGTTGTTCTAATGAGCTTGAAAACTTATTTGCTTATAATTGCAATAAGTAGGCCTTGGTTTCAGATCAGAGCCAGCATCCTTGTAGGACTGAATAATAATGCTAATAAAAAATAAGAGTAGCATCATAGGTAGTAGTAGTAGCAATAAATTAATTCTAGTGCAAACATTCTTTCTTCCTTTGAGAGTGGAAACCAGTGAGTGACAGGCATCTGTTACAGCTGGAGCAGTGAGGGGGCCAGGGTCCTAGAAGCAGAACAATGCCCATTATAAACTGGGTTACTTCTGGCACGCCTGGCTGGCTCAGTAGGTAGAGCATGCAACTCTTGATCTCAGGGTTATAAGTCTGAGCTTCACACAGGGTGTAGATATTACTTAAAAATAAAATCTTAAGGGGTGCTTGGGTGGCTCAGTCGGTTAAATGTCCGACTTTGGCTCGGGTCATGATCTCGCAGCAAGTGAGTTCGAGCCCCGTGTCGGGCTCTGTGCTGACGACTCAGAGCCTGGAGCCTGCTTTGGATTCTGTCTCCCTCTCTCTCTGCCCCTCCCCAACTTGCTCAAGCATGCGCTCTCTTCTCTCTCTCTCAAAAATAAACATTAAAAAAATAAAATCTTGAAGAAATTGAGCTATTTGTATTGTAAGTGTTCTTTATAATTTGATACAAGGCCCTAATCAGATGTATGACATGCAAATATTTTCTCCTCTTCTGTGTGTTGTTTCTTCACTGATTGATAGACTCCTTTTAAGCACAAAAATTTTAACTTCAACGAAGCAAATTTACCTATTTTTTCTTTTGTTGCTCATGTTTTTGATATCATCTCTATGTGTCTATTACTAAATCCAAGATCATGAAAGATGGAAGGAGTGGACAATATAGAAGCGTGTATGTGTATTAACGTGAATGGCAGAGGTGTTCAGAATGTCAGTTGATGACTATATAAAAACTTTGGCCCAACTAAAAAAATGGCATAAGCTATAGAAATACAAATTTTAACTTCCAAGCTATTTAATTCAGCCTTGACTAAAGTTAGAGTTACAGTCAGAGGGCTCATATCACTAGCTGCAAACTTGAAAGATTAAGAAACTGAAGTTTTAAGTAACACAGACTTTGAGGTGAAAATGAACTGAACTAGCCATTACATCTTGCTGTATAGATATGAGTAAAATGTTGGAAAAATACTTTTTACATATACATAATTAAAGAAACTAAAGACCCATTTTGAGGGAGTAAGATTTGTATTTCTTAGCTAGAATAAAGTTGAGATGCTTATAGGATAGGGAAAGATAGGATATAATAGCCAAGGAGGGAGGCTGCCTGGGTGTTGAGTATCTGACTTTGGCTCAGGTCATGATCTCAGGGTTCGTGTTTGAGCCTGCATCGGGCTTGCTGCTGTCGCCCTGTCAGCACAAAGCCCACTTCGGATCTTCTGTCCCCGCCCCTCCCCCACTCACTCTTTCTCACAAAAATTTTTAAAAAATAGGCAGAGAAGGAAAGGTTAGAAGTTGAGGTCTCTGGGTGGGCAAAAACACATATTTTGAAACAATGCTGGGAGCATCTGACCACAGTAAGCTTAAGGTTCCTCTTTAGAATGTAACAGTCACTCCTTGGAGGATGGAAAAGAATGAAATCTTGCCATTTGCAACAATGTGGATGGAACTGGAGGGTATTATGCTAAGCAAAATAAGTCAGAGAAAGACAGATATCATATCACTTCACTCAGGTAGAATTTGAGAAACACAACAGATAACATAGTGGAAGGGAAAGAAAAATAAGATAAAAAGAGAGAGGGAGGCAACTCATGAGAGACTCTTAAATACAGAGAACAAACTGAGGGTTGCTGGAGGGGAGATGGATGGGGGATGGGTTAAATGGGTGATGGGCAATAAGGAGGGCACTTGTTGGGATAAGAACTGGGTATTACATGTAAGAGATGAATCACTGGGTTCTACTCCTGAAGCCAAGACTACACTGTATATTAACTAACTTAAATTCAAATAAAAAAATACTAAAAAAGAAAAAAAAAAAGAATGTACAGACAGCACCTACTCTCCCTCCCCTCCTCAGGTTCCCCTCAGGAGTTTGACAATCAAAATATCTAACCAAAATAACTAAACCATGAAACTCATGTTATACAAGGGACAGTATGACCACAGTCTGACTCCTCACACAGCGGAGTCAGGCCGATCAAGAATGGACAACCCAGCACCTAGAGTTATCAAGCCAATAAGGGTAGAACCTGAGAAGGAACAAGGGGGAAGGGAAGTGGGGGGGCAGGGGGTAGCCCAGAACCTTATAAAGCAAAGACCCTTGCCTATAGTTGGGGGTATTCAGCTTCGAAAGCCCCCCTCTCTGCAAAGAGAGCTTTCATACTATTCTTACTTTCTAATTTTATACTCTAATAAACTTTTGCCTGCTGCCATTTTGTTCTGTGTCCACCTCTTTGTGGGACCCAAGGAATTTAACAAAAATCCCCTACCCCTGGATAAACAGAGCAAGACTAACTCCATTTTGTGCTACACCCACCATCTCATGTATAACCCCCACATGACCTACTTATTGCTTAAGACACTCCCCCACCCTAGTCAAGCCGCTGAGCACACCCTTACTGGAAACCGGCTCATATAGGAATGCGGAACCCCTAACCACCAAAGAATGTAAACCCCGCCTTTTGCCCGCCAAACTTGCGTACCAATTCTGACCAGAGTGATAGGCTAGTTCAAATAGTTACTATAGGGTAAATTGTAATTCAATTGGCCACCTGCGTGTGGACTGACATGACTGACATGACTGACTGACATGCAACTTTCTGTGTGTGTTACAATCCCATTGGCCACTGGCCCCTATAAAACTGCCAAGCCTCTTAACCTAGGGGTCCAAGTCCCTGCTCCGCTGTGTCAGGTATACTTGGGCCCAAGCTCGAGCTTGCAAATAAACCCTCCTGCGTTTGCATCGGTATTGGCTCCTTGGTGGTCTCTCGGATTCGAAATCGGGGGCATTACACTCTTCATTCTTTGAAGTGGCGAGACAACAAAACCCGGGTATTGAGGTAAAGGATCCTGCAACACTTGCTTTTAATAAACTTGCCTGTGAGATTCATTTTACCTCTACTTATTGATTGCTATGTATCTTTCAAACTTGACACCACCCCATTCTCATGCTTGTCAGCTGTGAGAAATTATTTTTGTGTTTTATCTTTGAAAAATATTGAACTAAATGTATTCCCTCTTGATATCCAATCCTTGATTACTCTGGTCTGACCTAGTTTTAATAAACTTAATGTTAATAATATCTGTAATAATTCTTAGACTTAGAAAAACCACTGTTTTTCTTCTTGTAACAATTATGTTCAAATTAAATAAGTAGGGAAAATAGCAGTAAAGGTTCTGGTCATGAATTCCAATGTAGTGGGTGGGGGAGCCCCCATAACCACCAAGTAATTCTCTGGACGTTGACTGAGTGTCATACAATTCAACTCAATTCTGACACTATCTACCTGGAGGTAACATCAGATCCTACAGTTTAAGGGCTCAGTCCCACAAAACTACTGCCCTATTATCCAACTTCAGCTGCCAATACCAAGCACAGGTTATCATCTGTGCTTCTGACCCACCTGCTATAGATTAGAGGTTCCTACAACCCCTGCTTGGAGTTCAGACACCAGTCACAAGTTCAGGTTATTACCTGTACTTCTGTCTGACTGGCTCTAAATTAGAGGTTCCCACACCCCCACCTTGGGTTTGATCACTTTGCTATAGCACATCACAGAACTCAGAGGAACATTTTACTTATGAGATTACTGATGTATTATATAAGGATACAACTCAGGAACAGCCAGATGAAAGAGATGCATAGGGCAAGGGATGGGGAAAGGGTGCGGACCTTCCATGCTCTCTGAGCAGGCCATTCTCCCCAAATCTCTATGAGTTCACCAACCTGGAAGCTCTCCCAACCCCCTCCCTTTGGGGTTTTATGGAAGCTTCATTTCATAGGCATGATTGTTTATGGTGGCTGATTCAATATCTCGCCCTCTCTCCTCCCCAGAAGTCAGGGGGTAGAACTGAAAGTTTCGGTTCCATTCGTCCATCTAATCACAGGGTTCATTCTGAGGGCAATGAGCGCTAATCCCTACTTGATCCAAAAGTCACCTCATTAACATAACAAAAGGCACTTGGTTGCTCTCACCATTTAGGAAATTCTGAAGGTTTTAGGAGCTCTGCTAGAAACCAAAACTAAGACCAAATATGTATGTATATATATATATATATATATATATATATATATATATATATATATTTCTTATTATTCATCACAATATCACAAACAAAACACAGAAATCCTAATTATTCTTTAGGAAACCCTCTGATTTACAGACACTGATGAATCTCAACCGTGAAGTAGTTTAAAGAGTCCAAAGTGGTTTCCTACTGGGAGTGGGAATTTGGATTTGTAAAGAACTGGTCAGTGGGCCATTGTTTTCTTTATGAGCCATTTTAACTAAGCGCATGTAATTATGTGAAAGTACAAAAAATGAATATTAAATTCTTTTAATAAATAACTCCCTCTGGCTGCTGTATGGAAGGCCAGATGTGCATATAGGAAAATCAATAAGGACAGCTAGTGTAGTGTTGAGATCCAAAGGGAGTGGACACATTCGATAGGAATTTAGGAGGTAAAATCAACAGGAGGTGCCCACTAATGAACACAGGACAGGAAATGAGGGTCCTGAGTTCTGGCCTGTAGGTCCCGCCAGTTTTAGGGAATTGGACAGAGTGTCAAGGGTAGAGAGAAAAATGTAAATCGAGGACTAGCTGGGAACCAGTGGTCATCATTGAGGCACTCAAGTCTTGAAGTTCACTAGATGACAGTCCTATTAAGAGTGCACATTTTAGCATTTGGTCTGACCTGGATTTTGAACCTGGGTTTAGTTTTACCATTTGAGCACATTTGGACAAGTGGCTTAATTTAAACCTCAGTTCTCTCTTGGTGAAGTTGAAATAATGCAAATACTTGGTTTACTAAATTATCATGAGGATTAAATGAGAAGAGGTAAGTAAAAAGTCAAGCACAGTGCTTGGCAAGGAGTTAAGTCTGGATGAAAGTTGGTTAGTATTATTACTGGAAACCCATCAAGGTGCATCAGGAGAGCGAGATAGGACTTTCTCCAGTTAGGATTAGCAAGAGAATTAGAATGAGTCTCAGGTTGAAGACAGCTGTTTCTACCACTGTTCTTCTAGTCAGATAAGCCACTAGCCAGCTCTTTGAGGCATGCAGGCTAAATCCAATCTGGAAGTCATCCCAAACATCATCTTACTTCACAGCTCCCTGTGTATACAATTTTAAAAGATACTCATTTCATACTTTTTGCTAGAAAAAAAATGTATACATGTCTTTAAAATTGTGTTATTTAAAATTCAACTTTATATGGCATTCCATCCCAAATTACCCTGGGTAGCTAATGGAGTGCCTTACCTACATCACTATAAAATGCTTACAAAATGAACACATGTTGAATGAATGGAGCTAAAGTTATATTTTATATTTTTTAGTATTCCTTAACCTGAAATATCAAAGTAAACTTAGAGCCAGTATTTAGCCAGGAGATTATTTATTATATTACACTCCCAGTAATTATCAAATGAAAGTGCACCAATACCTAGATGAAAAGAAAAAAAATAAAGAGATCATTTGAGAACTGACAGAACCTTTAAAGATTAGCTGTGTCTGTGTGAAGGGAACTGCTCAATATTCACTGGAGAATGTGATAATGACCCTGGTGCTTGTGAATTCACATCTGAAACTTCAGAATCTTCTGAGAGATTTATCCCCAAAGACAAACAACAATATAAGATAGCATGGCTGCTAAATAACAATGACTTTGAATTTATTGCTCTAGGATGAATGAATTCTTATTTCAAGAGGTGAGGTTTTGGCTTTTACAGCTTAATACTATTTTCTAAAATTGTATCATTGTGGAGAAACAGGGCAGATGTAACCCAGCAGTCAGCTAACAAGTGACCTGAGCTGAATTAACCTAAATTTCTGCGGTCTATTTAGTGCATATAAACAGGCATACTTCAAGGTACCGGGATTCGTCATTTATCCACTCATAAGACCAGAAACTCACAAGGTCTTTTTATGCTATCCAAACTTGGAACTCAGCCATAATGCTAGTAAATTCACTAGCTTTGTGATGCTTTGTGGACTTACTGTTTGTAAATATCTCATGGAAAGATTTCCTTTGTTTATTGTTCTGAATGCTTTAGCTTACAGGAAAACAGATACTTTGGACAAAGTCTAGAATATAAAACCAGAAAGCAATGGAGATGAGGTTCAACCTGACCACCTGCTGGGCAGACCTGGGTAAACTTCTTAACTTTTTAGGCTGGAACTTTATTCAGGTGTACGCTATGTCAAAAATAAAATTATTTCATTCTATAATTCTCCAGTGAGAAAACATTGCTACATCAGGAAACGATTTGATTTGTTTGAATAAATGTAGTTTAATTATGTCCTAGATATTAATCATCTATATTGCATAGTAATTAGGCTGATATATCAATCTACTTGGTAAAACAATATTTTAATGGTGAATATTACACGTAGAAATTTACAATAGATGACTTCATTTATAACCTTAACTTGAAATTCCCTTCTATTTCTTATTTGTCCTATCAAGAAAATTGTATTTCTCCTTTTAAAAAATGGTCTTGTTTGGGGGTGCCTAAGTAGCTCAGTCGGTTAAGTGTCTGACTCCTGATTTCAGCTCAGGTCATGATCTCACAGTTCGGTTCATGAGTTCAAGCCCTTATTGGGCTCTGTGCTGACAGTGCTTGGATTCTCTCTCCCTCTCTCTCTCTGCCCCTCCCCTGCTTACTCGCACGCGTGCGCGCATTCTCGCCCTCTCAAAATAAATAAATGTTTAAAAAAATGGTCTTGTTTTACTGGCACTGTAAACTTTGTGATTTACTAGTACTTTTTTTATACGATAAATAGGCCTATATCTACATATTATTATCGTTTCTGTTATGCTTACCATTCCTTTTGTTCTTTTCATAAATCTTACGTTTTTTTTTTTATCTTGAGCTTTAAAGCTACTTTAAATAGATTTTATAAATATATAATATAAAGACAAAAGAGTGTACCCTGTTTGAAGTTTCCCTAGTATTTCTGCTGAAAACTATTCTTAAGATATAGAATACTCATATAAATATATAAACTTTTGACTCTAAAGTCATATATAAAGTGTATACATTTTGTACTATAAAATAAAAAAAGTCCAAACTTAGCTTCAATATTAACTTTGTTATTGAATTTTTTAAAATGTTTATTTATGTATTTGAGATAAAGAGGCGTGAGAGAATGTAAGCATGAGTGGGGACAGTGAGAAAGAGAGAGAGAGAGTGAGTAAGAATCCCAAGCAGGCTCTGAGATGTCAGCACAGAGCCTGGTGGTGGGCTCGAACCCATGAATTGTGAAAACATAACCTGAGTGGAAACCAAAAGTTGGATGCTTAACCAACTGAGCCACCCAGGCGCCCTGAATATTTACCTGTTTATAATAACCTCTTGGTGTCTTAACAAAAATGAAACCATCAAATTTGTAACTTCTGTAATGTTTTCATCAGAGCTTCAGTTCGGTAGCAGTTCTGTGGCCTCGTGGATTCCCTGGGGGATGGGAACCACACTGCAATGACAGGGCTCATTTTATTGGGCCTAACTGATAACCTGTCTTCTGAGCCATCCTCTTCATAACCATCCTTTGCATCTACCTGGCGATCATATCTGGCAACCTCAGTACAATCATTCTTATCAGACTCGCCTCTCAGCTCCACCACCTTAGGTAGTTTTTTCTGAGCTGCCTGCCCTTGGCTGATATAGGCTCTTCATCTTCTGTCACACCTCATATGCTTGTAAACTTCCTATTGGAGAGACATACAATCTCCTATCTTGGATGTGCTGTCCAGGTGAGTTCAGCTGTTTTCTTTGGGTCAAGTGAGTGCCTCCTTCTGGCTGCCATGACGTATGATCGCTTCATGGCCATCTGTGACCCGCTGCTTTATTCAACCAAAATGTCCACACAGGTGTGTGTTCACTTACTCACAGTGGCTTGTGTAGGTAGTTTTCTCAATGCTTCTCTTCTACTATTTGCTTCTCTTTTTTTACTCTTCTGTGGAACAAATCAAGTCCATCACTTTCTCTGTGATTTTGCTCCTTTAGTTAAACTCTCCCACTCTGGTATCAGCACCTCCGCAAGTGTCCCCTCGTAGACGGCTGGCTCCATTGTTGTGGTCACGGTGTGCCAGAGCTGCCTCCTACATCTGTATCCTCATCACCATCCTGAAGATGTGCTCCACCAAGGGACGCCACAAGGCCTTTTCCACTTGTACATCCCACCTCACAGCGGTCACTCTGTGCTATAGGACGAACATGCTCATTTATGTGATGCCCAAGTCCAGCTACTCAACAGATCAGAACAAGGTGGTGTCTGTGTTCTACATGGTGGTGATCCCCATATTGAACCCCCTCATCTACAGCCTCAGGAAGAGTGAGATGAAGGCAGCTCTGAAGAGAGAGCTTGGCAAAGCTTATTTTATGATACTTGATATAATAATATGCTGTAAATATAATAATAAAAAGGATAGAGAGTGTTTGTGGTCTAAATATATCAGTCCGTATGTCAGCCAGCATGGAGCTTTTTAGTCAAGTAAAATTTGTAAATCAGAGGCTTATAGTGAGTTACCTTTAACAAAATTAATTTAAATCTAAGTGATAAGCACAAATTGGTTCACATGAAAACATAATCAACTGAAAATCCTTCATAACTTGTATTCATATTTCTTCAAAAGTTGTTCTCTGCATTAGTTAAGGTTATTGTACCTCTGAACCTTTAAGACTATGTCCATTTCAATCACAGCTTATCTTGAAATGAGCGTGATAATTACTAGGACTGAGTATATTCTGAGGGGAAATGACTAAGGGGAACCAGACAGTAAAACAACTGGAAACATTTTTGCAGTAAGGTTATCTGCTGGGGACGGGCTCTGTGGACCCATAAATGCTGGCCTGTTTGGGGACCCTGGCTCCAGCCTAGCTGCAGAGGGCCTCATAAAAGAACAGGACGAGATGTCCCAGCCTAACCTGTGAATGCCTCTGTCAGGTCAAACAGGTGACTTCTCTGTGGGAGTGAGTGTGATTCCTGAACTCCTCAGAGACTGAGTAAACAAACAACTCTTAGAGTGACGTGTTCATGGAGAGACTCACATCCTGTGAAGGAAGCTGGAGGGGACTGGGTTGTGTTTCCCCCCCATAAAGCTTAACTTTCCTTTATGTGCTGACCACTATCATGCTTATTTCTCTTTCCTAGCCCTCTCTTTAATGTTTTAGACAAAAATATTTTTGTCTAATAAAAGCCGAGCACAGCTTATCTCAAACTAAAGTATTATTTCCCACCCCAAATTGCTCCCTCTGATATTCTGTAACCCAGTAAGAGGTACCTCATTCAATCAGTTTATGGAGTCCAAACCCCAAAAAGAAATTGAATTCTTTCCCCGCCTTCACATTCCTACATCCGATCACAAAGTGTGATACATTCAGAGTCCAATATTTACTTCCTACGTCTTTTCATTTCTGTTGTCAGCAATTCTATTCCAAACTACTACCTCACACATTTATTGTACAGTAGAACTACTGTGATAGCTTACTTTTACTAGGCTATGGCGATCAGTTGTTTGGTCAAACACCAGTCTATGTGTGGCTGTGAAGGTATTTTTAGATGTTAGTAATATTTAATCAGTAGAATTTGAGTAAAGTACATTACCCTCCAAGGGTAATTCAATTAGTTGTCCAATTAGGGTTGTTCAATTAGCTGAAAGCCTGAAGAGAAAAAAACTGAGGTCCTCTGAAAAAGAAGGATAATACCTTTGGACTCAAGACTGCAACATCAACTCTTATGGAATTTCCAGTCTGCTGGACTGCCCTGTGGATTTTGAAACTGATTGTAACAACTGTGCGAACCACTTCCTTAAAATCTTTCTCTCTCTCTGTATGTGTACTTACATACTCATATATATTTTTTTACTGGTTCTGTATCTTTGGTGAATCCTGACTAATACAACCCTAACTAGCTTTCCTCTACCATCTTTTACTCTCTTCCAATTCATTCTCCATACAACAACCATGACCATAAACCTAAAGAGATTACTTCTTTAATTAATATCCCCCAGAGAGCTTAGAAAAGAGGCAAAATTTATCCGTTTAATTTTAATTCCAGTTTGGTTAACATAAGGTGTTATATTAGTTTCAGGTGTTCAATATGGTGATTCAATTCTTCCATCCATCACCCAGTGCTCATCATGACAAATACACTCCTTAATCCCCCTCACCTATTTCACCCATCCCCCACCCATCTTCCTTCTTGTAACCATTATATTGTTCTCTATAACTGAGGCTGTTTCTTGCTTTGTCTCTATTTTTTCCTTTGCTCCTTTGTTTTGTTTCTTAAATTCCACATATGAGTGAAATCATATGGTAGTTGTCTTTCTCTGATTGACTTATTTCACTTAGCATTATACTCTCTAGCTCTATACATTTTGCAAATGGCAAGATTTCATTCTTCTTTATGGCTGAAAAATATTCCATTGTATATATATGCCACCTCGTCTTTGTCCATTCATCTATCCATGGACACTTGGGCTGCTTCCATAATTTGGCTACTGTAAATAATACTACTGTAAACATAGGGTTGCATGTATCCCTTTGAATTAGTGTATATTTTTTGGGTAAATATTCAGTAGTGCAATTACTGGATCATAGGGTAGTTCTATTTTTAACGTTTTGAGGAACCTCCATACTGTTCTCCAGAGTGGCTGCACCAGTTTGCATTCCCACCAACAGTGCAAGAGGGTTGTCCTTTCTTCACATCCTCACTACTACCTGTTGTTTCTTTGTGGTTTTGATTTTAGCCATCCTGACAGGTATGAGGTGATATCTCACTGTGGTTTTAATTTGCATTTACCTGATGATGAGTGATGTTGAGTATCTTTGCATGTGTCTATTGGTCATCTGGATGTCTTCTTTGGAGAAATATCTGTTCATGTCTTCTTCCCATTTTTAAATTGGATTATTTGTTCTTTGGGTGTTGAGTGTTATAAATTCTTTATACATTTTGGATACTAACCCTTTACTAGATATGTTATTTGCAAATATATTCTCACATTCAGTAGGTTGCCTTTAAGTTTTATTGATTGTTTCCTTCATTGTACAGAAGCTTTTTATTTTGATGAAGTCCCAATAATTTATTTTTGCTTTTGTTTCTCTTGCCTTAGGAGACATATCTAGAAAAATGCTGCTACGGCTAATGTTAGAGACATTTCTGCCTGTGCTCTCTTCTAGGATTTTGATGGTTTCCTGTCTTACATTTAGGTCTTTAATCCATTTTGAATTTATTTTTGTGTATGGTGTAAGTGGTCCAGTTTCATTCTTTTGCATGCAGCTGATCAGTTTTCTCAACACCATTTGTTAAAGAGACTATCTTTTTTTCCATTGCATATTCTTTCCTGTTTTATCAAAAGATTAATTGACCATATAAGTGTGGGTTTATTTCTGGGTTTTCTATTCTGGTCTATTGATCTATGTGTCTATTTTTGTGCCAGTACCATACTGTTTTGATTACTGTAGCTTTGTACTATAACCCAAAGCCTGGAATTGTGATGCCTCTGGCCTTGCTTTGCTTTTTCAAGATTGCTTTGGATATTTGGGGTAGCCAAATTTTTGTGGTTCCATATAAATTTTAGGATTTTTTTGTTCTAGTTCTGTGAAAAATGCTGCTGGTATTTTGATAGGGATTGCATTAAATGTGTAGATTGCTTTGGGTAGTGTAGACATTTTAACAGTATTTGTTCTTCCAACCCATGAGCATGGAATGTCTATTTATGTTGTCTTCAGTTCCTTTCATCAGTGTTTTATAGTTTTCAGGGTACAGGTCTTTCACCTCTTTGGTTAGGTTTATTCTTAAGGTATCTTATTATTTTGGGTGCAATCATAAATAATACTGTTTTCTTAATTTCTTTCTGCTGCTTCATTATTAGTGTATAGAAATGCAACAGATTTCTGCATATTGATTTTGTATCCTGTGACTTTACTGAATTAATTTATCAGTTCTAATGGTTTTTTGGTGGAATCTTTAGGGCTTTTCATATAAAGCATCATGTCATCTGCAGATAGTGAAAGTTGTATTTCTTCCTTACCAATTTGGATGCCTTTTATTTCCTTTTGTTGTCTGATTGCTGCAGCTAGGACTTCCAGTACTATGTTGAATGAAAGTGGTGAGAGTGGACATCTTTGTCTTGTTTCTGACCTTAAGGAAAAAGCTCTCATTCCCCTCCCCACCCCCCCCCCCCCCACTGAGTATGATGTTCTCTATGGGTTTCATATATGACCCTTATTTTGTTGAGATATGTTTCCTCTACACCTACTTTGTTGAGGGCTATTATTCTAAATGAAGGCTGTACTTCATCAAATGCTTTTTCTTCATCTATTGAGATGATCATATGGTTTTTATCCTTTCTCTTATTGACGTGATCACATTGATTGATTTGCAAATACTGAACCATCCTTGCATCCCGGGAATAAATCCTACTTGACCCCTCGGTCTTCTTTTAAATCCTTAAACATGTGCATATTCTTTTTTCCTTTTAATGTTTATTTTATTTTTGAGAGAAAGAAAGAGACAGAGTATGAGTGAGAGAGGAGCAGAGAGAGAAGGAGACACAGAATTTGAAGCAGGCTCTGAATTGTCAGCACAGAGCCTGACATGGGGCTTGAAACCATGAGATCATGACCTGAGCCGAAGTTGGACGCTTAACTGTCTGAGCCATCTAGGTGCCTCAAATATGTCTATATTCTTTGCTGCCGCAGGACCCTCTTACATGCAGTGTCTCTACCTGAATTCATTTTTCCCCTCACCTTGGTAACACCTACTTATGCTATAGATACCAACTTGAATGTTGTTTCTTATCCTCTGAGAAGCCTCGTTGAGGCTCCAGAACAAATTAACTATACCTGCAGAACTCTGTATATTTTCTTCAGAATACTCAGTGCACTTACAGTTACAGATTTAATATTTGCTTTCTCCACAATGCTGGAAGCTTTCCACAGATACTACAGTGTCTTTGCTCTTCCTCCATGCATCTAGTTTATACACAGCCAGCCTAAATGCGTATTTGAAATGAGTGAATGAAAAATTAATAAGTGAATGGATGACTGAATGAGCTTTTGCTCTGGCATGAACCGCTGACTCCACTGCCTTACAGTCTTGGCCACTGAGCTGCTGAATGCGTCACACCGGCTCAAGTAAGTGAACGTCTGGGTCAGATCCTGCTACAGTCATGAGAGGCTTTTACACAAACTCATGCTCACCACAATTATGCCACTGCCTCCGCATTGTTTAACAGACTGGCAACTAGAATCTCATCCCAGTTTAGTAAAAGTTTTGTAATCACCCTCCTCAGCCAAATGATGTCTCCCTCATGTATGTGCATGGCTGCAGAGTTAGAAGATCTAGAAATCAAATGTTAGCGAAAGAAGTAATACCAACTACAGTGGTATTTGCAGCAGGAGCTAATATGATGGGATTGTTTACTACACTCCAGGTACTGTTAGTGATTTACACGTATTCACCCAATTAATCCTCAGAATAACCTTATGAAGTCTTTTTTCTAACCTGTTTTTTTGTTTTTGTTTTTGTTTTTTTACAGAGGCTGTAACTGAGGTGCATAAAGGTTAAGCAAAAGCTCAAGGTAACAAATATCCTCTAAATATTTTGCCTTCTTTTAAGGCATGTACTCTCTGGAGGGCTGGAGTGAGGGGCTCCTTGAAACATCTTCACCGCTAGAGAACTTTTTCATCAGTCCCAGGTACATTCCTTTCCAGCCAACTCTTTCTGTTCAGAGTTCAGGGTAGACATTTCTGTGTTAGATATGTCAGGCTAGCTTGTATTAGACCAGCTTGTCATCACAACATAAATAAGAAGGTGGATAAATATCTTTAAATGTTTGAAAGCATAGACTTCTGGTTCTATTAAAGATGAAGTAGCTCCATTCCTCTCAGGGCCTCCCTCTTGTTGGCAAAAACAAAAACAAAAACAAACAAAAACAAAAACGGAAAAATCCCCCTAAACACAGATAAAACAAATAAGCAAAGGAACTGAGTAACAAACAGCAGTGAGTCCCTGGGTTTCCTTCTATCCTGGACAGGATGCTACAGAAGCCTCCAGTCCAGAACCACCAAGAGACTCAGACAAAAAGGACGCTAAGAAAACCCAGGTTCTCCTAGCCAAAGTGGAAAAGAATGGCCTTAACAGAACAGAAAACCTTTTGGCAATACCTGCCCTACTCCAGACAAATACCTGTGGAAAATCATACCTGCTACCCACCTCCAGGTTTCGGTGGGGCCAAGCAGGTTGCTGATGTTCACCCCACCCACCCTCTGAATCCCTGGCCAGGGTAATGTCAGCGGAGTCCAGGGGCAAAATGAGCCTCCACTGTCACCTGGCAGCATGAGACTTAATGAGGGAGTGTGAGGTGACTGGTAATGGTATCTGCTCCTCGTGCCTCCAGCCCTACTTGGGAGTGCACCAGTGGGGAGCTGAGCTTTCCCCCATACCCTGCAACAATAAGGCAGAGTGAACCAGCTCTCTGCTCCCCTGCTTAGTAGCAGTGGAGCCCAAAAAAGAGCTGAGCTTACCTGGAGGCAAGGAGGCATGCGCCAGTGTCATACTCTCTGAGAAAGAGCCATCAGGGCTGAAGATGGCTTCATCATCAGGGATGAAGATCAGGGCTGAGATGGATCTGAGCCATGTGTGGGCAGGCAGCGTGAGTTGGCACTCCATTTTGCTAGAGTTGTGTCAGTAGCGCCCAGTAGGAAGCTGAACACACACACTCACATGGTGCTTGCAGCTACACCTCAACAGGGCTGAAAAGGCGTTTCATATGCCTAAATGCTGGAAGCCGAGCTATCCAACCAGCCTGATGGCAGAGCCCGGGCGGTGGACGGATCGGGACTGCATGGCGGCCCACTGACAGTGAAGCTTCTTGTACTCCTGCTTTTATGTAATGTGGCCTTAGCGTTGGTCGGGGCAGCCACCCTACCAATGAAAGTACCTGGGGATTTGTTGGTTGGGGAATTGCCCACAACAGTCCCCCCAGGTAAAGAACCATTGGGGAAAGAAAGAAGATTCCGCAGGGAAATTATGTGGCCCTACATCCAGCCCTTGCCACTCCCTATAAAGACTCCTCTACCTAAAGGAAGGATAGCCCCATGTATTTCCCAGCCAAGGAGGGGGACAAATGGGTTCAAAATCCCCACTCGGCAACAAAGGAATGTATCTATGGATACAAGTTACTCCAACCCCTAGGCCCACTTGGCCCCCAGGAGGCATTCCAGATGATAACTGGACCTGGTGGGTTAAGGTACAGAATGATTCATTAGTTCCTAGGTATACATTGTCTCTCTGGGAGCGCATAAGGCATGGGTTCCCAGGGCCCTCCTGGCTCCCTCCCGGCACCCCAGACCAAAGTGAATACTTTTGTCCCTTGTACTGCAAATGGTACAAAGGAACAATTAAGAAGTCATGTCCTTGTAAAACATTCCACTTGAGGTGTTGAAAGCTAGATGACCTTGAAAGGGCAGGAGGGAATGTTACAAGAAAATAACTATGTTGTTCCCTAATGGGTGACTACACAAAGGAACATTTTTAGAATTAGGTAATGCCGAGAAACATAGATAACACACGCTACAAGGAATTTGCTAACAAATATAATGCCATGCTTGCTACAACAAAGCAGCCAGTCTAACACACTGCTGTTGTCTGTATCCATTTATTTTATTTTATTTTCGCCAATGCTGTTCATCCTTCAGGAACCCCTGGACCTGCTGGGGCTGGACCCCGGCACCTAACCTACAGAACACCTAGCCCAGCCTTCCTTACACATGCTCAGAACACTAGCACTAGCCTACAGTTGGGCAAAACCATTTGACACAATCCTATTTTATAATAAAGTAGTATCTTATGTAATTTATTGAATGCTGTACTGAAAGTGAAAAACAGAATGGTTGTGTGAGTACAGAATGGTTGTGAGTGTTATCGGTTGTGTGTTCTCCTGTTGTAACTCCATGCCGCCACCCAGTATCACAAGTGCCAGGAAAAGGTCAAAATTCAAAACTGAAGTATGGGTTCTATTGAAAGAAAATTGCCTTCACACCAATGTAAAGTTAAAAAAAATTACAAGCCAAAACTGTCATAAGTTAGGGACCATCTGTACTAAAAGCAAAGAATTGGCAAATGTATTTACAACTGGCAAGATATAGCCTTCAGAAACGAAGGAGTAATAAAGACATTTCAGATGAAGGAAAGCTATGAAAATTTGCTCTGTTTAACAAAACTACCTTTGAGTGATTGCTAAAGTAAGTTCTCTAAACAGAAAATAAATGGTAAAAAAAAAAAAAAGACCTGGGACCACAGTATTTAAAAAACAACATACAACAGAATGAAAATAAAAAGGCAAATATCAATACATGTGAGACTCAGCTAAAGCAGTACTAAGAGGAAAATTCACAGCACTAAATGCTAAGCACTAAAAAAGAAAGGTCCTAGAATATATAAAATAATTTTTAAAGAGAAGAATAAAGTGGAGGATACTGATGGAAGTGTGGTACTGATGAAAGAATAGATGTATAAACCACTGAGGCTGAAGAGAACCCAGAGAAAGACCTATACAAGTGTGTTCAGCTGATTTTTTTAAAAGGTACAAAGGAATACAGTGAAAGGAAGGGCTTTCAACAAATGGCTCTGGAGGAATGAGACATCCATGGAGGGCAGAAGCACCTCAACATAAAACCTCACAATTTATATAAGTATTAACTCAAAACACAATAAGGACCTAGATGTAAAATGTATAACGATAAACCTTAAGAATAGGAGAAAAGAGAAGAACATATTCAAAATGTACAACTAGTCAAAAAGTTCTTAGAAATGACACCAAAACAATAATCCATTAACAGATTCATTCAGCTCTTACTGTGAAAATACTGTGTCACAAAACATGTTTTGATTCACTGATGCATTCTTATATGTATATATGCATACACACATATTTACACATATTTTAAAACTATATATAGTTTGTACTAGAAAAAATGCTGGTGCCAGGATATATTAGGTAATTAGTTAATACTTCAAACGTTTTGTACACAAAGGGTTGATTTGATTAGAAATACTCCACTTTTTCCACTTTTATTTATCAACAGTCTGTACATTTTTAATGTCCGGTGTTCTTCTACTCCCCATCTGAGGGATGAACCTATTTGTCTTGCCTAATACCTTCCTTAGAGCTGTCTGCATGTCTTTGTTTCTGAGACTGTAAACGATGGGGTTAAGCAGAGGTGTCAGCACTGTGTATGTGACCGCCATCAGCATGTCTTCACGGAATGAGTCCCTGTCCTTGGGCCTCAAATAGACAAAGCCAGCAAATCCATAGTGTATGCACACCACAGTGAGGTGGGAGGAGCAAGTGGAGAAGGCCTTATACTTCCCCTTGGCAGAAGGCATCTTCACAACTCTGGACACAATGAAGACATAGGACATCATAATGAAAACAAAGCTGCCCACCAACACGAAGGCAGAGAGCACAAAAATAGCCATTTCGTGATGGGAGGTGTAATCACAGGCAAGGCAGACCACAGGTGAGATGTCACAGAAGTAGTGCTCGATGATGTTGGAGTCACAGAAAGACAAGTTGAATACAGTGATGACGATGCACAGAGAAACCAGGAACCCAGCCATCCAAGAGGCCATGATGAACTGAAAGCAGATCTTATGGGTCATCAAGACCTTATAGCGCAGTGGGCTGTGAATGGCAGTGTAACGGTCGTAAGACATGGCAGCCATGATGAAGCAGTTATTGGCTCCCAAGCCAAAGAAGAAAAACATCTGTGTGGCACACTCAGGAAGAGAGATGGCCTTGCTATCTGACAGCAAGTCCACTAGCATGCGGGGGATGATTGCCATAGTGGTACAAGTTTCTGAAAAGGACAGGCCACAGAGGAAAAAATACATGGGGGTGTGAAGGTTGTGACTCAGCTTGATGGCCACCATTATGCACACATTTGCAGCTAGGATGGTCACATGGGAGAAGAAAATCATCACAAAGAGGAGACCCTGCAAGTCTGGGAAACTGGAAAACCCCCACAGAAGGAATGTGCTCACTGTAGTATGATTGTCCATCATTCATTAGGCTCAGTAACTTTCTCCCACAGGTGCAGACATTCTTGAGGTCAATACTCAAGATAATAAAAAGCACTGAGGTCACCTGACCTTTAATCAAGGGCTCCTGGGCAACAGCAAGACAAATGTTAATGAGAGAACCTAAGCAATGGGAGCTAAATGCATCTGGCTGAATTCAAGTTCAGAGTGATGAGGAGAAAGATTCTAGTAGAAGAATCTGCCTAAATGCCACAGAGTAGGCTAAAATATATTCTGGGAACCCCCTCATATCACCCCTTTCTGTCCTGTACAGTGAGAATCTGCATGAAAGAGGGAAATATGAAGGAAAAAATGTTACTTTCTCACCTACAGGAGTATGAGAAGTAACAGGCGTAAAATGCTTATGTGGTTTAGTCCTAGCTTGGCACACAGAAGTGCCTAACAATGTTGACTGAATCACTACTAGTTTAAGAAGTAAGGAAAAGATTTTCCAAACATTCCTGGAATCTCTAGAGTTATTCCCCAGAAGGCAGTGGCTGCTTGACTAACAATTATGCCAATGAATAGATGTAATTAATGAACTTACCATTTTGAAATTTGTGTTGGTTTCCTATTTATGACAGTAAGTTGAGGCTGGAGGTGTTCAATCCCTGTCTCCCATTCAGGCATATCTTAGAGACAAAATGGTTATGGAGAGGCTATGCCATCCTGGATGGCTCATTTGTGTCCATGATACCCTGTTGAATTCTTGAACTTTCAGGAAAATTTCCAGGACATTTTCTAATGGGTTCACTGGTGGCAAGAGCTTCTTTGCAGCCCAGCTCTTAGAGGAACTCAAGTTCTTCAGGTCATTTCCATTGCTTCTTAAACTATCCACTCTGTGTGTTAGATGACATGATGAAAGTAACACAGGTACTTCCCACACAATGTGGGTTTGGTTTCAGGCACTATTGTCTGGAAAGGAAAGGAAAACCTTGAGAAGACATTGGTGTGCAGTTGAAGTTTGGGGAAAGAATGGTAGAGACACATGTTTTGTAGAATCCACAAAGCTTGAAGAGAAAAAAAAGAAAATATACCTTTAGCTGTAAAGTTTGTATAATCCTTGTGTACTCAGTTACTGGGCCAAAAATATACAAGGAGGCAAGTCAGGTAACCAGTATTTACTCACATCTGAAATATGCTGGTCAATATGCTTTGCGTTTGATAGAATTTTCTCACTAAATTTCTTCCTGTGACTCTGTGGTAGGGATGTCGGTCCTGATGTTACAAACATGGACTCTAAGGTATAGGTTTGTTTAACTGGCTATCCAAAGCCAATTCATGAATTCCACAAATATTTATTTGACCAAATAGCACACAATTGCCACAGCTTCTCCTATAATAGGGACATATCTAGGTCACCAGGGAAGCATTCTTGAGAGTTACATATCCTCACTCACATCCATCCCAGGTTTCTGGCATGTTTTTCAAAGAGGAGAAAAGAAAAACATAAGGAGAAATTGGGATTATTTGAAACTCTATGACTCTGCTACTTTCTTTTTTCCTTTGTAGTGATGATAAATCCTGCTTTCCTCCTAATACTCAAGGGAGCTAGTGATTGAGAATACGTCAGTATGACATCGTTCTCATTACTTCCAATCACTCTCCAAGGGCAGAGTTTGAAGGAGATGTTTTGTGATCAACTCACCCTCCTTGGGCTATAACACTTCTGTAGACTGAAAGGGACCTAAGTGATTTATTTTTCTGAAAAACCCGTTTCCTGGTTTATCCGTGCTCCCACCCTTGCAGGTGGATTTAGTATGTCTAATTTCTCTGAGTTAGCAGTGAGGCCTACATAATTTGAGGCTGCATCTTGATGTAAGCCACCTGGCAGATTCTTTTGTCCCACTACCATTCGAAACCCTGCACAGTGGACACCATAAGCCAATCTACCTCCCAAGAGGTACATCAAAACCTTGGCCAGTCTGGGGAGTGCTGGGATCACTATGTCACTCATCATTCCTCACCAGCCTGAACTGGAGAATTTTCCTGACAGCTACGCTTAATTTGTGATCATAGGGCAACATTCAAAGGTGAATATTTACAACCGAGTGTTTGGAAAAGTGCATTTAAGTTTCTTCCAACCCAATCAGAAGAAAAGTCAGCTTTGAGTTAGGTTTTCAACAATTTTCAGAGAAGATAGGGATATTTTTAGAATTTTAAGTAGGATCCATGCCCAGCGCAGAGCCCAACACAGGGTTTGAACTCACAACCCTGAGATCAAGACCTGAGCTGAGATCAAGAGTAGGATGCTTAACCCACTGAGCCACCCAGGCATCCCTGATATTTTTAATGGGAAAATAAAAGAGTGCTTTATTGATTTATAGGTCTGAATTCTTATAGGAAATTAACAAGATTTACATAGTTTCACAAGGCTTATGTTTTCTCTAGTTGTAAATGGCTTTCTGAGTTCATATATATATATATATACATATATATGCATATATATATATGTATATGTATACATATATATATATGTATATATATATGCACATATATATGTACATATATATGCATATATATATATATATATGAGAAAACTTATTTCCTTGGGTCTTTTAATGAAGCTATATATTAGATCCACCAAAGAAATACTTGTTTTTAAACATCACAACTGCTAAATATGAAATCAAATGGTCCACCAAGTAGTCAAAGGGAAAAAGGTATGTGGGGTGGGGGAGTCCCACAAAGAATCAAATTGCCAATGGTTCACAGTGAAATTTATGATGAAATAATGGGTAAAATATGGAAATTGCAGGATTTTATAAATGTTTTTCTTTACTCTTTCCTGCTTAATTCTTTTGATACAATGAAATCACCAAATTAGCCTTGAGATTAGACCTGGAATTATATTGCAGTCTGTTTTGTAAGGTGGCGGTGGGGGCGGGTGGGGTATTGAGCAGAATTAGAGGGACCTGTGTTCACATCCAAACCCTGTTCTATTACATATGTGCAAGTAGCTACTTTTCTCCATGGCCCTAAATATACCTCCTAGCAGGGTTACAATGCTATGCACATATCCTTATCTTATCAGATAATAAGTGACAAGTGCCTGCTAGTTCCATTCCCATTTGCTAAAACATCGCATGGTGTAGAGACAACTTTTCCAACAGGGGCTCAGCAACACTTGCCTGCTCACAAGTCCCCTGTGATGCTGTACTTGCCCTTCTGCTTATTGGCTGTGCAGAGTCATTCCCTCTCGGCTGCGCACTTGGCTTTGGGATGGAGTTTGCAGTCCTGTTCTCTGCAGCTTTCTAACCTCTCATAGCTTTGTCTGTGTGCTAATTGTGCCAGGAATAGGAAAACTACAGCATTTCCCTCCATCCAGTTGTACCCTTAGTATATGCATTACTTTTAACTGCTGATTAACCCCCACAGCTACTTCATTATTAGTGGATAGAGCACAATGTTTGTGATAAATAGAAATATAAAATTCCCACCTTATGTCAAAGACGAGTCACTTCCAAACTCTTAAAAAGAAGAAAACAGTAAGCTGTTTGAGGAACTTGTGCTCATGTACAGTTTTCTATAATTCTCTAGTGCCCTTTAAAGATTAGTGTTTAAGCCATTTTGTCCTTTGAATGACTGTGATGAGCTCACTCTGTCTGAAATTACAAAGTCTCTTATAACCTTAGGGCAGCATCTTCTCTATTACTTATGGTCAGAGCTGAGTTCCATGCACATTCCAGTGAGAGGTTCGTGGTCACCTGAGACCATGACCCCTTGACACTACTCCGAGTTTCTTCCTTTCTATTAGATACCAGGAGGATTGTTCTCTGTGGACCTAGAACTCATTGTGATGTCCACAAAACCTTGTTTTTATTTTGATATAACTTAGTGATTATTCAGGGAAGTTTGCTCTTATTTATATGAAAAAACAAATCAAGCATTTGAAATTCAACTTGTTCAAATACATTTTGGAATATGAAGGAGTCCCTCAAGTATTTTACTTCATATTCAATACCATTATTTTTTTTAGTTTTGAAAATGTGCCAAGTCCTGGAAGTCTTTCTGTCCTATGAGCAGGCCAAGGGAGAGGAGCCTGTCATACAGGCTGTTGCCTGGGGAATTGGCCAGAAGAAAGGTGGAGAAAAAATAATGAACACAGAACGTTGTTGTGACTGCTTCCTTGTGAAATAACTCTTGCTGAAGAGGAAAATCCACTGTAATTGAAACCTCCATTGACTGCAGGGCCACTCAAAATTTTTTCCCAGTATGTAATGAAATTCTTATCTATCTATCTATTCTAAATTATTATTTGTGTGAGAGAGAACACAAGGGGGAGGGGCAAAGAGAGAGACAGAGACAGAGACAGAGAGAGACAGAGAATCCAAAGTGGGCTTCAGGCTCTGAGCTGCCAGCACAGAGCCCAACTTGGAGGCTTGAACTCAGGCGAGATCAATGACCTGAGCTGAAGTCAGACACTTAACTGACTGAGCCACCCAGGATCCCTGAAATTTTTGAAACACAAAGCCATGCTACAATAATTATCTTGTTGGCATCTGTGTATCCAGGACCTAAACTGTTCTTAGTATCCACTATTTTATTAAACCCAAATCTTAGTGGGTCTAACTAAATTCATGCAGAGAGGTTCAATAGGGATTAACAGAGATCTCAAATATCTTGCACACTCTAATCAGGTTGTTGATGGTTAGCTGTTGTGTGAGACCTTACATTGGGATTGAACCTTTCTGCATGTGCATGGTGGCTGGGTTCAGTGGATGAGCATTCCATGAGAGCCAAATGGATGCCATATCAACTTTTATATTCCACCTCACTTGTACTGAATTCTTTTCATTCAGACAGCCTGCAAGTAATACCCAGGTTCTAGAAGGTAAAAAGAGATTATGGCCCTTGATGGGACAGTGACAAAGTTCTGGAAGAACATGTGGGACTGGAATTATTGCTGTCACCATTTTTGGAAAATACATTATGCCACACATTAAGATTTTACTATATTGGCTTTATCACATGTCTCTTTGTACTTTATCCATGTATTAATCCATCTTACGGTACAAAGGAAATTGCAGACATCAGTACACTTCCTCCTTAATACCTTTGTACACATATCAATAACTACAGTTCAATACCTCTTACATGTTTTATTCTATGCAACCTTATGAAAATTTACATAAAGTAAAATATGCTAATCTTAAGTGTATGATCACTATGAATTGGTAAATGCATCATCTGTGTAACTCAAACACCTCTCATTATATAGAATATTAGTGGGAACCTGGGTGGCTCAGTAGGTTGAGCATCTGACTTCGGCTTAGGTCGTGATCTCACGGTTCATGGCTTTGAGCCCCTCATTGGGCTTGCTGCTATCAGTTCAGATACTGCTTTGGATCCTCTGTCCCCCTCTCTCTCTGCCCCTCCCCCCCACTCATGCTCACTCGCTCTCTCTCAAAAACGAATAAACATTAAAAAAAGAATATTAGTATCAGCCTGGGAACAGTATCCCTTATACCCCTCCCCAGCGAGTCCTAGTTTCCCCCTAAGAGAGGCACCCATTGTTCTGATTATTTTTTTCACCATGGCTTGTCTTGTAGGTTCTGGAATTCCATACAAATGGAATCAAATCATATGCCCTCTATTTTATAAGATTTTAGTTTTCCTTTTTTTGTATACAAATGCAGCTGATTTTTGTATGTTGATTTTGTGTCCTACAACTTTACTGAATTCATTTATTAGTTCTAACAGTTTTCTGTAGAGTCTTTAGGATTTTCTCTATATAAGATCATGTCATCTAAAAACAGACTATTTTATATCTTTCATTTCATGTTCCTTCTATTTTTTTTTTACCTTGCCTAATTTCTCTGACAAGGATTTCCAGAATTGTGTTGAATAAAAGTAGCAAGTTTAGGCATCTCCAACTTGTTTCTGATCTTACAGGAAAAGCTTTCAGCTTTTCACTATTAAGTATGAAGTTAGCTGTGGGCTTGTCATACATGGTCTTTCTTATGTTGATTGTTGCTTCTACACATAATTTTTTGGAAGTTTTATATTATGAAATGATGTTGAATTTTGTCAAATGCTAGTTCTGCATCCATTGAGATATGATTTTTATCCATTACTTTGGTGTAGTGTATTACATTATCAGACAAAAAGACAGCTTATGGAGTGGGATAAAATATTTGCCAACCATGTATTTGATAAGGGATTAATATCCAAATATATGAGGAACCTCATAAATTAATAGCACAAACTGATTAAAAAGGGGTTAAAGGAACGGAATAGATATTTCTCTAAGATGTACAAATAGCCAATAGGTTTATGAAAAAATGCTCAACATCATTAATCAACAGGGACATGTGAATCAAAGCCACAATGAGATATCATCTTACTCCTATTAGAATGAAAATTATCAAAAAGACAAGGAATAACGAGTGTTGGTGAGGATGTGGAGAAAACCCTTGTACACAGTTGGTGGGAATATAAATTCATATAGCCATTATTGAAAATAGTATAGAGGTTCCTCAGAAATTTAAAATAGGACTACTATATGAACCAGAAATCTCACTTTTGGGTATATATATGAAGGAAAAGAAGTTAATATCTCAGAGAGGTATCTGCACCTCCATGTTCATTGCCGCATTATTTGCAATAGCTAAACTGTGGAAGAAACACCCTAAGCATCCATTGATAAATGAACGGATAAAGAAACTTACATATATACATAATGGAATATTAGCCTTCAAAAAAGGAAATCCTACTATTTGCAATACTGTGTATGAACTTGGAGGACATATAGTTTAGTGAGATAAGCAAGAGATAGAAAGAAAAATATTGCATGGTATCTATGTGGAATCTAGAAAAATTGAACTGAGGGAAACAAATTGTAGAAGAGTGGTTACCAGAGGTTAAGCGGTGTTAGAAATGGGATAATATCGGTCATAGAGTACAAACTATTAGTTCATGTACAACATGGTGACTATCGTTAATGTATTGTGTCCTTGAAATTTGCTTAGAGTAAATCTTAAAAGTTCTCATTACAAGAGAAAAAATTTGTTTATGTGTGGTGCTGGATGTTAACTATGCTTTTTGTGATGATATCTCACAATACATGCATATATCTAATCATTATGTTGTATACCTGAAACTAATATAATGTAATATGTCAATTATATCTCCACAAAAAATGATTAAGAAAATAGAAAAATCTAACTTTACACTTCAAGGAACTAAAAAAAAGAAGAACAAGCTAAGCCCAAAGTTAGCAGAAGGAAGGAAATAACAGTGATAAGAACAGAAATAAATAAGAGACAAAAAAAAAAAAAACAGAAGAGAGCAACAAAACTAAGATCTGCTTCTTTGAAAGTAAAAATAAAATTGGCAAATCTTTGAGTAACTAATAAAAAAAGAGAAAAGACTCAAAATTAGAAATGAAAAAGGACACAGCACAGCTGATACCACAGAAATACAGAGGATCATAAGGGACTACTATGAACAACTAAACACCAACAAATTGGAGGACTTAGAAGAAATGCATGAATTCCTAGAAAGAACATAACAAAACTGGACATGAAGACATAGAAAATCTGAACACCAATAATGAGTAGAGATTGTTGGAAGGTTTTTGATTATCGCTTCAAAGAAAAACTGAGGACCACATGGTTTCATTGATGAATTCTAACAAACATTTAAAGAAGAGTTAACACCAATTCTCCTCAAACTCTCCCAAAAGAATGAAGAGAACATTCCCAAACTCATTTTACAAGGCCCGCATTACTCTGATACCAAAGCCAGATGAGGACACTATAGAAAAGAAAATTAGAAGCCAGTTCCCTAAGTTACACAGAAGCAAAAACTCTCAATAAAATAATATCAAACCTAATTCAACAGCATGTTAAAATGACCAGATACCATAATAAACTGAGATTTATCCCTGGCGTATAGGAATGGTTCATCATATGCAGGTCATAAATGTGACACACCACATTAATAAAAAAAATTAAAATCTCATGATCATCTCCACAGATGCAGAAAAAGAATCCACAAAATTCAACATAGTTTCATAATAAAAACTTTCTACAAATTAGGAATTAAAGGAACGGACCCTGATATAATAGAGGCCGTAAATGACAAGACCACAGCTAAAATCATACCCGATGGTGAAAGATTGGAAGCTTTCCTCCAGGAATAGGAATAAGAAAAGGATATCTGCTCTTAGTATCCCTCGTTTAACATGGTACTGGAAGTCTTGGCCAGAGCAATTAGGCAACATAAAGAATTAAAAGGCATCCAATCAGAATGGAAGAAGTAAAACTGTCACTGTTTTTAGATAACATGATCTTACATATAGAAAATCCGAGAGACCCACCAAAGAACTGTTGGAACTGATAAACAAATTAAGAAAGTTGCAGAGTATAATATCAACATACAAAAATCAGTTGTGTCTCTGTATACTAACAAGGAACAGTCATGAAAAATTCTGTGTTCTGTCTGTGTATGAGGTAAGAGTTCTGGGTTTTGTGCAGAGAACTTTGAAAGGTGGTACTTATAAAATCACTGTTCATTATTATTAATTTTTCTTTATTTTTTTAAGAACTCTTTTTTTAATGTTTGTGTATCTATTTTTGAGACAGAGAGACACATAGAGTGTGAGGGGGGTGGGGCAGAGAGAGAGGAAGACACAGAATCTGAAGCAGGCTCCAGGCTCTGATCTGTCAGTGCAGAGGCGGACATGGGGCTCAAACTCACAAACTGTGAGGTCATGACCTGAGCCGAAGTCAAATGCTCTGAGTGTTCCAGTTGAAAACATAGGATTTTTACTGGGACCCTCCCTCCTTGCTTGACCTTGAACTATAACTTCCCCAGCCTCTTACAGCTTCAAAAATCTCTGTTTGGTTTATCAGCAAGTAATCTTGGTTGTATGTTTTTTAGCCTCTCAGACACTACTTTACATTTAGCCAATTCCTCAAGGTGAAAAGTGATACAGGATGGTGAGCTCCCAGAATGGGCTTTTTCTGCTTTCCAGGATCATGGGCACTCAAGCCATTTTTGCTTTTGTAGCTCTTGTATGCCTTCAATATTTTTAATGAGGGCATTGTCCGTTTCCCAGCCCTTGTGTACTCTCAACCCAATGTCTCCTAATGGGAACATCTTGTGAAACTATAGTACAATACTACATCCAGGATGTTGACATTGCTATCGTCTTCTTTATCTTTTTTTTTTGTAAAGAAAGTATTATTACAGTTTGTGTCTATTAATTCCCATATCTTAAATCTGAGTGGTTCTGTTTCTGCTGTTTGTTGTTTGCACTGCCTCCGACGTTTGGTACCTTGTTTCCTTTCTTGCTAGTCTTTATCTTTCATTGTGTGCTAGTTATCGTATTTGAATAATCATTGATAGGAATAATTGAGGCTTGAGTTCTTTGCTTATTCAGTTCACCTTGAGGCACTACCTGTCCTTGGCCATCTTCTATCCAAGTCAAGGCTTGAGACTCTACATCTCCAGGGCTGCAGATCTGCACAAGACTTGTTCACTTCAGTTTTCCCTTTATCCTAAGGATACAGGTGAGGTGTTTCGTTCAGAATTGTCACCTAGACGTTGTCCTAGATGGTGACTTATCCTCCTCTCGTCCCAAAAGAGCACTAAATCCACAGCCTGGGTTGATAACAACACTTCCTTCTGACTTGTCAAATTCTCTCATGGCAAAAGCATTTTTTAATAATGATTTTTTAAATGTGTGTTTATTTTTGAGACAGAGAGAGAGAGAGAGAGAAAGTGTAAGTGGGGGAGGGGCAGAGAGAGGAAGACACAGAATCTGAAGCAGGCTCCAGGCTCTGAGCTGTCAGCACAGAGCCGGACATGCGGTTCCAACTCACAAGCTGTGAGATCATGACCTGAGCTGAAGTCAGACACTTAACTGACTGAGCCACCCAGGCACCCTAATAAAGATTTTTTAAGTAATCTCTACACCCATCATGGGGCTCAAATTTATAACCCTGAGATCAAGAGTCAAATGTTCCACTGACTAAGCCAGCCAGGCAACCCCAAAAGTATTTTTGAGTGTTAGGTCTACTTCTCTGGGTTCTCACAGTCACTGGTGAGGCAATTCCTTGTTATCCTCTAATGTGGTGTTAAAGATATGTTTAACATTGTATCATTTGTTTTGGTTGTGCTCACCACTGGATTGGTCAAGCTAGCCATTGCCTCAAAGGTAAACTATATGCATATGAGTGGAAGACTAAACTTGCACATATGCACACAGGTAACCATATGGCCTGACAAGACAAGAAATGCCCTTACCTCCTGCATCTGTGCTTAGATGTTATCTTCCCAGTGAGACCTGCATTGACCCTTCTCATCTCCTAACACATTAGTCTTCCTTACTCTGCTTTATAATAATCTGTATTACCTTCTAGTAATCTGTATCACCAACTTCTTTATGTTATTGCCTTTCCCATGCTAGAAGATACATTCCAGGTAGGCAGGTATCTCTGCATGCTTGCCATATATATTCCCTAGCCTAGGACAATCCCTGGAATATAAGATCATTCAGTATGATTATATTTCTTTCATGCATTCAAAAAGATCATTCAATATAATTTTTGAATGTATGAAAGAACAGATGAATGAATGAAATGATTAGTGCCCTTTGAGTTTGTCAGCAAAAAGAGATTGTGTGTCTGAAATGCTAAAGAGGGGACAGGAAAAGTAAATAAGTGTGGTTGTTTTCAGCCTATGAAAGTGGTTAAGTCTATGCAGGGGGCAGTCAAAATCCAGTTCTCTCCAGTTTCCTGAGCAGGATAGGGTTGCCATGAATGAGTCACTCCAAGAGTTTGTTCACTCCTTGTCCCTAAGGAGGCCAGGAACCCTGCTCATTCTCACAGAGAAGTCACCTGTTTTGGCCTGATATAATTCACAGGTCAGTCAGGGACACCCCTTCCTCTTCTTCTCTTGCCACCATATGGTTACGGGGCCAGAGATCAGGTACACAGGCCAGAATGTCATGGGTTCACAAAGCCCATCTTCTGCAGATAACCTTCCTGTAAGAAAACAGTTCCATCAATTTTCTACGTGGTTCCACTTTGTCATTTCCTCTCAGAGGTACTCGGTCATACTTAGAATTATCACACTCATTGCAAGATAAAATGTTATAGAAAATGTCTTAAAGGTTTGGAGGTACAAGAACCCTACCTTATGGCAGAGAACAACTTTTAAAGAAAATATGTGAATTATATTTTAAAAGAATTTCAACTTCGATAAGGTATTTTTCACATGAATCAATGTGTGTTTCTAATTATGAATCTCATTTCATTAAAGTAACTCACCATGGGCCTCTGATTTACAATTTGATATAAAAAAATCCACCCCCTTCATTTACTAGAAAACTCCATACTGGCTTATGACATATGGACCAATATATTTAGAACATAGGCACTATTTCCTTTTATTATTTTTTTACTGTTGGTTTATTTTTGAGAGAGTGAGACAGAGCACAAGTGGGGAGAGGCAGAGAGAGAGAAGAAGACACAGAATCTGAAGCAGGCTCCAGGCTTTGAGCTGTCACCATAGTGCCTGATGCAGGGCTTGAACTCACGAGCCGTGAGATCATGACATGAGCCAAAGTTGGATGCTCAACCAACTGAGCCACCACGCACCCCTCCTTTTATTATTATTATGGTATATTATTATATCAAATACCATAAAATAACAGATTGCATTGAGAAAATATTTTTCTGCCAAGCGCATTCTTCAGAGCCCCTTTCATCTCACTGTTCCTGAGTCTGTGGATGAAGGTGTTCAATATGGGGATCATCACCATGCAGAACACAGACACCACCTTTTCTGGTCCATTGAGTAGCTGGACTTGGGCATCACATAAATGGATGTGATGGTCCCATAGCACAGAGTGACCTCTGTGAGGTAGGACATACAGGTGGAGAAGGCCTTGTGGCGTCCCTTGGTGGAGCACATCTTCAGGATGGTGATGAGGATACAGATCTAGGAGGCGGCTCTGACACACACCGTGACCACAATGATGGAGCCAGCTGTCAATGAGGGGATAACTGCAGGGATACTGATATCAGAACAGGAGAACTAAACTAAAGGAACAAAATCACAGAAAAAATGGTTGACTTGAGTTAGTCCAGACTCTACTAATCAGAGCCAGTTTGCAGCAAATAGAAATCCCCACAGCAAGGAGCAAGTGCAAAAAGACTCATAGACAGAAATTCCACCAACATGACTGTCAGTGATGGGTGTTAGAACTAGTCTCTCAGGGAGGAGGAACCTGAGGCAGCAATCAGAACCTGATGTTTATATTTTTTTATTTTATGTGTGCATAGTAGAGTATATACAGCCCTCATTCCTGCATATGCATCGAGACTGTCTTATGACAAGTTCTCCAAAAGCAAAGCCTTAGAGACCACTTCTTATGCAAGTGGTTTAGTGAGGAGTGATCTCTAGGGAAAACTATTAAGGATGAGAGAGAAGCAGGAGAAGCCAGATAAAGCTGTGGGCTCTGCTGAAGTGTAGCTTCATTCTGATCCCACAGAGAGCACTGGAGCAAGGAATGGCACCTCAGAGTTGTCCTACCCTGCAGCAATAGGGTGTGTTTGTCATCATTGTTCCTAAATCACTGTTTCATTCAGTTGTTGGCTATGGGCCACCCTGGGAGTGAGAACTTGCACCCCCAGATGTTTCCAGTCTCCTTTCAGTGGGGAGCAATTTTCAAAAGAGTGTGGCTGTGAACATTAGCAGCCAGCTCTCAAAGAAGCTGTTCACTGGCTTGGCAAGAGACATATAGGAAAGACACAAAAAATGTCTCTCTGGTTTAAAAGCTCCATCGTACCATTATCTACAGCTCACTAGACTGTTGCATCACATCTGTTAGGACTGAGGGTCTGGAATGCAGTGGAGGACATCCAAAGTAAGTGTCTCTTAGGGCACCTGCATAGTTCAGTCATTTGAGCATACAACTTCAGCTCAGATCATGATCTCACGGTTCATGAGTTCCAACCCCATGTTGGACTCTGTGCTAACAGCTCAGAGCCTGGAGTCTGCTTCAGATTCTGTGTCTCCCTCTCTCTCTCTCTGCCCCTCCCCTGCTTGTGCTCTGTCTGTCTCTCTCAGAAATAAATAAACATTAAAAAATTTTAATAAAACAAATTTTTTAAAAAGTGCCTCTCAAAGACATGAATAGACACTTTTCCAAAGAAGATATCCAGATGGCCAAGAGACACATGAAAAGATGTTCAACATCACTCCTCATCAGGGAAATACAAATCAAAACCATGAGATACTACCTCATACCTGTCAGAATGGCTAAAATTAACAACATAAGATTGAGGATGCAGAGAAAGGGGAACCCTCTTGCACTATTAGTGGAAATGCAAACTGGGGCAGCCACTCTGGAGAACAGTATGGAGGTTCCTCAAAAAGTTAAAAACAGAACTACCCTGTGATCCAGCAATTGCACTGCTAGATATATACCCAAAGGGTGCAAAAATACAGATTCAAAAGTATATATGCATCCTGATGCTTATAGCAGCACAATCAATAATAGCCACACTATGGAGAAAGTCCAAATGTCCATCAACTGATGAGTGGATAAAGAATAGGTGGTATGTATGTGTACACACACACACACACACACACACACAGGAATATTACTTAGCCATCAAAAAGAATGAAATCTTGCCATCGTCAATGACGTGAATGGAGCTAGAATGTATTATGCTAAGAGAAATAAGTCATTCAGAGAAAGACAAATACCATATGATTTCATCATAAGTGAAATCTAAGAAACAAAACAGATAATAAACATATTGGGAGGGGGAAAAAAGAGAGGAGGAGACAAACTATAAAGGGACTCTTAAAGATAGAGAACAAAGTGAGGGTTGATTGAGGGAGGTGGATGGGCTAACTGGGTGATGGGTAATAAGGAGGGCACTTGTTATAATAAGCCCTGGGTGTTGTATGTAATAGATGAATCATTGAATTCTACTCCTGAAACCAATATTGCACTATATGCTAAGTAACTAGAATTTAAACAAAAATTTGAAAATAAAAATATTTCTCCTAATAGAATTCCTTCTTAATGACCTTAGTTTTTCTCTTGTTTTTTTTAACTTTATACAAATAAAGGGCTTCTTGGATAGGTATTTGTTCTGAACCTTTAAGAATGGGCAGCAGTTTGGATAGGTAAACTCAGGAAAAGGAATTTCCAGACAGAATAGACTTCAGAATGAGGAAAGCACAGAATGTAATCAAGAGACAGAGTAGTGACTGGCTTGCCACAATTATTGAGGGTTATGATAGCAGATATTGGAGAAAAGACTTGATTGCACATTAGGTAGACAATGGCACCGATGGTGGAAGAAGACTTGGAAGTCCAAGCTGATGAGAGAGGCAATTAGGAGCTGTTGTGAATATCATGAATAGCAGTTAGTGCTTGGGAATTTCTTTTTTAGCAAGTTTTTCCCCAGCAGAGTTGCCTCATGAGAGAGAAATCACAGTGCTCCTGCTGTGTGTTCATTTTCTTCCTACTCCCCTTCCTCTGAACATTTCCCCAGGCAATAGCTTCTCCAGACCTGTCCTTCCATTGCCCTGTGTATAGGGCAGAGGAGATCTGAGGGACTTGGCAAATTTTCAGAATTACAAAATAAATGATATTTGACAGGGAGTAAAACATCCCTGAGGGAATATCTATATCCCAAGATATATTTTCAACATGTTGGATTTCCTCGAGATTTAAAAATATTTTTGAGGACATCACACTGGGTACTAGATACATAGAGCACAAGACTCCTGGTGTCGAAAACAGTGGTCTCAAGATAATGGTCTCCAGTGGCCCAAGAACTCTCATTAAAATCTTCATGGTACTGAGTTCCATTCTTAAGGAATGGAGAAAACTCAACCTTTTATGTAATTGGAGACTCTAGTGTCAGAGGGGACTCATCACAGGCATTCAAAGGGAAAAATAGCCTTAAAACTTATCCCTGAATTAGGAGACACATGAACTCACAGCAAGAACTGTAGAAAATCACCTGAGTTGCAAGACTGTACGTTCTTGTAGCTTAATACCTTGTGATTTTAAAGGACTGGAGGTGATCTTTCTGTGGAAGGTAGGAATTTTACAGTTGTTTTACTCCCTATAATGAACATTTTTCTATATTCTTTAATAATTAAGTACCCATGGGGTTAATAGCATGCTAGGAGGTATTAAAGAAACTGTGGCCTCAGAGAAGCTAGAAATCAAAAATGTCAACTCCCTACTTCTGGGTAGAGAGGGAATCCAAAAACCCCACAAGGGAAGATTTGGAGAACTGAAAACAGAGAATAGGGTAGTAAACTCAAGGCAAAAGCCAGGTTAATAAAGAGGGCAGGGCTTGGGGAAAACAAACAGAAGGGCTGAGAAATTGGATAGGCGTCTTGCTCTCCAGCACCTAACAAAGTCATCGGGAAGAATGGAAATAATGTCATATTGACATAATTTTCTACCACTAATGTACTAGAATAGTATTTTAAAAACAGAATTTACCATCAACATATATGAAAATAATGTATCATGAAAGTCAAAACTTTTCAACCAAAAACCGCGAGAAAGATTGTGCAGGGTACATATACCCTCACACCCTGGACGTTTCTCGGAGAAGCTTGCAAAAAACTTGTGGATATGAGTGGAGATGTGTTGTTTTCAGAAAGCTCCTCTAGCAATACTGGGATGCCCCTTAGTAGATGATCACTTATGTAGGTCAAATGTGATTCAATACTACAGTAAATAGGGGTTATGTCTAGAGTTCACAAATGGTGGTTTCTCTTGGACTTTCCGCAACCACTGCTAGAATTTTGAGAAATTTTTTGTTCACCTCTTGTAAATTAAAATAAGAATGTATAAAGCATCTAAATATGCACTCACACTACTAGGTAACATTACTCTTAAAATCTATTTAGAGAGCAACTAATTATCTTCAGTGCATGTCCGAATAAAATAAATACTGAGTCGACCAAGTAGTGTATTGATGAGTACATTGAAGTGGTAACCATGGAGGCTTTCTGTAGAATATGCTATCCCATTTGTTCCTTCAGATTGTGAACAAATCTTAGCAAAAACTGTGCATTCATGAGGCTTACCCTGTAACTTGGGAGAGACAAAATTTTAAAATAAATCTCTGCCCTATCAAATATAGGAGTCAAGCTAAAACTTTTTTTTAATTTAAAATTTAAAAAAGCTTCATCTCATCACAATAAAATGAGATGTGAATCTGAAAGAAGATATGACCAACACAACCAGGGAGGCCTGAGGAGGCTTCAAGAGGGAGGAGACATTGAATCATTTGCTCATGAGAGCTAAGTTTTAGCAGGCAGAGAAGGGCAGGAAGACCATTACAGGTTATCAAAAACAACATGTGCAAAGTAGGAGAGCCTTGAAGGACGTACTTTTTTTGGAAACAGTGGGACGTTCCCCATATGGAGAAGGTTAGCAGCAGGAAATGAGGCTGGACAGGTAAGACCTTGGATGCCATGCCAGGGCACTTTTCGTGTGGGAGGCTTTATTATCAACTAGCCCTATTATCAAGCAAATAGGTCTCCAGACTCACTGCCTTGCTGTAAACACACTGCATGTGCACACTTACAGCCTTATCACCTTTGGCAAATTAAGTACCTTGCTAAGCCATAGTTTTATTACTGCAAATATGATCATAGTGATAGTACTTATCTCTTAGGATAGCTATGAGGATGTAGGAGGTTGTGTAACTGACTCGTGCAATAAAGATTAGAAGTTATTAGAATTATCTGGTGTGTAAGAAAAGGAGATCTAAAAGAAGCCTACACTGAAGAGATGTAGCATGATTGTAGGTAGAACATAGAAAAGCTGGCGGTAGACGAAGAATAGAACTGGGAGAGGAAAAGGTGAGGCTGTTATAAAAATCCAAACAAGAGGTAGAGTAGAATGCAGGAGACACTTTTTAGTTAGGATCGTAGAACCTAGAAAATTTGGACAAGAGAGAATGAGGAGTCAAATTAATCTAAACTAGGGCCTGGAAAATGAGTAAAAGTCTGATAGGAAATAAAATGGTGCAGGGAAAATGGAGGCAGAGAGAACACCATGTAAAAAAGGCAGAGCAGGAGCACCTGGGTGGCTCAGTGGGTTTGGCGTCCGACTCTTGATTTTGGCTCATAGTTCATGGGTGGGTTCAACTGGCAGGTGGGACTGTGTGCTAACTGTGCGAAGCCTACTTGGGATCCTCTCTCTCTGCCTCTCCCATGCACGTGCACTGTCTTTCTCTTTCTCTCTCTCTCAAAAATAAATAAATAAACTTAAAAATAAAATCTGAAAAAGAGAAAAGGCACGGCAGCATGAGGATCGTGAGGTACATGGAAAATGGAGGGTACTTTGCCTGATTGGGTAGATAAAAGGATATGATAGAAACTGAGCCAGGAACAGTATTTGGGGATCAGTTGTGATGAGGATTGGACATCATGCTGGGGTATATTGATTTCCTCCTATACACAGCTATTCACCATTTTTGATGCTATCAGTGACTTAACATATCCTGTGTTTAGGAATCTAACATCTGGTTACAGGGTGGTGAATGAAATAAAGACGCAACAGATTTACGCCTAATAACAACTATGCAGGTACCATATCCACCCTGTGGGAAAGTTCCAGAACTATAGCAGGGGGAATTAAAAAAAAAGATGAGGGCAATCAGACATCTGGAATTTTGTAAGTGGCTTAATGGTAAATAAAGGTGAGGAAAGAGTCAAAATTGGGTCTGATGGGGGAAATATGAAAATTCTGTGTTCAATACTTAGAGGGCACACTGGCACTGGAAATGTGCCAGAGGACATTGGGGATTCTTTTTTGGTGGGGGCAGAAATTGGAGAATCACACAAGGTAAGTGGTAGCTGAAGCAATGAGAATGGAAAAACATTTCCTTTAGAGGTGAATAGACAGGGAACCTTCCAAGGAAACGGAGCGTGGTATGGGTCTAGGTTAAAGACCGCTTGGGTGGATGAGTTTGCCACATAGATCTTTGTGTTGGCTCTGAACCGTACCCGTAATGTTCTCTCCCCTGATCTTCACCTGTTGGTGGCATATTGCCATTCTAGTCTTCATTTAAGCATGTCACCCTCTCAGAGAGGGAGCTTCCCTGACTCCACAGACAAAAGCAGTCATTCACTCTCACATCACAGAGATCCTATGGGTCTGGTTCCATGTTGTTTCCCATGTAGAAAAATGCTTGGCACATCATATGCATTTAGTCAATATGTATTGAATGAATTAATGACTTCTATAGTCATTTAACCACTCTGTGCTTTGGTTTCATCTTTTAGAAATCAGAATGAGAATTCCATATAGACTGGTGAGGATTATGTGAGACAGCTCTATCTAACCCCAGCACATTATAAGTATTAAGCAGGTACTGGTTACCTGGCCTGACTCCTCTTGTATTCTTTGCCTACAAACAACAATGCAAATAGAAAACAGCAACTCTTCAACTCACAATATATTTGTTTTCTTCTTGTCTTCTTTTGTTTTTAATCTTTGTGAACCCTATAGAAGAATTTCCAGACAGTGTTTATTTCTTTCTCTTGTACACTCCTTCATTTTCCACTGCTGATACTTTACTATTTTTCTTTCCCTTCACCTTTAACAGTGACTGAAGTTAAAATTAAAATTCTCTTGGAGCATCTGGGTGAAGCGTCTAACTTCAGCTCAGGCCATGATCTCACAGCTTGTGGATTTGAGCCTTGCATCAGGTTCTGCGCTGATAGTTCAGAGCCTGGAGCTTGCTTCTAATTCTGTGTCTCCCTCTCTCTCTGCCCCCTCCCTGCTTGTACTCTGTCTGTCTTTCTGTCTGTCTCTCTCTCCCCACCTCTTTCAAAACAAATAAACATAATAATACAAAATTTTTTAATTAAAATTCTATCAAGTGTCTTCCTATCACTTCTCTGTCCTCACCTGTTATAAGACCAGATGTTTAATGAAAAATCTAAATAGAAATATGATTTCCCAAATTGATCTGAGAAATTTGAGCTGATTCTATTCAGATCTGCAGTTCAGGGCAAACCACATAACAACTATACCTGCTAGAAAATATCCTGGATGTTTTGCTAAAAACTCGAAAGTTGACTAGAATGTTATGACCAGAATATGCCATTCTAGAATGAGACAGTACTTTCAAAATCACGTTAAGTTCAAACTACTCCATTATATTGTATATACACAATGGAAAAAAACTTCAATGAGAAGTTTTTAAGAACTTTAAAATTATTGATATGTATTAAAAAGCAAATAATATTGTATATCTCTTTGTTTTTAATCTTTGTGAACTGAATACTGCTATGGATAGAAATCTAGCAGAAGTTACAACATGTTATCTTCATTTCTATGGTCTATTCATTGCTACAGTTATCACCTTTGGAGCTGGTTCATGGTGATGTACTGATGAAAAAGTATTGCATTAACCTCCTTAAATTTTTTAAATGACATATTCATTTTAAACAATTTAAATTTTTGAATTATATTGCTCATTGAATCAATAGTTTACTAAGCGCACCAAACTACCAAGTTACCAGTAGATCTCAAAAAGTATTTGAAAATGTGTCATCACAAAATTCAGTCGGTGAGAACAAAGCAATTTTATTCCTATTTTCCTGATTACATTCAGATCCTGATTGGAAAAGAGAGAGATAAGAGTGCGTTTTGTGAGTAGGATCCAAGAAGATATTTGGGCCCACCCTCAGTTATTCATACAGATTCTCATACTAGAATCATTCTGATCACTCTAACTCCTGAACTTGACATCAATCCAGTGTATTTAGCATCCCTTTCTCAGACTCTCCCATGAAGAGTTGCCTGAAACTTCCTCCAGTTCCCCTGATTAAAGTCTAGGTGAGATCTGTGTAGTGGCAGGTTTTTATAACCATCTCAGAGTCTTAACCTCAAGAAGCTCTGCATCTTTGGAAGAAAGTTGCTGCCTGCATTAGGATGATGGGCAATCATACCACAGCGAGCATATTCCTTCTGTGGGGGTTTTCCAGTTTCCCAGACTTGCAGGGTCTCCTCTTTGTGATGATTTTCTTCTCCCATGTGACCATCCTAGCTGCAAATGTGTGCATAATGGTGGCCATCAAGCTGAGTCACAACCTTCACACCCCCATGTATTTTTTCCTCTGTGGCCTGTCCTTTTCAGAAACTTGTACCACTATGGCAATCATCCCCCGCATGCTAGTGGACTTGCTGTCAGATAGCAAGGCCATCTCTCTTCCTGAGTGTGCCACACAGATGTTTTTCTTCTTTGGCTTGGGAGCCAATAACTGCTTCATCATGGCTGCCATGTCTTACGACCGTTACACTGCCATTCACAGCCCACTGCGCTATAAGGTCTTGATGACCCATAAGATCTGCTTTCAGTTCATCATGGCCTCTTGGATGGCTGGGTTCCTGGTTTCTCTGTGCATCGTCATCACTGTATTCAACTTGTCTTTCTGTGACTCCAACATCATCGAGCACTACTTCTGTGACATCTCACCTGTGGTCTGCCTTGCCTGTGATTACACCTCCCATCACGAAATGGCTATTTTTGTGCTCTCTGCCTTCGTGTTGGTGGGCAGCTTTGTTTTCATTATGATGTCCTATGTCTTCATTGTGTCCAGAGTTGTGAAGATGCCTTCTGCCAAGGGGAAGTATAAGGCCTTCTCCACTTGCTCCTCCCACCTCACTGTGGTGTGCATACACTATGGATTTGCTGGCTTTGTCTATTTGAGGCCCAAGGACAGGGACTCATTCCGTGAAGACATGCTGATGGCGGTCACATACACAGTGCTGACACCTCTGCTTAACCCCATCGTTTACAGTCTCAGAAACAAAGACATGCAGACAGCTCTAAGGAAGGTATTAGGCAAGACAAATAGGTTCATCCCTCAGATGGGGAGTAGAAGAACACCGGACATTAAAAATGTACAGACTGTTGATAAATAAAAGTGGAAAAAGTAGAGTATTTCCAATAAAATCATTAGTTTGTGTGCAAAGCAATTAAAGTGTATTCTAATTGTCTGATATGCCCTGGTCTCACTCCTTTCCTATTACAAAACCACAGGTAGTTTTACAATATTTTAAGATGAAAAAATATTTAAAAATGTTATTACACATATGTGTACATATACGCATATAAATGCATATACATACAGGCACACACGCATGTAGTAAACATATCAAAAAGCAGTTTGGAAAACCATTTTCATAACCTTTGTTGCCTTTGGAAGAAGAAAAACATACTAAAATGGAAAAGGAGAAAAAAATGAAAGAGCAATGGAGAAGGAAAGAAAAAACACGAATTCACTTAGTCAAAAGAGGAAAAACTATAAGCACACAAACTTAGACTTGAAATGAGTGAAAGGCTACAAATATAGAGAAATTTCCAGGAATTTTAAGAAATACCTTGCTCAATTCTATTCAAAGAAATAAGGAAACTAGATGGGAATGGAAGAATTTCTGGAAAAATAAACTGATGAAAATTACTGCAAAAGACATTTTTAACATACCAAATTTCAGGAATAATATAGAAAAGTCTGTCAAAGAGCTATTTTTCCTATTGCCCAGCAAAGGAGTAGGCCGGATGGTTTCATAATTAACTTTCTCAAGACCTCAAAAAGCAAATAATTCAAACACTATTTGAGTTAGAGCATAAAGATAAATAGCTTCTAATTTATAAAAATCAGAGAGGTGGAATGTGCTATATATAACTGAAGAATCTAATTGAGGCCATTGTGGTAAGGTTCTCATGTGGACTGTGGAAGATGTTAGATGATGTCAGGAAGTCTAAGCATTTTGAAGTCACATTGTCTGATGGCACAGCCAGATGATATGAAGTTGCCAAAGCTGAAGGTCTGAGATGGGAAAAGATCAAGAGGTTGGTGGCAATTTGCTAATAAATAACAAGAAGTGGGGTGGTCAGTAAAAGACTCTGAGGACAACAGTGCAGTTGACCCTTGAAAAACATAGGTTTTAATCCACTCACATGTGGATTTTTTCAATGTAGTAGAGTAATGTAAATGTCTTTTCTTTCCTTACGATTTTCTTAAAAGATTTTTTTTTCTCTACCCTACCTTGTTGTAAGAATACGGTATATAATACATATAACATGCAAAATATGTGTTAATCAACTCTTTATGTTATCAGCAAGGCTTCCCGTCAACGGTGGGCTATGAGTAGTTAAGTTTTGGGGGAGTCAAAAGTTTTTGACTGTGTGGGGATCAGTGCCCTAAACCTCTGCATTATTCAAAGGCCAACGATATATTATTTCTTAGCTGGGTAAGATTGGTGCCAATGAGGGAAATGTTTTGTCATAAATATGCAAACAAACGATTTAGAAATATAGTAAGAAGCTAGGAGAATGTCAAGTTGTGGCTGGCCTATAGAATAAGGAAGTGAGCAACTTCTGTTCAACAGAGCTGAGAAGCAATTGTGCCCTTCTCAGACAACAAGGTTTAGTTAAAATGAAGAGATAGAGAATGAGCTCTGTGTAAAGTCGATGGGTAGAGTGGAGAGAAGATTCCGGAATGGAAGCAAAACGTCTTGGGAGAAACCCCTGAAAAGAAATAAGAATCTCAAGAGAGGAAGCATGAGGTTGTGCTATAGTGAATACAGGTGAGGAGAGTTCCCGCAGGGCTTGAAACTGAGATTCAAATCACAGCTTCATTGATTATATGTGGTGTCACAGCCTATTGGGTCTCCAGGTCTCAGTCTTTGTTCAGCACTGAATTAAAATTTGGCTAGAAGTTCTCTGACCAACCATTTCACAAATTTCACCATTGCATCTTCACAAATGTCCCCTAATTCACACGAAAGTCTCTGTTTCCTCATACGATCAACTTTACCTTTTTCATCTCATTAAGTCTCAATTTTGACTAAAAGGGATTTACTCCTGGGATGCAAGGTTGGTTTTTTATTATTATTCTTATTACTAAAGTTTATTTTGAAAGAGATAGACAGAGAGAGACAGAGAGAGAGAGCGCACTCATGAGCAGGGGAGGGGCAGAGAGAGAGGGAGAGAGAATCACAAGCGGGCTCCATGCTGTTAGCACAGAGCCCAATGCAGGGCTTCACCTCACAAACTAGGAGATCATGACCTGAGCAGAAACCAAGAGTTGGACGCTTAATCGACTGAGCCACCCAGGTGCCCCAAGGCTGTTTTAACATATGCAAACCAATCAATGTAATACACCACATTAATAGAATGAAAGATGGCAGAGCAGCATGGAATTTTTTTTTTTTTTGCCTCTCTCATCCTTGAATGCAGCTAGATCAACACAAATCACCTTGCACACCTAGGAAACTGATTTAAGGATTAACATAACAATCTGCACAACTTGAACCACAAAACTTGGCAAGTATAGTACAGAGAGGTGAGCTGGGGGAGAGAGAAGGCTCAGAGGGTAGGGGGCTGTTTTTGCTTGTGGAGAGAGAACAGAGACGGGGGGAGAGTACAGGAAAAGCACTCCCCCTCAAAAGCAGCTGGAAAGAAAGAGAGTGGACTGAACAAAAAAGGGAGAAAGGAGAAAGGGACTGCAAGGGAATGAACAGAGAAAGGAGAAAGGAGAGGGTTTAAATTCCATTAAGATGCTATAAAAAGGGGAGTGCAGAGTCTGAAACTCCACAGCTCATACCTGGTGGACCACAGAATACCACCAGAAACTCCAACTCTACAAGCATGATAATGGCAATAAATTCAAATCTTTCAGTACTCACTCTAAATGTCAATGGACTACACACTCCAATAAAAACATAGGGTAATAGAATGGATAAGAAAACAAGATCAATCTATATGCTGTTTATAAGAGATGCATTTGAGACCTAAAGGCACCTTCAGATTGAAGGTATGGGGATGGAGAATCATCTATCATGTTAATAGTCACCAAAAGAAAGACGGAGTAGCCATACTGGTGTCAGACAATCTAGATTTTAAAATAAAGACTATAACAAGAGATGAAGAAGGGCATTATATCATAATTTAGGGGTCTAGCCGCCAAGAAGATCTAACAATAGTAAACATTTATGCGCCAAACGTGCAAGCACCCAAATATGTAAATCAATTAATCACACACATACAGAAACTCATTGATAATAACACAATAATAGTAGGAGACTTCAACACCCCACTCACAGCAATGGACAGATCATCTAAACAGAAAATCAACAAGGAAACAATGGCTTTGGATGAGACACTGGACTGGATGGACTTAACAGATACATTCAGAACATTTCATCCTTAAGCAAAATAATACACCCTCTTCTTGGGTGCACATGGAACATTCTCCAGAATAGATCACATACTAGAACATAAATCAGCCCTCAACAAGTACAAAAAGATCGAGATCATACCATGCAAATTTTCAGACCACAATGCTATGAAAGTCAAAATTAACCACAAGAAAAATTTTGGAAAGATAACAATACTTGAAGACTAAAGAACATTCTACTAAAGAATGAATGGGATAACCAAGAAGTTAAAGAGGAAATTAAAAAGTACATGGAAGCTAATGAAAATGACAACACCACAGCCCAAAACCTTTGGGACACAGCAAAGGCAGTCATAAGAGGAAGTATATACCAACTCAGGCCTTCCTAAAGAAGGAAGAAAGGTCTCAGATACACAACCTAACGTTACACCTTTAAAGAACTGGACCCTCCCCCGTTCATGCTTTGTCTCTCTGTCTCAAAAATAAATAAAATGTTAAAAAATTTTTTTTAAAGAACTGGAAAAAGAACAGCAAATAAACCCCAAACCAGCAGAAGACAGAAAATAATAAAGATTAGAGCAGAAATCAATGCTATTGAAACAAAAAAAAAAAAAAACAGTAGAACAGATCAATGAAACCTGGAGCTGGTTCTTTGAAAGAATGAACAAAATGGATAAACCCCTAGCCAGTTTGATCAAAAAGGAAAGGGAAAGGACCCAAATAAAATCAGGAATGAAAGAGGGGAGGTCACAACCAACACTGCAGAAATACAAATAATAGGGGAATATTATGAGCAATTATATGCCAATAAAATGGGTAATCTGGAAGAAATGGACAAATTCCTAGAAACATATACACTACCAAAACTCAAACAGGAAGAAATGGAAAATTTGAACAGACCCATAACCAGTAAAGAAATTGAATTAGTAAGAGATCTCCAAAAAACAAGAGTCTAGGGCCAGATGGCTTTCCAAGGGAATTCTACCAAACATTTAAACAAGAGTTAACACCTATTCTCTTGAAGCTGTTCCAAAAAATAGAAATGGAAGGAAAACTTCCAAACTCATTCTATGAAGCCAGCATTACCTTGATTCCAAAACCAGACAAAGACCCCACTAAAAAGGAGAACTACAGACCAATTTCCCTGATGAACATAGATGAAAAAAAACCTCAACAAGACAGTAGCCAACCAGATCCAACAATACATTAAAAGAATTATTCACCATGACCAAGTGGGATTTATACCTGGGATGCAGGGCTGGTTCAATATCCACAAAACAATTAACGTGATTCATCACATCAATGAAAGAAAGGACAAGAACTACATGATCCTCTCAATAGATGCAGAGAAAGCATTTGACAAAATACAGCATCCTTTCTTGATAAAAACCCTCAAGAATGTAGGTATAGAAGGATTGTACCTCAAGATCATAGAAGCCATATATGAAAGACCCACCACTAATATTATCCTCAATGAGGAAAAACTGAGACCTTTCCCCCTAAGGTCAGGAACATGACAGGAAAGTCCACTCTTGCCACTGTTATTCAATATAGTACTGGACAATCAGAGAATACAAAGGAATAAAAGGCATCCAAATTAGCAAGGAGGAAGTCAAACTTTCACTTTTCACAGATGACATGATACTCTATATGGAAAACCCAAAAGATTCTGCCAAAAAATCACTAGAACTGATTCATGAATTCAGCAAAGTCACAAGATATAAAAATCAATGCACAAAAATCGGTTGCATTCCTATACACCAATAATGAAGCAACAGAAAGAGAAATCAAGAATTGATCCCATTTACAATTGCATGAAAAATCATGAAATACCCAGGAATATACCCAACCAAAGAGGTGTAAAATCTACATACTGAAAATTACAGAAAGCTTATGAAAGAAATTGAAGAAGACACACACAAAGAATGGAAAAATATTCCATGCTCCTGGATTGGAAGAACAAATATTGTTAAAATGTCGATACTACTCAAAGCAATATACATATTCAATTCAATCCCTATTAAAACAACACCAGAATTCTTCACAGAGCTAAAACAAACAATCCTAAAATATGTATGTGACCAGAAAAGATCCCGAATAGCCAAAGGGATCCTGAAAAAGAAAACCAAAGCTGGAGGCATTAGAATCCTGGACTTCAAGCTATATTACAAAGCTGTAATCATCAAAACAGTATGGTACTAGCACAAAAACAGACACTAAGATCAATGGAACAGAATAGAGAACCCAGAAATGGACCCACAAATATATGGCCAACCAATCTTTGACAAAGCAGGAAAGGATATCTTCTGGAATAATGACAGTCTCTTCAGCAAATGGTGCTGGGAAAATTGGACAGCGACATGCAGAAAAATGAATGTGGACCACTGTCTTACCCCATATACAAAAATAAACTCAAAATGGATGAAAGGCCTACACATAATACAGGAAGCCATCAAAATCCTAGAGGAGAAAGCAAGCAAAAACCTCTTTGACCTTGGCCGCAGCAACTTCTTACTCAACACGTCTCCAGAGGCAAGGGAAACAAAAACAATAATGAACTACTTGGACCTCCTCAAGATAAGGTGAGGTCCGAGGATGCAGAGAAAGAGGATCTCTTTTGCACTGCTGGTTGGAATGCAAGCTGGTGCAGCCACTTTGGAAAACAGTATGGATTCCTCAAAAAATTAAAAACAGAACTACCCTACAACCCAGCAATTGCACTACTAGGTATTTATCTAAGGGATACAGGTGTGCTGTTTCAAAAGGGCACATGCACCCCAATGTTTATAGAGGCACTATCAACAATAGCCAAATTATGGAAAGATCCCATATATCCAGCGACAGATGAATGGATAAAGAGGATGTGGTATATATATATACAATGGAGTACTACTTGGCAATCAAAAAGAACGAAATCTTGCCATTTGCACCTATGTGGATGGAACTAGAGGGTATTATGCTAAGCGAAATTAGTCAGTCCGAGAAAGACAAATATCATAGGATTTCACTCATATGAGGACTTTAAGATACAAAACAGATGAACCTAAGGGAAGAGAAGCAAAAAGAATATAAAAACAGGGAGGGGGACAAAACAGAAGAGACTTTTAAATACAGAGAACAAACTGAGGGTTGCTGGAGGGGTTGTGGGTTTGGGGATGGGCTGAATAAGAGGCATAAGGGAGGATACTTGTTGAGATGAGCACTGGGTGTTATACATAGGGGATGCATCACTGGCATCTACCCCTGAAATCATTATAGCACTATATGCTAACTAACTTGGATGTAAATTAAAAAATAAATTAAAAATATAAAAAAATAAAAATAAAAAAAACAGAATGAAAGATTAAAAACCACACGCTATCAATAGGTGTGGTATACATACACAATGGAATATTATTCAGCCATAAAAAAGAAGGAAATCTTGCCATTTGCAACAGCATGGGTGTTGTAGACATTATGCCAAGTAAAACGAGCCAGACAAAGAAATAAAAGTACCGCCTGATCTCACTTAGATATGGAATCTAAGAAAGTCAAATTCATAGAAGCAAAGAGTAGAATAGTAGTTGCCAGCATTGGGGAGGTGGCAGACATGGGGAGATGTTGGTCAAAGAGTACAAAATGCAATTACGTAGAATGAATTTGTTTTAGCAATCTAAAGTACAGCATGGTGAATGTAGTTAAAAATACTGTATTTAATACTGGAAATTTGCTGAGAGAGTAAGTTTCAGGTGTTTTCACCACACCAGAAAAAGGTAACTATGTGAGAAAATGGGTATGTTAATGAGCTTGACTTCATTAATCATTTCACTATGTATATGTATGTCAAAAATCATCTTGTACACCTTAAATATATACATTAATAAGAAAATTAAACATTTTTACAGATTAAAAAATGGCAACTCGTACTTTATTCACATCATTTGAATGGAAACTATTGTATTTTTTTTTTAACATTTATTTATTTTTGAGACAGAGAGAGACAGAGCATGAACGGGGGAGGGGCAGAGAGAGAGGGAGACACAGAATCGGAAGCAGGCTCCAGGCTCTGAGCCATCAGCCCAGAGCCCGACGTGGGGCTCGAACTCACGGACCGCGAGATCGTGACCTGAGCCGAAGTCGGACGCTTAACCGACTAAGCCACCCAGGCGCCCCGAAACTATTGTATTTTTAAGAACCATTTCTTTGTGAACTTCTTGAAAGAAAAGCAAATGGCATACTCAACTTTGTGTTCTCAGTTCATAATCTAGTGTCAGGAATAGAGACTAAATAAATATTCACTGAATTAGAATTAATGTTTAACCAACAGATATTTGTCAAATGCTCGCTCTGTACCAGACATTGTACTTTGAGCTAAGGATAATTCATTCAACCTCCCACATCACTACTTTCACCCACCCAAGTTTCTGCAACTGCATTTCCAACTAGAAATAATCATTCTACTCCTATCTTTCTGTATGTCTCAGTTTAAATGTCATTTCACCAGTAAATCCTTCCTTGAGCCTCACAAACAAATGCATTTGCAAAATGATATCAAGAGGGATAGAGACTGAGCAAAAAGCTACAGCCTGGGGCTTTAGGCGGCATGGCAGGGTGAGTACATAGAAGTTTGAGGTTAGAGGGGCGCCTGGGTGTCTCAGTCAGCTGAGCGTCTGACTTCAGCTCAGGTAATGATCTCACAACTTGTGAGTTCGAGCCCTGCATCAGGCTCTGTGCTGACAGCTCGGAGCCTGGAACCTCCTTTGGATTCTGTCTCCCTCTCTCTCTCTCTGCCTCTGTCTCACTCTCAAAAAATAAATAAACATTAAAAAAATTTTTTAAATTAAAAAAAAGTAGTTTGAGGTCAGAGATGCCAAGGCAGCTAAGACTTTCGAGGCCAAGATCCTGGAGAGGAAAAACTGAAAAGATGTGAGCCCCAAATCCTTTGTGTAATTTCTTTTTAAGGAATGTGACTACTTCCGAGTTGCACAAGGGCTGGCGAGAGATCAAAACACCAAGTGGAAATCAGACTGTGGGAGGCAGAAGATCTTACCAGAGATTCTGGCATTTTGTAGTGCTGGCTTGATAGGCTGTTTAAGGTGGAGGGGACCTATAACACCTTATGCTTTTACTTGAGAGTCCTAAAAGACCATACCTTAGGGGTAATTGCTACATCCTAGAAATAAGTCAAATCCGAATTAGATCCTCCCCAACAAAGCACAGCGCCTAACCTACACTGGGAATACCACCACTGTTTTACTACGATGCAAGTTTAGAAGCTATTGTATAAGAATACATAGAGTTGTTTTATTATGTGAATGACCCATTTGGGGACTATAATTCCATTTCTTCAAAGGGATTAATCCAGTGCTCTATCTGCCTGCTAGAAGAATACTGAATACACTTTGGAGGAAGATAATCTCATCCAGAAACTCTACAATTTTTTATCTATACTGCCTATCATTCAAAACAAAACGATAAGGTATGCCAGTGATTTGCCAGGACCAAATGAATAAAAAACAGGTATTTCAAAATAAATGTTAATGACATATTTAAGAAAAACAGAAGAGTAACATGAAGAATCACACCAGAGAACTAAATGCAAAAACTTTTTTTTTAAAGAAAAACAAAATAAAAAGTATCAAGTTTAAATCTTGGAAATGAAAAATAAATTAGGACTTCAGCAGATGAATTCATAGTAGATTGGATACAGCAGAAAAGAGGGTTAGTAAACTGAGAGGTCAGCAGAGAACATACATGTTACTGGATGAAGAAAAAATAATAAAAATACAAAAAGTGTGAGAGCTATACTGGAAGTTGTGAAAAGATCTAACGCATGTGCAATGAAGTCCAAGCCAAAAGGAGAAGAAATTTCTGAAGAAATATTCAATGATAATATTCCAAACACAAAAGACCACGAGCTACAAATTCAAGACATCCTGCATCTTCCAAATATGGTAAATGTAGGAACAATCACACTTCCGGAAATCATAAGACAGGAAGCCAAAAGCAAAATAAAGTGTGAAAAGCTTGAGGGTGCTGGTTTGCAAACCCCTCCTGGGAACTTTCAAGGTAAGATTTGAAGCCAGCCCCCTACACAGAGGGCAGCGAGAAACCAAAGAAAGATTGGACGCCACGTCCAGGTTAGAAGGTGGCAGTTGTAATAAGCAAGGGGAATTTACATACCAGGGCTTGTCTCTGGCGGCAGCAAGACGACAAATGGATCCCCACACCCACCAGCGGAACTTTAACAGCTTGTAAATAGGCCTTAAATGGGTGCAGTCACGCAGACCATGCAGGTGTTTTCAATACCACGTTACTATCTCAAGGCTGTGTTCCTTGGAGCAGCCTCTGGGAGCGGGAAAGGAGAGCGGAACCCACATTCCAAGGACAGGGGAGGTGCGAGCAGCCCCTGAATGCCCGGGTCCGCTCCAGGGTCAGTGGGAGCAGCCCCTGAATGCCCGGGTCCAGCTCCAGGGTCATCCTTTTTTGATGACTTTTGATGTTCCCCAACAAGAGGGAAATGAAAGACATATTCCCTTTGAAAAAGAGGAGGGGAGAAGGAGGGAGGAAAACTGAAAGCTAAACTTTTTAGAGAAATGGTAGAAGCACCAGAACAATTACATCTTAAAGGTGCTTGAAGATATTTCACGGATAACCTAGAATTCTACCCAGAGTTATCTTCAAGAATGAAGGTGCACAGAAGGTTACCAATACATTGTATCAATGTCCTTTTCTTGGTTTTGTGTGGTACTGTAGTAAGCCCTGGGTGAAATTAAATAAAGGGTTCACAGGACCTCTCTGTACTATCTTTGAAGCTTCCTTGAATCTAGAATTATTTCAAAATTAAAAAAAAAAAATTAAGTGGAAAAAAAATGAAGGTGGAATAACTTTTTATGACCAACCCCCCCAAAACAAGCAAACAAAAAATCCCCAACCCCAAACCCACCTGAAACTGTTAAAATTCATCACCAGCAAACCTGTATTAAAAGAAGAAATAAAGTTTTTTAAGCAGAAACAAAGTCAATGCTAGTATAGGCATAGTGCTGAAGAAAGGAATGAAGGGCACAGAAAGAATGAATGTCTGGGGAACTAGAGCAGGTGCAGTAGTTGAGGGAACAGCCTTGGGAAATAATTAAGAAATAGAGTTGGTCTACATTAATAGGCAGATGATAATCCTATCACCTCCACTGCCTGAAGCCTCAGATTAAAATGAGAAAGAACTGAGTACTCTCTTGTAGAATCTTCCAAAATAGCAACTTTATTGAAGTATAGTAATTTGCATACACACAATTTAAATCTACAGCTTGATGACTTCTGACAAATGTAAACACTTGTATAACCATCACCCCAATCACAGTACATGATGATTTCCTTACCCCCAAGAAATGATCTCTTCTCTTCCCCTTTGCCTTCAATCTTCTCCAATACTCCACTACAGGTAAGGTTCACAGAATGGCAGGAATGTCACTGACTTGCTAAATCCCAATCTACTGCAGAAGAAAAATTTCCTGAAATTTATATAGACTAAGAATATTTTAACAATACAACAGTTTTGGATCTTTAAAATTTTTTCCCAGGTCATACTTCTTTTTTTTTTAAGATATTATTTTTAAGTGATCTCTACAGACAACATGCTTCAACTCACAACCCTAAGATCAAAAGTCCCATGCTCTTCCAAATGAACCAGCCAGGTGCCCCACCCAGTTCATATTTCTGCCTTCTAAGTAGCAAACTACAATCTAAGTGATCAAGAAGCTTCCAAAAACATTTTTTTACAAAAGGAGTTTTTGATTGTTCCCAGTCTACAATCCATAGTAATCAGGAAACTTCAAAAAATAAAATTCTTACAAAAGGAGTTTTTGATTATTCCCACAGGGATATTCTTTTTTTAATTATTATTTTTGTAATGTTTGTTTTTATTTTTGAGAGAGAGAGAGAGAGAGAGAGTGCACGAGCAGGGCAGGGGCAGAGAGAGAAGGAGACACAGAATCAGAAGCAGGCTCCAGGCTTCGAGCTGTCAGCACAGAGCCTGATGCAGGGTTCGAACTCATGAACTGCAAGATCATGACCTGGGCTGAAGTTGGATGCTTAACTGACTGAGCCACTCAGGTGTGCCGCCACAGAGATATCCTTGATCCTTATTTTTTGATGTGCTGTTTGGGGAAAATGCTTTTGACCATTCCTAATATTCTCTATCCCCCTTTGGAAGAGATATCTACTAGCATAACACACTTAAAAAAAATTTTTTTTAATGTTTATTTATTTTTGAGAGAGAGAAAGAGAGACAGAGAGCACAAGTGGAGGAGGGGCAGAGAGAGAGAAGGAGACACAGAATCCAAAGCAGGCTTCAGGCTCTGAGCTGTTAGCACAGAGCCTGATGTGGGGCTCAAACTCACAAACCGTGAGATTATAGCCTGAGCTGAAGTCAGACACTTAACCAACTGAGCCACCCAGGTACCCCCATAACACACCTTTCTTAGCCTTCACTCCTTCCTTCCCTAGAAGTAATAAATTAGCTGATAGTAAATTTGGAGGGGAAAACTAGATATATAATAATATTAGCTCAGTACCTTAACAAAGTACCATAAACTGAGTGGCTTAAACAACAAAAATTGTTTCTTTCACAGTTCAGGAGTCCAAGATCAAGGTGTCAGCAGGGTTTCTTCTTTTTGAGGACTGTGGGATTCCTTCCATCTCTCTCACTTAGCTTCTGATGGTTTGTGGGCAACCTTTGCTGATCCTTGGCTTGTAGAAGCATAACCCACTTCTCTATTTTCATATGAGGTTCCCCCTATGTGCTGTCTGTATCCAAATTCTTCTTTTTTAAAAAAAAAAAATAAGGATACCAGTAATATTGGATTAGAAGCCCAGCCTCCTCCAATATGACTTCATCTTAACTAATTACACCTGTAACAACCATATTCCCAGGTAAGATCACATTCTGAGATACTGGTGGTTAGGATGAATTTTTGAGGGACACACTTCAACCCATAACAGAAATCCCAGCCTTTTGCCCTCCCCTTTCTCTTGGGAGTGAGTCTGCCCTCAGTGCTCTGGGCTGCTCTTGGCCCTGCTATAAATGGATGGAGACAGGCCTACTCTCACTGCAGAGACCAGGGACAGGGAAGGAGAGTGTCAGATTCTGGGATTCAGAACATGAAAACACATGTCCACAAATATGTGTCACATACTCTAATATCAGCTCCTTCATTGGTGTAGGTTAATATTTTTGCTCTCCCATATGCCTTCTCTTTTTGCCATCTCCTCGGTTGATTGAGAGCTTAGGAGGGAAAAGATAAGTGTTGATGCCTATCCTCTCCACTAAAAGTTGTAACAGTGCCACACACCCTACACCTGGGTGATTGGATTATTGAATCCCTTCAAGTGGAAATATGAAGGAAAAAATCTCAGCATGGACTTACCACAATCAACTGGGGAGTCTTTACATGCCTAGACAGAAGAGTCTTAGATATGGGAGACGCCAGTATGCAACATGTCTTCCACCTGACAGAAGGAATGGGGTGGAGGGAGGCAGACTATTTTGATGGGTGTGCAGTGAGAGTTGCCCCAAATCTCTTGCAGTACTAGGCCTTACAAAGAGTTGCCACTAATTGGGAAAGAACCAGAGGAAAAGGAATAATTTTGTGAGAAATACGATAAATATAGTCAGGGCACACTGAGTTTGAGAGTCTTGGGGGGAAAGGCCAGTGAAGAAGTTCATCTGTCCTTCAAGGAAGGTGTGTAGGGACTCTGTCACCACACCAGTGGCAGCTGAGCTCATGGGAGAAGATAAGATTACCTATGGGGATCATGGGGAGGAGGAGAGGGAAGAGGGCAGAAGATGAATCCTGGTGAAAAGCAAAGTATAGGAGGAAAGATGAAGACAAAGACTTCCAGAAACACTCATTGAAAAACTTCAACCACCAGAGTGCAGATCTCCCACCGTGACTCGAACATGCCCTTTTCCAAGACTGAAGTCATACCTTTGGGAGCCCTCTCTTTGCAAAGGGCTGTGTCCGTGCTGACTTTGGCGCTTTACCAGCTCAGCTTGCAAAGTGGTCCCTCCAAAGTGTCTCAGAATTTGTCTGACATTATTCATATGCTAACAAAATATATTAGCTAAAATATTAATCATAAACCATTGTGAAAGGCATACAGGAGGCAGGGAATCAATTTAGAGGCAACTGCCATAACCAGACGGGATCATAAGCGCCAAAAGTTCAGTGGAAGAAGCAGGGACAGTGGACGCCTCCTTGAGAGACATTACAAAATGTGTGGCAAACGTATTATTTGCCTGACCCATAATTTCATGCCTCCTACCTATAAATTATTGCTGAAACAAAGTCCCAATGTCCCAGTCTCCCCCTCCAAAGAAACCTCAGCTTCTGAAATCTTACCCTAGACTCATCTGGTAAGACTTACATTGTAAAAAGAGTTGGCACAGGTGTATACAAGGTCTCTTCTGTGTTATCTGGGTTGGATCTCTTAATGGCCAAGCAGAGGAATCATGATCTTTGCTCTCACTTCAATAAAGTGCACATAGAGGCTTTCTGGAGACATGAACATCAATGCTCCCAAATGTTTAAATATACATTGACAAAGGCAAGGCAGTACCTTTAAAGGAAGTGGCCTGAACGTCCTGACTTGTCAATATTGTCTTTTATTACAGATCTGTTGGGGACAAATTTTTTCCCCAAATGTTATTTAACTAGATGGAATTCAATTAAATCTGATCTTTGGTGGAAATAGCTCTCTGTATTTAATATAGGACTCACAACTGATTAATGAAACTATTTTGCAAGCAGGTATTCTTACCTTGAACAGTTCATATTTAATTTGAATGAAACAGATTTCCACATTAAATGATACATTTAACTTCTTATATGGAAGTAAACATTGGCTTTTTACATTTATAGGAGCTCTTCACTATCAAAGTGATGAAGTTAATGATAAATATCATTAAAGTATCCAGCACAAATGTTTCCCCGAATCATTGCTTTGTTATTTATGGATTTATATCTGATCTGATTCAGGAAAACCAGTGTGTTCTGGCCATTAGTTTTCTCATGGCCCCTTTCACCTCCTTGTTCCTCAGACTGTAGATGAGGGGATTCAACATGGGGACCACCACTGTATAGATGACAGATGCCACTTTGACCTGATCAGCTGAATAACTGGACTTGGGCATCACATAAACGAACAAAACTGTCCCATAAAACAAAGTGACGGCAGTGAGGTGGGAAGTGCAGGTTGAGAAGGCCTTCTTCCTCCCCTCAGTAGAGCGCATATTCAGAATTGAGTGGAGGATGTAGCTGTAGGACACAATTATGGTAAACAGTGTGCTTATGAGGACGGATGCAGAAGAGATGGCGGGAGATATTTCAGCAATAAAAACATGGCCACAAGAAAGCTTCAAGAGTGGAAAGAGGTCACAGAAAAAATGGTTGATTTTATTTGGTCCACAGAAAGATAGATTCATCAGACAGCCTGTAAATGATGAAGCGTTCATGCATCCACCCAGGTAGGAAGCCCCCAGTAGGAGGAAGCAGACCACTGAGGACATCTGGGTGGAGTAGAGTAAGGGAGAGCAGATGGCCACATAGTGATCATAGGCCATGGTAGCCAGCAGGAAGCATTCTGTAGTCCCAAAAGTGACATCAGAGCCAAGCTGGGCTATACAACCAGTGACAGGGATTGTTGTTTTCTCTCTTAAAAAACTCATCAGCATGATTGGTGTGACTGAAGTGGAATACCCAATGTCCACAAAGGCCAAATGGCTGAGAAAAAGGTACATTGGGGTGTGCAGCTGTGGGCTGCTTCGGATTAAGATGATTATACTGATATTTCCCACGATGGTAACTACATAAACTCCTAGAAAAATCACAAAGAAGATGGCACATAGTGTGGGATTATCTGTTAATCCCAGAATAATGAACTCTGTCACTGCTGTGTGGTTTTCAGTCTCCATCTATTCATTTAATGGTGGCTATTGAAATCAGAACCAGAGGAGATTAAAATGGTTGAAATTACCCCACATTTAATGAAGATACATGTAGAGAACCCTACAATTAAAATTTTTAAATGGTAACTTTGCCTCACTTCTAGAATACTTTGTGCACACAAATTTTCTTTTCAAATTCCATGAATATATTAAAATTGGAGACTCAATTACCTTAGAATTCAGCTATTTTACTCCTATACAGTATAAAATACTGTAGAGTAAGTCTTCCCCATGTGTACAAGAATATGTAAAATGATGTTACAGCAATACTGATTGTAATAACATAAACTGTAAATAACCTAAGTGATTATAGAAAGGTCAGCTCTTGATTTTCTACCCTCATCCCAAATGTGCCTCTGCACCAGTATTCTCTTTTCAGTAAATACTATCACCATTTATCCAATTACTGGACCAAAAAGTATCGAGTTGATTTTGACATGTTTTTCTGACTTGATCCTTTTCCTGGAATGAAAAAAAAAATCACATCCTTAGTTATCATTGATACCAAGGGCTGGAAAGTGTTTATGTTCAAGCTGAATGGGCCAAACACAATTTTTCTTATTGTTATGAGCTAAATCCAGGATATTTTGCAAAATCTTCCAAGATTTATCTCTCACATCATACTTTTTCATGCTTCTTGGATTACATGAAGCAGAGAAGAGTCCAGGTATTTTTATGGACTGGGATTAATTGGAAAGTGAACTGAAGCATTTGGAGACCTACACTGGTAAGTGATGGTTTCATCGGTTGTAGTATGAAACTATAGGGAAATAAGAAGTGGGGGCATATGATGGTGATGGGGGGAGAGAGTAGTTAGAGAGGTATGGATGGAAGTAGCCAGCTAGGGAGGCTAGGAAATTGGATTGGAAGAAAAACGATCATTTCAGAATAATATTCCCTTGGTTCAAATTAGAGCACATAATCAAGGACAGGGGAGAGTATGTTAGTTACATTCGGCCATTTCCATGGCTTTTCTAGATTAAAGAGCAACATATTCTCCAGAATAATTTGATTTTTCTTGAAGAACTTCAATCTGAAGACTTAAGAAAACATACATACATAACTATCAGCAAGCATGGACATTTCCCCAAAAGTTGTGTGTGAATCATGACCATGATATCCTACAATATGAGCAGTACTAGGGTTATGTGTCTGAATTCTCACATTCTGGCTTTTGTTTTTTTTTTTTTAACAAGACAAAGCCTCAGCCTGAAAAGAATTACTTTAGAAAAAATAAATGTATGAAAGGCACAAAAGCTTTCAAAGTTGGATATGAGTGCCAGGAGGGAAGGCAAAGTGATGTGCACAAAGACCATGGACTTTGCAGCCACACAAACTTGATATCGGTTTCTAGCTCTGCCTATCACTATCTATGGAATCATAGGCACATTGAAAGACATTGTTGACCTTCTGTTTCCTCTTCTATAAAAAGGAAATAATGATACATACCTTATGTGATTCTTGTGTTAAATGAAATGATGTGGATGAAAATACCAAGCACTGTGCACACAACAAATAGATGCTCAATTACTAGTGATGAACTTGAAATAATCAACTTGTAACTTCTGGTACATATAAGAGAATCAAATATTTCAGTATCCCTTAACAAAGAACAGTATAAATTTGGGACACATCCACTACAACATTAGGGATAGGCTCCAAGGAGTTGTCACTGTAAAGCAGTGCCATATTTAAGTGAGGCTTATGTCATTTGAGATAAGGCCCAAATCACTTACGTCACTTGTAATTACAAGTTAATTTCTTTATTTGTCCTGGAAAACTACACTGAGAATCCACTGGGATAGAGAAATTACATGCACATATCTACTGGGACAGAGAAATAGCATGTAAACCTGATTATGTAAAAGTGTGTGAATGAAATACTTTCTCAATACTCTGTGGTTCCTTTTATTTTTTAATTAAATATAATAATTAAACATTTCAATTTAAATAAACTGAAAAATATTATAATATTTTACTACCATTGAAGTTGATTATTAGATCAACATGACTAATATGGCTGTGACAATTTGTGACATTTATGAAGTGTGGCTATATTCAGTGGCCCAGGTTTTCATGTCACCTATGTTTAGAGATAATGTGGGTTTCCTAGTACAGTTTAACTTATAAACATGAGTCCATTGGAATTGCAATATTATTTTCAACATAAGTGATGTAACTTTTAAAAAATCATATGTATTTTTACATGTAATGTGGATCTAGGACACTTCACATACATCCCATGCTTATTGGTGGAAGAGATTCTCACGCACATGCTATTCCCTCTCCCCTTTGCCAACCTTAATCCATCAACTCTTAATAAAACAATGAATCTCACACTAACATTTTTCTTAGAACCCTGCCTACCACAACTTCCACATTGACTGGCAGATTGTCAAAGATACATGGCCACAATCAACTCTGGTTGTATTCTTGAACAATGGCCACATAGCAGAACATTCTCTAAGGTTGAAGGTCAGGTACCTTTGATTCTGGGCTTGAAGAGCCCATTAGTCAATAACCTTCAGAACAAAGCTAAATGTGATAATTCATATTAGGAGGTTCTAACACCTCAAACACCTCAAAGCCACCAAATTAGGAAATGGGCATAGTATGAGACTCCCTCTGTCCTGGAAAGATACTATTCCTTGAGGTTTTTTTTTTAATATGAAATTTATTGTCAAATTGGTTTCCATACAACACCCAGTGCTCATCCCAAAAGGTGCCCTCCTCAATACCCATCACCCACCCTCCCCTCCTTCCCACCCCCCATCAACCCTCAGATTGCTCTCAGTTTTTAAGAGTCTCTTATGGTTTGGCTCCCTCCCTCCCTAACTTTTTTTTTCCTTCCTCTCCCCCATGGTCTGTTAAGTTTCTCAGGATCCACATAAGAGTGAAAACATATGGTATCTGTCTTTCTCTGTATGACTTATTTCACTTAGCATAACACTCTCCAGTTCCACCCATGTTGCTACAAAGGGCCATATTTCATTCTTTCTCATTGCCAAGTAGTATTCCATTGTGTATATAAACCACAATTTCTTTGTCCACTCATCAGTTGATGGACATTTAGGCTCTTTCCATAATTTGGCTATTGTTGAGAGTGCTGCTATAAACATTGGGGTACAAGTGCCCCTATGCATCAGTACTCCTGTATCCCTTGGGTAAATTCCTAGCAGTGCTATTGCTGGGTCATAGGGTAGGTCTATTTTTAATTTTCTGAGGAACCTCCACACTGTTTTCCAGAATGGCTGCACCAATTTGCATTCCCACCAACAGTGCAAGAGGGTTCCCGTTTCTCCACATCCTCTCCAGCATCTATAGTCTCCTGATTTGTTCATTTTGGCCACTCTGACTGGCGTGAGGTGATATCTGAGTGTGGTTTTGATTTGTATTTCCCTGATGAGGAGTGACGTTGAGCATCTTTTCATGTGCCTGTTGGCCATCTGGATGTCTTCTTTAGAGAAGTGTCTATTCGTGTTTTCTGCCCATCTCTTCACTGGATTATTTATTTTTTGGGTGTGGAGTTTGGTGGGTTCTTTATAGATTTTGGATACTAGCCCTTTGTCCGATATGCCATTTGCAAATATCTTTTCCCATTCCATCAGTTGCCTTTTAGTTTTGTTGGTTGTTTCCTTTGCTGTGCAGAAGTTTTTATCTTCATGAGGTCCCAATAGTTCATTTTTGCTTTTAATTCCCTTGCCCTTGGGGATGTGTCAAGTAAGAAATTGCTGCAGCTGAGGTCAGAGAGGTCTTTTCCTGCTTTCTCCTCTAGGGTTTTGAACATTTCCTGTCTCACATTCAGGTCCTTTATCCATTTTGAGTTTATTTTTGTGAATGGTGTAAGAAAGTGGTCTAGTTTCATTCTTCTGCATGTTGCTGTCCAGTTCTCCCAGCACCATTTGTTAAAGAGACTGTCTTTTTTCCATTGGATATTCTTTCCTGCTTTGTCAAAGATTAGTTGGCCATACTTTTGTGGGTCCAGTTCTGGAGTCTCTATTCTATTCCATTGGTCTATGTGTCTGTTTTTGTGCCAATACCATGTTGTCTTGATGATTACAGCTTTGTAGTAGAGCCTAAAGTCTGGGATTGTGATGCCTCCCGGTTTGGTCTTCTTCAAAATTACTTTGGCTGTTCGGGGTCTTCTGTGGTTCCATACAAATTTTAGGATTGCTCATTCTAGCTTCGAGAAGAATGCTGGTGCAATTTAATTGGGATTGCATTGAATGTGTAGATTGCTTTGGGTAGTATTGACATTTTAACAATATTTATTCTTCCAATCCATGAGCATGGAATGTTTTTCCATTTCTTTGTATCTTCTTCAATTTCCTTCATAAGCTTTCTATAGTTTTCAGCAGACAGATCTTTTACATCTTTGGGTAGGTTTATTCCTAGGTATTTTGTGATTCTTGGTGCAATTGTGAATGGGATCAGTTTCTTTATTTGCCTTTCTGTTGCTTCATTATTAATGTATAAGAATGCAACTGATTTCTGTACATTAATTTGGTATCCTGCAACTTTGCTGAATTCATGTATCAGTTCTAGCAGACTTTTGGTGGAGTCTATCGGGCTTTCCATGTATAATATCATGTCATCTGCAAAAAGTGAAAGCTTGACTTCATCTTTGCCAACTTTGATGCCTTTGATTTACTTTTATTGTCTGATTGCTGATGCTAGAACTTCCAACACTATGTTAAACAACAGCAGTGAAAGTGGACATCCCTGTGGTATTCCTGACCTCAGGGGGGAAGCTCTCAGTTTTCCCCCATTGAGGATGATATTAGCTGTGGGCTTTTCATAAATGGTTTTTATGATGTTTAAGTATGTTCCTTCTATCCCGACTTTCTCGAGGGTTTTTATTAAGAAAGGATGCTGAATTTTGTCAAATGCTTTTTCTGCATCGATTGACAGGATCATAGGGTTCTTATCTTTTATTAATGTGATGTATCACATTGATTGATTTGCGAATGTTGAACCAGCCCTGCAGCCCAGGAATGAATCCGACTTGATCTCCTTTAGGTTTTAAGGAAGCCCAACTGTGGCTGATAAATGACACAAACAGGTGGCCATCAATTCCACAAAAATATCTCAGATTATATCTGCGAGAATTAAATTCCCTTCATTCCTGTCCTCCTCTCAACATATTGTTCACACCATTTGATTAGTATCCATTATAGTTGGAACATCTTGCTCTTTCCTTGGTTGAAAGTGCAGTGTCTATGACTATTTTTGTATCCCTCTTTAATGGTGCAACACTGAGAATGTAGGAGGCACTGAATACGTTTGTTGAATTAGTGTTAAACAATTTTTAGAAAATCTTTGTATGTATCAGATACTATACTAGGACCTAAAGATAAATAGGTACTCCCACAACTAAAAACCATTTTTGGTTATATTCATCACTCCACCCCCTTTCAACAGAAGACCAATTCCTAGTCACCTTAGGTCTCAGGTTTAAATTTATTTCACCATTCAAACTTCTTCTGACACCCTAGACTAAGTCATAGTCTCATGGTGTATAGTTTCAGAGAATCCTGAAATATGTTTTGCATCTATTACACTTTTAATTATGATGATACTAGTGTAAATAATTGCTTCGGGTCTTTTATTTTTATTTTTATTTATTTATTTTTTTTTTGGACTACTTTCCTACACTTACATGAGGGAAGGATCATGTCTGCTTTGTTCCACACTTTATGCTGAGGACATTGCAGAGTGCCTGGTACATAGCAGTACCAGTACTTGACACGAGACATCTCAACAGGCTTTTGGGTGTACAATACGGTCTTGTTGACTACAATACAACGTTCTGCAGCAGATCTTTAGAATGTATTTCTCTTGCTCAACTGCAACCTGATGCCTGTTGATTAGCAACTTCCCATCTCACTCCAATTCCAGCCTCTGACAAGCATCTTTCCACTCTTGAGTCTGTGACTTTGAATGTTTTAGGTACACCATAAAGTAGAATCATTTAGTGTTAGTCCTTCTGTGACTGGCTTATTTCACTCAGCATAATGTCTTCCAAGTTCATCCATGTTATCACATATTGCAGAATTTCCTCTTTTCAAGACTAAAAAAGATTCCATTGTATGTATATATACCAAATTTTCTTTATCCATTTACCTGTGAGTAGACATTTAAGTTGCTTTCTCATATCTTGGCTATTGTCAATAGTGCTGGAGTGAACATGTGAGTGCTAATATCTCTGAGATACTGATTACAGTTCTTTTAGATAAATATTTAGAGTTGGGATTACTGAATGATACGGTAGTTCTATTCTTTTTTTTTTTTTTTTTTAATTTTTTTTAACGTTTATTTATTTTTGAGACAGGGAGAGACAGAGCATGAACGGGGGAGGGTCAGAGAGAGAGGGAGACACAGAATCTGAAACAGGCTCCAGGCTCTGAGCTGTCAGCACAGAGCCTGACGCGGGGCTCGAACTCACAGAGTGCGAGATCGTGACCTGAGCCGAAGTCGGCCGCTTAACCGACTGAGCCACCCAGGTGCCCCGGTAGTTCTATTCTTAATTGAGCAACCTCCATACTGGTTTTCATAGCAGCTGTACCATTTTGCATTCCCAGCAACAATGTATAAAAGTTTGCCCTCTCTCCACATACTCACCTATAATTACTTTTTTAAAAAAATTTTAAATTTTTTAATGTTTTTAGTTATTTTTGAGAGAGAGAGAGAGAGACAGAGCATGAGTGAGGCAGGGGCAGACAGAGGGAGACACAGAATCCAAAGCAGGCTCCAGGCTCAGAGCTTTCAGCACAGAGCCTGACACGGGGCTTAAACCCACAGATGGTGAGATCATGACCTGAACCGAAGTTGGACACTTAACTGACTGATCCTCCCAGGTGCCCTTCACCTACACTTACCTTTTGTTTTTTTGATAATAGCCATCTTGACACATATGAGGTGATATTTCATCATGGGTTTGATTTGCATCTATATGATGATGAGCGATGTTGAGTATCTTTCCTGGTACCTCTTGGCCATTTCTTGTTTTTGCTATTGAGTTGTCTTTGCTGAGTTGTTCCTTATATATTTTGGAAATTAATGTCTTATCAGATATATCGTTTGCAAATATTTTCTCGTTCTGTAGTTACCTTTTCACTTTGGTGATGGTTTTCATTGCTGTGCAGAAGATTTAAGTTTGATGTAGTCCCACTTATCTATTTTTGTTACCTGTGATTTTGTTTGCCTGTGATTTCGTTGGTTTTGCTGCCTGTGATTTCAATGTCATACCAAAAACATTATTGCCAAGACCAATGACATGAAACTTTTCCCCTGTTTTCTTCCAGGGGTTTTCTTCTTGCAGTTTTATTTCTTACATTTAAGTCTTTAATCCATTTTGAGTTTATTCTTTTGTTTACTTTAAGATAAGATTTCAAGGGAAGAAAAATAATATAAAAACAGAGAGGGAGATAAGCCATAAGAGACTCTTAAATACAGAGAACAAACTGAGGGTTGCTGGAGGGATGTTGGGTGGGGGGATGGGCTAAATGGGCGAGGGGCATCAAGGAAGCCTTGTTGAGATGAGTACTGGGTGTTATCTATAAGCGATGAATCACTAAATTCTACTCCTGAAGTCATTATTACACTATATGTTAACTAACTTGTATTTAAATTTAAAAAAAAAAGAGTTCAATTTCATTCTTTTGAATATGGATATCCAGTTTTTCCAACACCATTTATTGAAGAGACTTTCCTCACTGTGTATTCTTGGTGACTTTGTTGAAAATTATTTGACTGCATATGCATTAACGTATTTCTGGCACTCTATTCTATTCATTGGCCTAGACGTATGTCTTTATGTCAGTACCATACTATTTGAATTAATGTAGCTTTGCAATATTATTTTGAATCAGGAAATGTGATGCCTATAGCTTTGCTGTTCCTTCTCAAGATTATTTTGGCTGTTTGGGGGCCCTTTGTGGTTCCATATGAATTTTATAATTCTTTTTTCCATTTCTATAAAAATTATATTGAGATTTTGGTAGGGATGCACTGAATCTGCCTGGAAGGTATGGATATTTTAACAATATTAAGTCTTCCAACCTAAGAACACAGGATGTTTTTACATTTGCTTGGGTCTTATTTAATTTCTTTTATCAATATTTTATAGTTTTCACTATACAAGTTTACAAAGTAAACAAAGGAAGTTTCACCTCCTTCACTAAATATATTCCTAGATTATTTTATTCTTTTTGGTGTTTTGTAATGGGATTGTTTCCCTGTGAGCAGAGAACTGTGACAGGTTGCATACCTGAGGGCAGGTGCATAGTCTGGCTTGCATTATACTGAGAGACCTTGAAGAGATGAGAAGGAATCAGCCAATCCTTAGATGACATCGTGGACTGCCTGGACAGACAGAAATCAGAAGTAACCCTAGTGCAAAAGTAAATCATTTCACCCCAAAATTCCCTTCCCCTACACTCCAAGGAGTTTATCTAAAAAGCAGTCTTGCATGAAAAGACACTTCTCCAAACAACCCATCCAGATGGCCAACTGACACATGAAAAAATGCTCAACATCACTCATCACCAGGGAAATATAAATCAAAACCATGAGATCCCACCTCACACCTGTCAGAATGGCTAACATTAACAACTCAGGCAACAACAGAGGTTGGCGAGGATGTGGAGAAAGAGGATCTCTTTTGTACTGCTGGTGAGAATGCAAACTGGTGCAGTCACTCTGGAAAACAGTATGGAGGTTCCTCAAAAGATTAAAAATAGAACTACCCTACGACCCAGCAATTGCACTACTAGGTATTTATCCAGGGGATACAGGTGTGCTGTTTCGAAGGGATACACGCACCCCGATGTTTATAGCAGCACTATCAACAATAGCCAAAGAATGGAAAGAGCCCAAATGTCCATCGGTGGATGAATGGATAAAGAAGGTGTGGTATGTGTGTATATATATATATATATATAATATATATATATATATATACACACACACACACACACACACACACACATAATGGAGGATTACTTGGCAATCAAAAAGAATGAAATCTTGCCATTAGCAACTGCATGGATGGAACTAGAGGGTATTATGCTAAGTGAAATTAGTCAGAGAAAGACAAATATCATATGACTTCACTCATATGAGAACTTTAAGATACAAAACAGATGAACATAAGGGAAGCAAAAAGAATATAAAAACAGGGAGGGGGACAAAACATAAGAGACTCTTAAATACAGAGAAAAACTGAGGGTTGCTGGAGGGGTTGTGGGAGAGGGGATGGGCTAAATGGGTAAGGGGAATTAAGGAATCTACTCCTGATATTTTTGTTGCACTATATGCTAACTAACTTGGATGTAAATTAAAAAATAAATAATTAATAAAATAAAATAAAATAAAAAACAGTCTTGGAGGAGGAGCTGGTAATACAAGCAAAACCACATAGTTTCACACATTCTCTCAGTAAATATATGTGTTGGCTCTGCCCTTTTTAATTCATACTTGAAACAAAGTAAAATTACAGCCCAACTCTGAGTTTCAAAAGTATAAAACCTTTAGAATACATGAGAGAATATTTTTGTAGCCTTGGATTGGGAAAAGATTTCTTGAACTTGTCACTAAAACACAAAACAATAAGGAAAATGTTGTTACATTAGACTTCATTAAAATTAAAAACTTCCGTTCATCAAGAGACAATTAAGAGAGTGATAAGGCAAACCGGAATGGGAGTATAACTTCCAAATGCAGAAATCTGACAAAAGAGTTGTAGACAGATTATAGTAAGAACAAATCGATAAGAAAAGTACAATCTGAGCATAAAATTGGCAAAGGACTTGAAGAGACATTACACGAAAGGAGATATACAAATGGCTGACAAATGCTTTTTTAAAATGCTCAACATAAGAGGTCCAGAGCGATGAGGGGGAACGCCACCTGATTACTTCATTGTAAAACCTGGTGACTAGCCTCGGACTCTCTGGTGTTATCTTTCTAAAAAACTGTGGATAAATAACATCATCCACAGGAGACCTGAGTTACCAGGAATTCCTGAAGCTATTCCTTCTGCAAGTTGTCTTCTTATCCCTGACTGTTTGTAAAGAGTTCTTCTTTCACCAATTTATATTCTGGGAACATTGGATTGGGGAGAATTGGAATCCACATTTACTCTAGGATTCATACAACACACATCACTTTTGTAATAATTGGAAAACCATATTTTAATCTTTCAACATGATTAATCAAAAGGTTCTGGAGGCAGGGAAGTAATTCAGAAGGGTGAAAACTGTCCAGGCTCAATCATAAACACCTAAAATAAAGTCGTGACAGAAGTGGTGGCAATGAACACTTTGGGAGATATTTGGGAGAAGGATCGCAGGTGTAGTCCTTGCCTGCATCAGCCTGGGTGTCTTAATCCATAATTTTATACCAATTGGCTTGCTGAAAGAAAGTTCCACTGTACCTTAGCCTCCTCCCACCAATACTCCCCAGTAGTTTTTCCTACTATTCAAAAGCCTGTTAGCAAAGGTTCAAAGACAAGTCTTTGGAGACAAACTTTTGAAAAATATGAAAAATCTACTGGGAATTTTCAAAGGAACTCTCAAAGGCTCAGCCTTCAGAGTTCTTCTGTGTTACCTGGATTGAGTTGCTTTGGTGGCAAAGGTATGGAATAAATTCTTTTGGTCTCTTATTCTAGGTGGAAATAAAAATTTTCAAGACTCCATTTCAAAGGTTATGATAACCCTGTATAAGACAGGCCAAGGCTTCCAGAGAAAGTGACCTGGACTGACACTACTATCAATTGCATTTCCATTGAGTACACAATGCTTTCTAAGATACTAACTTACAAGAAGATATTTTAAAAATAATAACCTAACAGAAGAAAAATAAAACCCTCTGTAATCATGGACTCTAACCAATGAGCAAAGCAGAGAAAAAGTAAAACTATATTCTCTAGGTCTCCTAATGCTGAAATGTATACATTAAAATGAACCCAGCAGAATTTCATGAAATGATATATTTTGTGACCTAGAAAATTATAAATTAAAGTTGGTACTAATTAACATACTGGCATTGTGTATTTAAGATAGTTCTTCACATAAAGTGATAAGGCTAATGGACAACATAAACATCTATTACATATGTTCCTGAAACTATAGTTTTTCAGTTTCTGGAATCACACTGAATTTCTTTCAAAACGACCTATTTTTTCTAGCCATTAATTTTCTCATTGCCTCTTTCACCTCTTTGTTTCTCAGACTGTAGATCAAGGGGTTCAGCATGGGGACCACCACTGTATAGAACACAGACACCACTTTAATATCGTCAGATGAGTGGCTTGACTTTGGTATGACATAAACAAATGTGACTGTGTCATAAAACAAAGTGGCTGCACTGAGGTGAGAAGTACAAAAAGAGAAGGCCTTGTGTCTTCCCTCAGTGGGGTGCATATTCAGGACCAAATGCAGGATGTATAGATATGAAACAGCTATGATAAACAATGTGATTACAATGATTGACCCACCTAAGATGGCAGGAGATACTTCAGCAACATAAATATGGGTACAAGAAAGCTTCACTAGTGGTGGGAGGTCACAGAAGACATGGTTGATTTTATTTGGTCCACAGAAAGTCAAGCTCAATAAACAGCCAGTAAATGATGAAGCATTCACCCATCCCCCCAGATAGGAAGCAGCCAATAAGACGATACAGACTCTGGAAGACATGTGTGTAGAGTAGAGAAGTGGAGAGCGGGTGGCCACATAGTGATCATAGGCCATGGCAGCCAGCAGGAAACACTCAGCCGTTCCAAAGACAACATCAGAGCCAAGCTGAACTATGTGGGTGCCAGTATGATATGGAAAAGCGTGATGTACTGTTGCTGCAATGAAAATAAAAGAAGACTTCAGAGCCAAAAGCTCTGGGGATAAATTTAAGGTCTGCCACCTGGCAGGTGACCTTGAAAATTATATAATCCTTCTGAGACTCAATATCCTTATTTTTAAAATTAAGATAATATTTGCCTCACATGGCTGCTGTTAAGTGAGATGCTGTATGTTAACACACTTAGGAATAGATAACAGTAAACAAATAATTCATAACTGAGAATCTATTTCAAATAAACAACTAGTAGCTCCTGCTACAAATGCACGGACATTAATAAATCAATAACAAAGAATGACTGTTACCTGCTGGTCAAATATTATGACAGAGACAAACTCTAGGAGTCATCTCTATATGACAGGGTTTATTTACTCAGGATTTAGGACCATTTAGAATATAAAACTCTTACCTCAGGTCAGAGAAGCACAGGTTTGTCAACATCCCACTGAGAATCCAATGGGAGAAAATCCAACAAGACTGAGAAAATTAGGTGCGTTTATGTATGCCTACACCATTATGCTGTCTGAGGTTCATAAAGGTCTCAGGGGCTTCATTTAGTCTTCTCATTATTTGTATATAATAATGGAGAACATCAAATTTGTTTTGAAACTTGATTTGGACCAACACAATTAATGTGGGCTATCCTTTGGTCATCCGTGATATTTCTAAGAAGCAGCCTAGAACTATTTTCTTAAACACTACCTTGTGACTCACAGTTAGTTCCTGAGGAGTTGCAGAAGAGCCACAATGCTCCATGTGAAAGTGACCCATGATTTAATGCAGCATTGGCATTTCCCACTTATTATATAGATCCCCCCACCAAATCTCGAACTCCTTAAATAGAGATGCAGTTATTGAAGATGCTTCTTCCTTTTCCTGCCCCATATTTTTCTCTACCCCAGTCCCCCCTTTGAATAACCAAGAATCTCTTCCTTGTTCCTGATTTCCATATGGTTTTTCATGAGTGATGTTACTGTTTGTATTGCTCTGATATTGCTTTCTTTTACTCAAAAATATTTTTTAGGTAATTCCCTGTGGGCATGTACTAATCTCCTTCAATCTTTGTAATGATTCATAGCATTCTAAGTGTTTGATCAGTATTTATTTAGCTATACCCTGCCAATGCTTATATACCAGTAGTTCTCTTGGGTATGCTCTAAGAAGTGAAATTATTGGGTCAAAAGCTTTGCCCAATTTAAATTCTGATAGATAATGCTAAATGGCACTTTTTCATTTTTTCATTTTTTTGCATAGATAAGTATATGATATTCTGGGTAATTCCTAAGATCTATCTTCCACCTCATTAATTCTCTCTTTAGTTATGTATAATCTACCGTCTAACCTATTTTTTCTGGGTATATTTTTTTATTTCCAGACTATCTGTTTGTTTGTTTGTTTGTTTTTTCAAATTGTTGTGGTCTTTTCTAAAACAAAAACCCATCTGAGGTTTCTTATTCTTTTATTCCTTTGAAAATATTAACCAATATGTTATACTGTCTACTAGCTCATTCTATTACAACCTGATGGTCTAAATCTGTTCTTTGATGTGTCTGCAAACATACCTTGTTTTTTACTGTTTGCATTTGGGTTTGTTCTTTTATAATTTCAAATTTTGAACACATCTTTTTTTAGTGGGGTTTTGTCTGCATTACTCTTGTCTAGCCTGGGTTAAAAGTATGTCCTCCCAAATAAGTTTTGCTCTTTATTTCTGTCACTTGCTTCTATATCACTGGTTCAGGATAAATTGTGATGCCATTTTCTCAAATTGAAGGTTTACAGAGGAGGAAGACAGTGTAAGACAGTATATTGACAGTATAAAGACAGTATTTTGAACCCCAAACTCATATTTGGTACAGATTTTTCCCCAGAATTCCCAAAAGAGACATTTTTATCTCCAAAAGATTTAACAGTTTGGTGGATGAAAAATTGACTTTATACTACCATGTCAAGCAGCAACACTTCAATATATCCCTTTCTGCAAGCAGCTACAATGTACAGTTATTATAATCCTTGGAACTCTGGGAGGCTTGGGGACCTGGCCTTATGGAAATTTAGTGTTCCAGAACCTGATACAATCTCCCTAACGATTTTAACAGCAAGGAGTCACAGTTTACACTCTCAAGAGATTAGATTACCAAACTTTTAATGACCAGCTTCATGTTGGGAAAGACTGTGTTGATAACACTGGTAATTATGATATGTGTTGATACAAGAGCTTAAAGGGAATGTCTTCCTCTGAACTGCAGGAACACGCAGGATCCCATCACATTTCTGTGTGGCAGTCAACAAAAATACCCGACTCTCACATGGCAAGGGAAATCTCATCATTTTTCATTTTGGATTTCTTTTTTCATTTTCATTTTCATTTCATTTTTCATTTTCAATTTCTTTATTTTCTGGTACTAGAAACTGACATTAGTTTGAAAGCTCAAACGCTCTATGGTTTAATGGGGACTCCGTGCCTACTTGAGGCCTGTCCGCCCAGGCACATCCCTGGCACATCCCAGGCACATCCGAGGCTAAGTCTTCCTGCAATTTTTTACACTAGTATCACACAATAAGTAGACAAAATATAATGATTTAAAGTCAGGAAGGCCATATTCCTAGTCAAATTAAATTGGTCTGGAAAGTGATTGACAAAATATAACAGGACCTGAAAGATCACTTATACAAAAAAAAAAAAAAAAAAAGATTGAGATTTTGATTATAGTTTAGACATGGGTTGACTACTTCTTATTGTTGATACCAATCCCCATACCAACAGCCAAAATTTTCCAGCTTCAGGATTAACGTATTTGTGGAAATGTCTCAGTTGGGGGTTTGAGTGTCCTTCATTTTGCATTTATATTATTTGCACGTGATGTAGTTTTATAGAATTGTGTGGTACAAGGGCAAAACTTGTCACAAGGACGTTAAAGCCTTCTGATTTGGCATTTGCTCTTTGGGGCAGTTAATCTGTAAAAGCTGACAGAAAAAATCTCCTATTCCCGTGTGGGCACACATGGCACTGGCCGATCCACAAGGGTTTCTCACACACTGACCATGTGCCAAGAACTCAGTCAAGGAAGAGGAAGACTTGTGTATAATCAGAGCCACTTTCCTGTGCCACATCGTCTACCAGGTGTAGAAGTGAAAGCGATTTAGTGTTTTCCTTCTACAAATATAAAACACGGTGAGAAAATGTAGATTCACAAATGCCCCAATCGACAGTATCCCAAATGACTGTCTGGTAGCTTGACTTCGTTCCTGAGTGTGCTATCAAATTATCTTTCCTCTCCTCCCCTCTCCTTCTCTAACACATAGCTATAACCGCCCATTTACAATTGGAAAATAAGAGAAAGAAAAATGTTTTAGCATATTCTGACGGGTTGTTTGCAAGCATGTAGTATAGCCTTGCAAATAAGGACAACTTTGATATTCAATCCTCTTGTAGAAAGTGGTAACCTATATACTAAGGAGCAAGTAATGTTTGCATATGAAACCTTAGACACCAACCACTTGGCTAGCCAATAAACTCCGGGGGAAGCAACATATTGATGTGGGTGTAATGGATCCATGTAATATTGCTGGATCAAGACTATGCTTCTGTGGTCGACTCCCCAGACTCCCCACATCTTGAGAAGATCTTTGCAAGAAACCACATTTAGAAACATTGTATGGACATGGTTGAATGACTCAAGTCTTGGTTAATAAATAACTTTCTTTTAAGCTGGTTTATTGCTGGCCTTACAGGCTTTCTATTTGGTGCTCTTTCATCTCTCTAAATTTTCAAGGAAAAACTCTGAGTCTCAAAATGCCTCTGAGCAAGAATAGGCTGATTTTACTACTTGGAATGCTCTGTGTGGAACAAGGTAAATCTGCAACTCTCTCTCTCCCCAAAGGTAAGTTCCAAACAAACACTATCACTGCCTTTGTCTGAAGGAATAACCTTTGCTGGCAATGGACATCACAACCCCAACTCAATATTCCTTTGGGAAAATAGAAGCATATAAATTTTGGAGATCTAATTGTTTTTCATGTAATTATTTTGAGCTTCTGTCCTGTAATCAGCGTATGAAACTGCATAAAACATTCACGGGATACAATTTGAACAAGATGCATTGATCTGGAGAGAAAACTGGGATGATTCACTTATTTGGACATATCCCACAATCCCATCTTTTTTCATGGAGCAAATTCTGGAAATCAGCATCTATTGGTGCATCTATTGGGAAGCACTGGAAATCTTTTGGAAAATTCTCCTATTGGGAAATATGAAGTCTATTTACTGTGGTGCATTATGAATGATCTTTTTTTCCTTCAAGTACCAGAAGGTGAGAGTAGTTCTTGGAAGGCTTCTCTATAGTCAGAGTCGTGCCAGCCCCAAGAATCATCCTGTTTTCTGTCTTTGCTTCAGCGAGTTCAGGAAATAGTCAACTTCATGTCTAATTTACTTATGATCCATTCAACTGAAACAGTTAGAAAATAAGTTTTTGATTCAATGTCATGCCTGCATTGGGTTCAGAACCAAAAAGGCTCAGTATTACAGCCATACTTTGCTGTTAATTAGCTGTGATTTTCTTAGATTCTTCACTTTCTCATCTGTAATTCAGGGGCGATAGTGCTTGATTCACAGGCATTGAATGGGGATTAAATGAGAAGTTATTTGAAAGAACTTTGTATATTTTACCATGTTAATCCAAATAGCTATGCTCTCAAGGATATGCTCTCAAGAAAAAACATTTGTTCATCCATCCAACTTTTCTAAGTGTCTACTGTATGCTAGGAATTGTGCAAAACCTTGGAAATACAGAGATGAATAAAACATAGGGTTTTTTTCCCTCATGTAGTTTATAGTCCAATGAGAGAGACAAACAACTCATTATCACAATACTGCATGGCAAAGTCTATAAAAGTGGGGAGGAAAGTGTACTACACAATACAGGAGAGATACTTACCACAGCTTGAGGAAACGAAGGAAGACTTCTCAGTTGAGGTGTTGCCCAAGTTGAGGAATAAGGATTAGAGGGTTCAGCCAGGTAAAGAAGCAGGGTGATTATAAGGCAGGGCTTTCTAGTCTCTCCTTGAAAACATGCTGAAAAGAATGACCTGCAGAAGGGGCAGAATTACCATCCTCGAATTACCAGGGAGTCCTAAACATCTTTAATCTATCTCATCTGCTAATTGAGGAGTCAAAAAACACATTGAGGTTAAATAAGTAAATGAAACCTTTTCAGGAATAAAGTCTTCTCCACAAAAAGGAAAGAGTTCTTTTTGCCATTACCTGGCAACCCTTCTAGCCTAACACCACTGTGGTGTGTGAATCAGGACATCTTCTCTCTGCCCCACTCTTCTCGAACAACCTGCCACTTTCCACGTGCATAAAGATTTAAATCCAATATCTGACAATGTGTCAGGCAGCATAGACCATGGTCTCCACTCAGTTTCCTGGGTGGAGCAAAGAAGATGTACACACAATTACAATCCAAGGCAGAATATGGCATCATCCACTTCACTACTTAACTGAGCAACTTCTATGCATAATGAACTGTTCTAGACATTTTGAATTTAGATATTTCTAAGGTTAAGCTCCTATATTTGAGAATACCACAGCCTAGCTGGGTTGAATGATGTAAAATTAACCATAATGGCATGTGATAAATGCTATAGGAGTACAGAATGCTGTAAGGAGCCTCTAAGAGGGCAGGTTGCTCAAAACCAAGGGGGCTATAGTCCTGCTAACCCAGTGGAGATCTACTTCACCTTCATATTAAAGGTGAGTCCCTTCACCTTCATATTAAAAAAAATAGGTGTCTTCATAATGTGCCCGTTCTATGTGAGAAAAGCTGAAGCAAATCTCACAATTAACATAAAGCCATTTTATAATATTTCTACATGCTCAATGTCCTACAGTTGCTTGCTCAGTAAAGTTTCCTGTATCCCTCATTTCCAGGAGCTATCTAACCACTAAATTTTTGTCTTCTCTCATTCCCAGCTCCCACTTGTGGGCAGAGTTTGGTGAAGGCACAGCCTTGGAATTACCTTAACATTTTCAGTCGCATTGTTGGGGGAAGCCAAGTGGAAAAGGGTTCCTACCCCTGGCAGGTGAGTCTCAGGGAACATTCTCTGGCAGGTAGACTATGAGCTGTCTCAGGACTGGATCTCCCAGAAACACATGCTATTCATCAGTGAACTCCATTCTGCCTACCTCATAACCAGATATCTCATGAGTGTGGGCCAGGATCCAAGTCCCTCAAGATGTCCATCCATCGAGTTCCAGAAAATGTGTGTTCAGAATAATCATATGCACTATTGGCTTGCTCCAAAAATTGGAAATGCCATCCCAAACTTTCAGCCCCTAAGACAAAAATTGCACTTCAATAAGCTAAAAAAAAAAAAAAAACCTCGTGAGTTTACAATTAAAAAAACCAATTTTCTTAGTCAACAAATATATTATATTGTTATAGCTAAAGATGCTCAGGAAAGTCAAAGCTGTCATATCCATAGGTCTAATTTCTGTTTGGAGATTTGTACCTATACCATAGGACATCTTAGGGATGTCCTTAGAAGCTGATATCCTAAGAATTGTCTCTCAATCTAATTTCCTGGTCTTCCCATGCCATAGAAATGCCTTTGTGCTTCTGTCTATAGCCTACAGTGTTCGCATTTATTGTCTTTGACATTCTCCCAGCTTTCTTTACCCTGAGAGCCGTGTTGTATTCTTGCCTCTTAATTTTGTGAGCAATAGCCCCTTGCTTTTACTTTAAGTCAGTCACATCAATTTTTGGTAAGTGGCTATTTAGTAATGATTGGTTGATTGAATTTGTGCTCAGTAGGTTGACTAAATGGCTGAGTCATTGTCATTTGATTAACTGATGAATTAATTACTTGGTTGAAGAGTCGATTTGATCCGTTGCTTATCTGGTCAATCGGTTGACTAATCAATTCAGAAGTTCATATTCAAGTCATAGTCAGTGGTTTTACTTCCTTTTACTTACTATTCTTCTCTGTATTAAAATTTTTAATAGTTTATTGAATAATTTTTGGTCAAAAAGAGACAGTTCTAATACATTGATTTTTTTCTAATTTTGACAATGGAATTAACAGCATATACTTGTACCCATTTTAGAGTCAAATCAAATATCATGAACAAGATAAACCAAAGATAGCAAGTAATTTGTAGAGGCAGATTAAAAAATAGGCTTGAAGCAGTGGTAGTTAGAAGCAAATAGTTAAAAGCATGAGGAAATTGTAGATACACACTATTCTCTAAGAGGCTTGGAGGAATTGAAGCATGTGTCGAAAGATTACCTTAGCCCTCACCTTGTTTTTCTCCCAAACCTCTTCATCTGGACTCTGCTATATCTTATACTTTTCTTTCTTTCTCTTCACTCACAGGCATTGTTCATATTATTAGGGTAACAGTCTGGGCCAACAGTATTATGAAAATAAATAAACAAACAAACAAATAAATAAATACCACCAGTTTTACTACCAATTCTACTAAACTCTTAACAGCCAACCATCTCAAATTAACTACCTCTTCTGTAGACCAGGGCTGGAAGTATTCTGGTTCCAACACTACCCTTCTGAGCTGTAATGGGACAGATTTTACTCCTTCACACTCCACAACTTCTAATATTTGTATATAAGACATCTGGGCCTATTTTTCAGAATATGCTCAGTCTCCAGGTTTTGTGGGGGGGGTCACAGGGCATTGACTTGCTCCCACTTAAGCTCTTTGTAATCCAGGTGTCTCTGAAACGAAGGCAGAAGCACATCTGTGGTGGAACCATCATCTCTGCACAGTGGGTGATTACGGCTGCTCACTGCGTTGCAAACAGGTAGGAAAGGCCTAGTTCATGGATGAATGCCAGATTATCCACCTTCTCCTTTGGAATCAGCAGCAACAACTCTATTACAACATGGAAATGTGTGATGTATGCATTAGCATGGGAACATCCTACATGCATGACACAAAAAGGGCTAAGTGACACTGTCAGAGGGTACTTAACTTGATAGAAAACATACTTTCTTTGCAGGAGTAGAAAATTTTATTTACTCAAACATGACTGGAAGTAACTAAAGAATAACATCCAAGTGAAAACAAAGGATCATAAAGATACATTTGTGAAAAGCCTCTCCTACATTTCAGTGAAAAAAAAAATCTGGTTCATTATGCATCCTAAAAAATTGGTAAAAGAACCCAGTGCTTCTAATTGTGCCTTTGTTTCATACAATAAAGTCTATATACAAAATGTGTATTCTGGAAAATATTGCTCCTACCAGTATTTTGCTTTTATAACACATGTCTGATCATACTGATCCCATTTTTGGAAGATTTATTTGTGATTTCTGTCCTTGTAAAAGGAGCTGACATTAAACATTAGTAATAGAAAGCCATGCCCTGGTAGCCCCTGGCCCTGACCAGCATTGTCCATGTTTAGTCATGGGCTCACTGCAGCTGTTGGAATGCAACTTTATATTTCAGTGACTCACTTCTTGATCCAACTTCTCTTCTTCCTTTTCCAAAAGTGTAAAAACAGTTCTCCCCCAAATGCAAAGGTCATTGTTGTTCTATTTTTTTTCCTTTGAAATCAACTTACAGCATTTAAAGATTAAGACAAAATTGATAGAGGAAACCAAAGGGAGGCCAGTAAAACATAAAGAAGTCTCTCATGTCTGCTTTTCTACTGGTCATGCCTCTCTGAGCTTCAGTCTAACAACTTCCATCTTTTATCCACTTTCCTGTGTGCTCTAAATGTTCTATTGTTTTTAGTGCTCTGGGTAGTCACTAGGCTGCAATCAAGTCCCATATTTGTTCTCTCTCATTTTAAGTCAGCAAACATCCCCTGGATATTCACTTGGCATTAGACACTTTGGTGGGTACCAAGATACAAAGGTAAGTAAGATGTAATTCCTGCCCACAGAGAGTTGATAGTCTAAAGAAAAGTTAATTGATAATTTCACTGTAGTGTGGCAGGTGGTTAGGCTAAAGAGATGCTGTGTATTAGGTTAGGTACCCAATATAGCCAAGAGCTGGAGGGAGTATACCAGGAGAAAATTACAACCTTTTCAGTTCTATATTAAAAAAAAATCACTTCTGGGAATAAAGGGTGCCCAAAGACTGTAAGCCCAAAGTTCTTAATACAACTCAATGCATTCTACCGAGTTCCTTTTAGATAACTTTGCTACAGAAAGAATGGCAATAGAGTGGTCTTTCCCATCTCACACCATGTCTCTAAATCACAAACATAAAGAATGTAAGGAGAAGATCCTCACTTCCCATTGTGTTCATCAGTCCCAAAGCCTTAACTGTGCATACTCGCTGAGATACCAGAGTTTTGGTGTTATTACATCTTTCACAATGTACACTGAGCATTAGATCTCTGATATTAAAGCAGCATACTTAGGGGAATCACAAGTAATTCTCAAAGAATCTCACTAATATTGAAGCCAGGCCAGCCAGTTAGGGTAGCTGAATAAAGTCCACTATGGCTTCAGACCTCTGAGTTACAATATAAATGCATTTTTAGACATTTAATGAATAACATTGCAAAATATTCAATTTATCATATTATTGGCTCCATTTGAGGCCACTCTTTACTAGTTCCTCACTTAAATCGGGAATTTTGCACTTTTACTAGTAGTGATGGAATCATTCTCACTTTCTCTGTTCAGTATCCTCACACTCATATCATCCATCCATGTGATTTGAAAGAGGCCAGATTGTCAACCATTACGAGTATATTCAGAGGCTAAATGAAAGTCAGCCATTTTACCGCTTCTTCTTCATAGAAATATTGCATCAACTTTGAATGTTACTGCTGGAGAGTATGACTTGAGTCATATAGAGCCAGGGGAGCAAACCCTCACCATTGAAACCATCATCATACACCCCTACTTCTCCATCAAGAAGCCAATGGACTATGATATTGCTCTTTTGAAGATGGATGGCGCCTTCCATTTTGGTAAACATTAGAGGTTCACTCTGAATTGTCTATCCCATGTGCTCTATAACTTCTGTTCCATAGCACATTTCCTACAGCGTATGTTATGTAGCATACGTCCAACAGTTCTGGGTCATGCACTTCAAGACAGGAATTTGAGGTGGAGGGTCCCCTATGTGAAGCTCTTTTTGCTTGTGGCTTCAAATATAGGATTATGTGGATTCAGGAGAGAGTCTTTCTTTGTCTGATAAGTGGCCCCTGGAGGTGCGAGGCATAGCTATCACAACTCTCACAAGGTCTTTGGGGGAACCACCTACATACCAAATGGTGAGTGGCTTAGGGTGTCCTCTCCGTGGATGAGACAAACCCTGTCCTGCTCTTTTCTTCAGGCCAGTTTGTGGGCCCAATGTGTCTTCCAGAGCCAAAGGAACAATTTGAGGCTGGATTTATTTGTACAACTGCAGGCTGGGGCCGCTCAGCTGAAGGTAAGAACTTGTATGCCACTTCTCTTAATCAGATGTCAGAACTTCCTGGTGGGTAATTAGAAAATACAGTTGTTTTTAATTTATTTAAAACAACAACAACAATGGTGTAAACATTTCAAAAGAGAATATTCATTGTACATAGAAATTCAGGTCTTTCCAAAGGATACAAACCTGAATGTAGCATCTTCAATTGAGGAAGTGCGAGAGTGCCTCACTGGGGCTCTCATCTCTGTGTTTTCTAGATGGCGTTCTCTCACAGGTATTGCAGGATGTGAACCTGCCCATTTTGACCCAGGAAGAGTGTGTGGCAGCTTTGTCAACCCTAAAGAAACCCATCAGTGGGCAGACCTTTCTCTGCACAGGTTTCCCAGATGGAGGGAGAGATGCATGTCAGGTAGGTGGGAGTGGTCAGGCTGAAAGGTCCCTGGCTGGGCTTCCCTCAGCTTTGCCATCAGGTGAGGGGCTGAAAGAAGGCTACAGGAAAAACTGGATTCTTGTCAGGGGTGGCAAGGGAGGTCAAGTTGAAATAAAGTGACAGTTTTTACAATCTGTTTTTACTGGAGAGTGTGAATTCAGAGGAGGTCTTCTCCTTTTTCCAAAAGACCAACTAACAGAGATAGTGCCATCAGTGAGCTTAGGGTTCTCTACAGCTGAAGGATGGCTGGCGTTTTCCTACTTAGAAGTTTCCATCTAGTGGATAATCACTTTCCTTCCATTCCTCCCGCTGACCAAGATCTGGGATCAGTTTCACTACTGGGCAAGACTTCTCTGAGTCTGCAGGATGAGATAGGAGATGGAAGAAAGGGTGGAAGGGGAAGGATGGGGAAGAAAGAGGTAGAATTGATAGGCCCTAATGATATTTGAAGATTTAATGTGAATTGTGCTTGACTGTTCTCCTGGCCACCGAGTCCAAGTTATTAGAAGTGAAGAAATATCATTGATCCTCCTTTAGCATATTCTTGGGGGGAAAGAGTGAGCACAGACACTGATAATGATGGTAATGGAGGCTTTTCCCCCTGCAGGGAGATTCAGGAGGTTCCCTCATGTGCCGGAATAAGAAGGGGGCTTGGACTCTGGCTGGTGTGACTTCTTGGGGTTTGGGCTGTGGCCGAGGCTGGAGAAACAACATGCAGGAAGATAACCAAGGATCCCCTGGGATCTTCACAGATCTTAGAAAAGTGCTTCCCTGGATCCACAAACACATCCAAATTGGTAATAAACCCAGCACATAAGGTCAAGAAGCTAGGGCCAGAGAGAGCGTCAGCAGAGTCTAGGCAAGACAGGACCACTGAGCAGACAGGTTTGCTTCTGTTTTTAGTGTAGTACATAAGAATTGTGACATTTATGAAATTTAAAACAAGAGTAAAATATGGTGTGCAGTCCAGCATACAAATATACAAAGAAACATGAATCCATTCATCCTAGACTTTGTCAAATTGCCTTTAGTTGAAACAATCAGCTAGAGATGTATTTTCACCATTTACTTCTCAACTGTGCTAGCAAGATTTATTAAGCTATAGAGAAATTTTGCTCCCCAGAGGACAATGTCTGCATTGGTTTTTGGTTGTCACAACGTGGGGGTGCCACCCACCTAAAGGGAAGGAGGTATGGATGTTGCTAAGCATCCTATAATGCACAGAACAGACCCATGACAAAGAATGATCCAACCCAAAATGTGAGTGATACTGTGGTTGAGAAGGCCAGGCACGGATCTGGGTACCATACGTCTGAAAAGATCAGGGTCTATAAACACCTTCTACTAGACTGATCAGGGAGTTAATTGAAACTTCGGTTCTGCCTCCACATCCAACGTAATTGGTTTCTAACTAGTAGCTTCCAGCTTCAATAGGGCTTCTGTTCTGTCCCAAAGGAGTTAATTAAAATTCATTTGGTAAGAACTTGGGTTTGTTATCAAGTGTACAGTGGCAGGCATCCAAGCCCTCAGCTCAAGCGGTGGCTACCCCAGTAACTCTTTTTTGGTTGTGGGCCACTTATTTTCATCTCCAGCATCCCTTCTCATCAACAATGGGAGAAGTAGACCAGATAACCTCTTCCTCTGTGTAACCTCCCAGCTAATCATGGCCTGATTAGTGCACTTAATAAAGAGAGTGAAATTTCATTAAAACACCGAGACCACGTTCCTGTTTTGTCAAATTATGCCTTCTGTTCTTTCCAGAGATCAGATTTTCATTAGTTGCATAGTGACTTAAAAACCCCTGCACTTTTGAGCCAGGGAAATGCTAACTTGTTGAAATATTGTTCAGGATACCACAGACCTTGAACAGCACGCTTCTTTTTCTTTCTCAGGGAAGCAGAGGAAGAGCTCCAGAGGTGGGTATTTCTTACAGCCTGCTCCACGGGGAGCAGGAATTAATATCTAGTATTTCTGAATATAAGTTCCTTTTGTAATCAAAAATCTTAGGAAGAGCTTTCTCTGCTCACTAGGTAGAAATCTACCCACACTTGGGGCACCCACAGCCATTCCCTGCCAGTCAGGGCAGCCCATCACCCAGAAGGAGCTCTGGATTCTCTCCCATTTCACTTCTTCAAGCCCTCCATCTCAACTCAGCAAACACTTGCCGAATCCTAGCTTTAGATCAGACACTCGAGAGGGAGCGGGAGGTGAGGTGGTGCAGATGGTCACTAAGCTACACGCCTTATCCCGAAAGTGTCCTCATGTGTACAGGGGACTCTCCCCCACATTGCCAAGTCTTCAATGAAGCTGCTCTGTGACTTTGGGAAAGCTCCTTCCTACCTCTGGACCTCAGTTTCCTTGTCCATAAAGAAAAGAATCTGGGAGCTTGGGTGACACAGTCGGTTAAGTGTCCGACTTCAGCTCAGGTCATGTTTTGCAGTTTGTGAGTTCTAGCCCCGCATCAGGCTCTGTGCTGACAGCTCAAAGCCTAGAGCCTGCTTCGGATTTCGTGTCTTCCTCTCTCTTTGCCCCTCTTCCACTTTGCGCGCGTGCGCTCTTTCTCTCAAGAATAAATGGTTAAAAAAAAAAAGTCTGGATCAGATAGTCTCTAAGGCACCTTTGGCTCAAATATTCAGTGTGTCTGTGAGTCTGTGGAACTAAATACAAAGATAGTTTCAGGAAAAAGAGTACCTTGAGAGCTGCAGAAGTAAGCGGCTGTGGGGGAAAAAGCCAGAGGAGGCTTTGGAACACAGATGCATTTTAAGCTGAATCACAACAAACAAACAAACAAACAACAAAACCACAAAGAACCAGTAGAATGTTGTCAGGTGGAAATGGGATACAGATAAAGAAAAATACTGCAGCTCAAGGAATCCTCTTTGTCGAAAGATGGATGCTAAAAGATGGAGATAGGAAAATGTTGGGGTAAGAGACCAGTATGTCAGTCAGAGCAGCTGAAGTGAGGGAGATTAGAAAATAAATGGAGACCAATTTGTAGAAATTTTGGATGCCTGTCAAAAAAAAGTTTGGATTTACTGAGTAATAGGAAGTTGATTAATTAAATAGATAGATTAGAGCAGTACTCTGGCGGTATAAGAACAGCACATAGGGGATAGGATGGAGGGGAAATCATTCAAGGTGGACTTATGAGATTACACATTAGTTCTAGAGGCTTAGGGCAATGGCCGGGGAATGAAAGGATGGGAATGGAAACAAGAAGAATTGGCACCTGGCAGTCACTTAGATGGGTGGTGGGGGAGACAGGGAGGAACCAAGAATGGTACCAAAGTTCTGAGCCTGAGAAACGAAGCAAAGGGCACCTAAAAGTAATCGAATCAGAAGTGGAAGCAGTTTTTTGCAGACCATCTGTAGCATGTTAAGGGGATATCTAGGAGATGGTTGAAAAACGAGGTCTGAAGTTCAGAAGTGTAGAATAACAGTTGAAACTCAGAGTATGGATGAGACTAGTCAGAGGGCCCGTGTAAAAAGAGATGAAAGCTAAGGATAGAGGGGCGCCTGGGTGGCTCAGTCGGTTAAGTGTCTGACTTCGGCTCAGGTCATGATTTCACAGTTTGTGAGTTTGAGCCCCACATTGGGCTCTGTGCTGATGGCTCAGAGCCTGGAGCCTGCTTCGGATTCTGTGTCTCCCTCTCTCTCTCTGCTCCTCCCCCACTTGCACTTTGTCTCTCTCTCTCCTCTCCAAATTAAATAAACATTAAAATTTTTGGGAAAAAAAAGAAAGCTAAGGATAGAACCAGGAAATACATGTATTTATAGAAGCAAGTTATGATGGAGTGAAGGAGAAGGAATCATTGAATCTCAAGGTTAAGCAGGATCTAAAAAGAACAAAAAAGAGTAAGGCATCACAGAAGCCAGAGAAATATTTGACAAGAGAGGAACCATGCATCATGAAGAACCAGGCACTTCTGTACAGGTTCTAGAAGGAGAGGACTATTGTGGCCAGTCACCACTGTTACCGATTCTCGTGGCTCTCTTGTGGCCAGTCACCACTGTTACTCTCTTTCCCAGCCTCATGCAGTGAGCAGGATCGTGTGCTCCGTGAGTCTCAGGGGGAGCTGCACTTCCCAGAAAGCCCCTACCTGTACTATGACAGCAAGCAGTGAGTAGCCTCCCTGCCACTCTTCCCCCAGCCCCCACCTCCAGTCTGGCTGTGCCCACTAACTGGACACTTTCTGTCTCGAAATAACTCCCTCTTAATGTATCTGCCTGCAGGCTGTGTGTCTGGATCCTGCTGGCACCAGAGAAGATGCATGTGCTGCTCAATGTTTCCCACTTGGATGCAGAGTCTTGTCACCACACTTACCTCTCGATATATTCCTTAGAAGACAGACTTCTTGGTGAGTGGATGCTGACATTGTCAAATGGATGTCGTGCTGCGAGGACTTAATCGGGCCGGGCTGCAGGCTGTCTGGCACTGAGGCATCTGTAAATACCACACTTTCTGTCTGCAAGTTTCAGACTCAGAATTGACAGTGGAAAGGAACTGATGTGAGCCTGTGTGGTGGTTGCAAGGCCACAGAACACTTCATTGGCTCCATCTGCTTCCCATGGAACCAGACTTCCTAGATTTATTTGCTGGGTCTGGGGCCTGTCAGGGGAAAAATATAGACATACTGCAGGACCTCTCAGACAGAATGCTGCTTTTGTAGGCATGAAAATGACCTTTACTGCATCATCCAGCTAAGAAGGGAAATACCGATGGATAACCATGAGCAGGAAACAAAGGCTATTTAGGCAAGAAACAGAAACAGGGGAGCATTTCTGTGGTTCTTAATAGGAGATTTTGCCCCCAGGAGATATTTGGCAATGTCTCAAGCATTTTTCGTTGTCATGACTAGAGACAGTATTACTGGCATCTGATGAGTATGGCCAGAGATGCCACAAAACATCCGATAAATGCACAGGACAGCCTGAGCACGAAGAATGTTCCAGTTAAAAAATATCAGCAGTACTGAGGTTGAGAAACCCTGGTTTAGATAACCCTATACTGTCTTGACAAATCCAGTTCAAGGCCAGTTCTCCTAAAGTCTCTTAACGGATGCTGTTTTCTAGACTCTGAACAAAGACTCTTGATTCTTACATTCCAGGGAAGTTCTGTGGAGAAAGCCTCCCTTCATCAGTTCTTATTGGCTCTAACTCTGTACGGCTGAATTTCGTCTCTGATGCCACAGATCATGCAGCTGGGTTTAATCTCACCTATAAAGCTCTAAAACCAAACTACCTTCCTGGTAAAACCATTTGCTTATATTACGTACAACCCAGGCCTTTTAGAGAAGTTGGGGCCCCGCAGGGATGAAGTGAGGGGCAGGGAGCTCCCCCACAGGGTCTGTTTGGTTCCATCACGGAGGGGGCTACAAGGCAGGTGAGAAGCCATGAAGGTTCCCCTTCTCCCGTCCTGCTGACTCGTGCTGATCACATACCCAAGTGAGCTGAGAGGGCTGAACGAGTTCTGGAGAATCAGTGCACAGACGTCTTCCTTCTTATTAGCTCTGCCTGAGGAGTCAGCTGATGAGCCGTTTGTGGGAGACAGGTGGAAGCACACAGAGGATTGATTCCTCTTGGCTTGAGTGATGCCATTGTTAGGACATTTTCCCTTGTGTTTCAGATTCAGGTTGCAGTTCCCTTACTGTCTTTTTTGAAGAAGGCCTCATACAGAGTCTTCACTATCCTGAATACTATAGCAACATGGCCAACTGTGACTGGGTTTTTCAAGCCCCCAAACACTACCTAATAAAGGTACTGACCTCGGTTACCCTCAACTTTGCTCTGGTATCTCCACAGAAGAGCTAACATAAACACCATGAGGGGAGAGGTTTTGCGTTTTGTTTTGTTTTAATCAGATCTATTCCCTGGTACCCAGCATACAAAGTTCTTTGATATATACGTGTTGAGTAAGACTAGCCTATTTTCCCTGTAACTACCCACATATACCACTAGATGGCAGCTGTGCACTTTACTCTGTTGAAGGGCTGTCTCCATCTGGATCTGGTAACTGGTTTAGTCAGTTCCTGGTCCCTTCTAGAAACAAGCATTTCTTCCTTATTAATTAAACTGCTAACAAAACACTTTGTAAGTAATGGCTAACAAAAGTCAATGCCAATAAGACCTCAAACATCAAGCCTTCCATGCAGAGGGAACAGAGCAAGCACAGAGGAGCTAGCGTAGAACAGGCTGAGGGACTGGCTGGCCTCGAGTCAGAGCTGTATTGGGAAGGGTAGTGGAAGAGGAGCTGAGTTAAAAGTACAGAGGTTTTTGAATATCAGGATACGGAGTTTATTCAGCATTTGATTCGTAGCTTTTGTGGTTCGTTAAACACTAGTAGGCCATCTGCGGAGAGATGCCACCAGAGAGTTGAAGGTAAGACTGCGGCCAGAATGAGGTTGGAAAGAGGCATTTATTTAGAAGTCCTTCTCTTAAAATAATAATTGAAAGCGAGAGAGGATATGAAGGAGAGAAAGTAGACTAGAAAACAAAGGGGGAGGAGTAAGGATGGATAAGACCTCCAGGTTCCTATATATATATATATATATATATATATATTTTTTTTTTTTTTTTTTTTTTTTTTGAGAGATAGAGACAGACAGACAGACAGAGTTTGAGTGGGGAAGGGGCAGAGAAAGAGGGAGACACAGGATCCAAAGCAGACTCCAGGCTCCAAGCTCTCAGCACAGAGCCTGACACAGGGCTCAAACTCACGAACCACAAGATCATTACTGCAGCCAAAGTCAGACGCTTAACTGACTGAGTCACCCAGGTGCCCCAGGTTCTCATATATTTAAGAGGCAAAAAGAAGTCTGAGACTCAGGAGGAAGTGTGGAGTTAGAACAGTCCAGAGAACAGAGCCTTTAATTTAAAACACAAAGCAAGCAAACAAACAAAAAGTTGTGGCTGAGAGTTTGGATTTACCACAAAGTTAGGGTTTAAAGAGGAGGACTGAGAATTTCAGCCATCCAGCCCTCAGCTCATCTCCCAGCAAAAAAGTAAAATAATTGGATTGACAAGTGAACAATAGAGAGCAGGTGGGAGTGGGGGGGGGGGCACCTGAAATAGCAAGTCTGATGTTCGGAAAAGAAAAAAGATCACTCAGGTTTTACACATGACGGGAGAAGAAAACACAGAGGAAATAAGTAGAGAATTTCTCTTTCTAAAAGCTTCTGGAACCCAAACATTCAAAAGAGAAATTTCAGGAGGAAGCAGCACTAAGGGAAGATTGGTTATGAGTAATGGAGGATAAAAGTTTAAGTATGAGCAGATTTCTGGAAGGAGGAAGACAAAATTTAGTTGAAAATCTGAACGTGCCAGAGCTAGAAGTGATTCAAAAACACACCTATTCAATAAATGCGTACTGAGTGCCATGCATCAGTGAAATGATGATTTCACACCCTGTAGTCAGTGACAGCACCAGTGTGCAGGACCCATTCAAGATAGGAATTTGGAGATTAGGATTACAAGTCAGAACTATGTGCATATCATTTGACTCGGAGAGAAAAGGGTTTACTACTGGAAAGTATTGTAGTAAGGATGTAGAAATGTTTGAATGGAACCTACTTCTGATACTCTCCTTTTCCCTGTGCCTACATTCACCATTAGTGATCACTTACCTCCACTTTGTCCCATCCATGCAGCCCTGTGTCTTTTGCTGAGTGTTCAGGCTCCATTTAATCCCCATCATCTGTGTGTTTAAAATATAAATTCCCACCTCATCAGCCCTATTTCCCACTGCTCTGCTCTTCAAAGTCAATTGAAGACCGGTACTATCAAATTGCTCAGATTGTTCTTTGCTGTTTCTTTGGTCTTCCTAGGAGGGCACCAGGGAGCTCAAATATTTACACCTTTACATTTGGTCCCTGTTTGGTAGCTTAGATGCGTCTAGAGTTTAGGAGTCTGTGGTATAGCATCTTCTCCTAAGTAATTTAACCTACTCATGAATGCCCCATTCACTTTCCTCTTATGGTCACACCCCAGAGCAAGCTGAGCACTCCACATTTCTCTGCTTACTCAAAATCAGGTCAATGGTTCATTTGATTTGCTGTGGCTGTAACGTGGAGTCTTGTCAGCTTTCCTTTCAGAGTCTGGAAATAGAAGAGAATGGAGATTGTTCTTCTGACTATGTGGCGGTGCACAGGGATGTGGAAGGACAGGAGGAAATAGGTCTGTGCCCCTGGAGCCTCGGCTCCCCTGGTTTGCCTTTGGACCCAGTCCTTTGGGGGGAATTGTTCTTGGGAGTAAAAAGGGTCTGGTTCAAGCTTCCTTCATTCCCCTACACCCCCTCCTTCCCTCCTCCCTAAGTGGTCACTACCACCACCCCTTCTCCCAGGTCAGGGGCAGGAAGGGCCAGAGGGAGAGCCAAAGAGCTATTTGGACAGAAGGTGTGGAAGGCCCCCAGTGATCTAAGGGTCAGAAGGGGAAAGTGCCACTGAAATAAGCCCATTGACTCAAACTAGTTCCCTAAGGGGCATTCTCAGTGGGAGTCTTTCTATTCTGAAAATGAACTGTGACACCACAAAAAAGTTTATTTCTCAACAATTGCCTAAAGGTTAATTTTTTTTCCCTATCCAATGCCATGCCTATTTGCTGGGTCCTTGACCGCGTCTTGCCTGGGCTGGGCTTTAACCAGCAAGGTTTTGTGGTTTCGTTGCTCCTGCCCCTGTGCTGAGCTCCTCTGGTGTAATGCTCATCAGCTTCCAGTCAGATAAAAATGTGACCTACAGAGGCTTTCAAGCTACAGTCTCTTTCATCCCTGGAACAGGTAAGAAGACAGAGGCATCAACATCTTGGGTCCCGATTGCCATCCTCGTAATGCAGTAAGAATGGGAAGCCTTTACAGCCCAACATGGATGCAGTTGGTCCTCAGCATTTGCAGCATCTCTGTCCTATAAAGTCACCCTGAACACCAAATTAGTGATTACTGAACCTCTGCTCCGAGGAGTTAGGTTCCTGGGAGCCTCTGGTTTTATGGGTGTTTCTGTTTAAAGTCACCTTACATATTGTTGGTTCATTAACACAGCTCACAGCCAGTGAGCCTGTGCCTGTGCCTATAGCCTGTGCCTCAGCAAAGCTCATCTATCACATATATTTTCTCCATAAGGCACATCACAGCCTCCTTGCCCTTACAAACACTAGATGGCACTGCAGCACAATGTCTAGGGCCATTTCAAACAGCAAAATCACCAACAAAAGGCACAAAAATGCAAAAAACCCATGGCATTCAAGGGACCATGGAAAGGACACTTGTTTATAGTATAAGAGCTAAAACAAGAAGGCAGAGTGCCGCCTCATTAGACCTCAGCTAGGAATACGTGCATCAGGTGACTCAAATTGGTCACTGTTCTGCAGGTGTCCTTGAATGATCATGAAAGCACCATTCGTTCTGAGTTACAAATAAATGTTAGGGTGTAGGTGAATTTGCAAATGTGGAATCCATGAAGAATGAGGATCAACTCTATGCCTGAATCATGGCCTGTCCTTACTATATGTGTGATCTAAGAGTCATCTAAGACTCATTTACTTCAGCCTCACCATGGAAGAATAATACATGCCTAGTAAGAAGGTAGAATTAAATCAGATCACCCTTGGCCATGAGCAAGTGTGTAACACATAACAGAGGCTCAGAAATGTGAAATGTCTTCACCAGCTCTCAGCCCCTAGATACTCGAGCAACACAACTCCCCTCCAAGTCCTCACACCCATGAGCATTCTGCCCAAATCCTACAAAGCCATCTGTTGGCTTCTCAAGTCGTTCATTCTTGTTAGACAAGCAGTTCTTTATGGCAAACCCAGGTTATAGTTAAAATACTCCACTTTTCAATTAAAACACCCATGGTCCAGCCGACTGAGATGCTCCAGAATTCTAACAGTAGTAATTTTCTGGTAAGTTCCAAACACTGGCCCTGTGTGTGTGATCTGAGAAGTTGTATATGCTTACACTCAGATTTAAACATCTCCAGATCAGAGGACAAGTCATTGTTTTTGGAGACATGGAACGTACTACCTGAAGATCACAATGCTTCTGGTAAGCTGTTCTGGGGAATGTGACCAAGAGATACCCACAGAGTGTATCAGCCAGGGTTCAACCAGAGAATCTCAAAAAGATATGTTGGAGTCCTAACCTCCAGTACCCCAGAATGTGACCTTATTTAGTGCTAAAGTCTTTACTGAGGTAATCATGTTAAAGTGAGGTCATTAGTGTGGGCCTTAACCCAATATGACTGCTGTCCTTATAAAAGGAGAAATTTGGACGTGGAGAGAGACACCCGCACAGGGAGAACGTCATATGGACATGAAGGTGGAGACTGGGGTGATGTACCATCTACAAGCCAAGGAACACGGGTGATCACTAGCAAACCACCGCAGGCTGTGGGAGAGGCACCATCACCACCCACAGAAGGATCCAACCACACTAACACCTTGATCTTGGGCTTGTAGCCTCCAGAACTATGACACAATAAATTTCTGTTCTTCTAAGCCAGCCCGTTTATGATATTTTGTTACAGCAGGCCAAGCAAGCTAATACACCAGGAATTGGCCAACATAGTTGCAGGGGATGACCAAGCAATTAAACCTATCTGGCAGGCAGTCAGAAAGAGAAGATCACAGGGGACACCTGGGTGGCTCAGTCGGTTAAGCGTCCGACTCCTGACTTAGGCTCAGGTCATGATCTTACCCTTTCCGTGGGATGGAGCCTTTCTTCCGGCACTGCACTGGGCAGAGCCTACCTGGGATTCTCTCTCCCCTTCCCGCCTGTCAAAATAAATAAACATTTGAAAAAGAAAAGAGAAGTTCACAGGACACTGAAATTCCACAGGCATGGGCTGAAGGTATTCTCCAAAGGCAAAATTTCTTCTCTTTTTCGGGGAAGCCTCAGCTCTGTTCTTAAGGCCTTTGCAACTAATTAGGTCAGGCCCACCCAGATTATCCAGGATGATCTTCTTTACCTCAAGTTCACTGATCGGGGATTTTTATTACATATGCAAAATACCTTTACAGCAACACCTAGATTATTGTTTCATTGAATAACTGGAGGCTGTGGCTTAGCAAAGTCCACACATCAAAAAAGCCACCACACAGAGCTATATGGGATGCAGTCATTGTCCATTTTGCTCAAAGCAACACTGAAATCTTTCTAGTCACAAGAAACAAAATTCCCATCTAAATAGATTCATTTCGTGGAAATGGGTAAACAGTGTGTCAAACTGGGGTCTGACTCACAAGATCTGTGCACTAAAAAAAAGTGAGTCCACCACTACGTTTTAATGCCAATGAGCATTGAGAAGTGCTGGACTTTCTCTTGTCCTTGTTTGCTCTGTGGCACCCAATGACACACCTGTGCCACATCCTGGTCCATGTGGAAAACCAGGTGAGCGGAGCAGGCAGAGGAGGGAGTACGGCAGCTTTTATGGTTTGCCAATTTGATAGTTTGTCAAGAGAAAATGCAAGCACCTTATTTTTATTTATTTTTTTAGTTTTATAATCTGTCTGACACAGAACATAATATAGAGTGTGGAGACAATATATTCCTTTTAATGAGAAGTAGAAGTAATCTGAGTCTTTTTGTTCTGTTTTCTTGGACCTCATGATGCATAGATACCTTAGGTAGAAAATCCTTGTAGTGTGGCTGCAGTGGCTCCTTCTCTTGACCACCATGGGGGTGCATTCAGCAAAGCCATTTTTCCCAGCCTAAACCAAGTACAAGATTTTCCAAGGAGTCTCATTACAATGCACAGCAAAGATTTATTCATCTTTTATCCACAGTACCTAGTGCAGTGCCCAGAACACGGTATATGACAAATAAATATTTGGTGAATAAAACTATATAATCCACAAATAGCCCCTGATATAAAACCTCCATGAAAAAATCTTTCCTGTTTTTTTCTCATAGAACTCAAAGAAAGAGTTTACATGTGCCCTGCTTTTTTTTAATGTTTATTTATTTTTGAGAGAGAGAGAGAGAGTGGGGGAGGGACAGAGAGAGACAGAGAGAGAGAGAGAGAGAGAGAGAGAGAGAATCCCAAGCAGCCTCTGTCCATGCTGTCAGTGCAGAGCCAGACGTGGGGCATGAACCCACAAACCTCGAGATCATGATCTGAGCCAAAGTCAGACACTTAACTGACTGAGCCACCCAGGCGCCCCTACAGGTGCCCTGTTTTAAAATTGGCATGCCTAACCTGGGTTACTTAAATCATTCAATAAGCAATTTTGTCCTCCACTTTTTCTTTTGAAATTTTGCGAATCTATAGAACAGGTGTTTTATAAGAACAAAACAATGAACAGCTGTTTATCCTTCACTTAAATTCATTAGTTATTGACATCCTGTCACACTGGCTTAATTCTCATTTGATACCTTCTTTGTACAAACCTCCATGCAAGAGCCCAGGGCATGGGGAAGGAGGTACAAAAAGGAACAAGATATCGTACCTTTCTTCAAGTGATTTACATCTTTTTTAAAAAATTTTTTTTTAACGTTTATTTATTTTTGAGACAGAGAGAGACAGAGCATGAATGGGGGAGGGTCAGAGAGAGGGAGACACAGAATCTGAAACAGGCTCCGGGCTCTGAGCTGTCAGCACAGGGGCCCGATGCGGGGCTCGAACTCACAGACCGCGAGATCGTGACCTGAGCCGAAGTCGGCGCTCAACCGACTGAGCCACCCAGGCGCCCCAGTGATTTACATTTTAATAATGAAAATTATGTGTACAAACCAGACATGCAAAAAGATACTGTGTTACTTCTATTTACATAAAATGAAAATTACTCAAAACTAATAGATGGTGTTAGATGTCAGGATACCAGTTACCCTTCCAGGGAGTAGGGTCTAGAGCAGCTGCTGGTGGGATTCTGCTAGTCTGTTTCCTGATCTGAGTTCTGGAGTTACTTTTTGAAAATTCAAAGTACTTTATCACTTGAGTGTTTTTCTGTGTGCGTTGTATGTCAATAAAATTCTCAACAAAAGAAAAAAAAGTGTACAGAAAAACTTAATACAAAATATACTGAACTTCTGGATGAGACAATTAGAAAACTGGCATTTGAAAAAAAAAAAGAAAAGAAAACTGGCATTTGATTTGGGCCTACAAGAATAATGTCGCTATTATTCTATACCCTGTGGGGAGCCCTTGGATGGTTTTGATCAGAGGAATCACATGGTCAAAGAGCACTTTCTGGTGGTTGATTTGGAATGTGTGGAAGCTAGGGAAACATTACCTGCAGGGGGAGTAATCCTGGTGAGCACTATGGAGGCCTCAAACTCCAAGTTAGGAGATGGATATGAGATATGTTGTGGATTTAGGATCCAATTATCTGGTTTGGAGACCAGATAATTGGAGCAAAAAAAGGGGGAGGTGGGTGGGGGGAAGGGTCAAGGTGAGCTTGATATTTTACTCTTGTGTGAAACACCCACTTCCAGTACTGTATTTATTTCTCTCTGTCTAGAATACAATAAGCATTTCTCATCATTCCCAAGTGTCTACTAAAGTGCCTGGCACAAAAGAGATGTTCAGAGAATATGATCTGGGCTTGATGGTGAGGAGGATCCGTGGGTAATAAAGATGAGTTTTCTTAGTCCCTTCCCAGGTGGTCTCTGCAGAGCCACTCCCCACCCCCCAACCCCCGGACCCTTCCAGGTTCCTTTCCAGCCAGATGGTAGGAGGTAAGGAGGCAGGTCAGCCTGCAGATTGCCACCAGGCATCTGTGCGAAGGAACCATCTTTGGGAAGACCTGGGTAGTCACCGCTGCCCACTGCTTCACCAGGATGTAAGTACACCTAGAGAGTGGAACATGGGAGCTAATGGTTTAAGTTGGTTGATCATTAATTCTTCAGCCACCACCTCTGATATCCATCAGTCTGACACCACTTCCCCATTCACCACCACTGTGGACATTCCACCTCCCCAGCAGAACCTGAGCTCCTGAGTGCTCAGGAAAGCTCTGCCCTTTCACACTGTGCTCCTAGTTTATTTCAGTTAAACATGAGGCTGGCAATTAGAGACGTATTTATTTTATCAAGTTCCTCCCTAGGACTTTTTTAATCAGAAAAAGTATTACATTTTGTGAAATACTTTTTCGCATCTTTTGCAGTCATGAAGTGATTCCTCCTTTGATTTATCAATATATCAAATCCTTAATTAATAGATTTCCTAAAATTCCTGCATTTCTGAAATGAATCCCACTTGGGCGTGGTGCATTCATCTCCAATATACTGCTGGGTTCCACTTAGTTCCACTTAGTTGTTTGCATCAACATCCAGAATTGAAATTGACTGATAGCAGAGGCTCTTAAAATGTGGCCTCGAGATGACTGGCGACCTCCAAGATCCTTTTAGGGAGTCTGTGAGGTCAAAACTGAGACATTATTCTCCCTGTCTACTCTCATTCTCTCACAGCATGCAGTGTTTTCCAGGGGCTACATACCACATGCCAGCAGGTAGGACAGGGGTCCCTGGGTGGCTCAGTTGGGTAAGCATCTGACTCTTGATTTCAGCTCAGGTCATGATCTCATGGTTCATGGGTTCGAGCCCCGCATCAGGTGCTGCACTGCCAGTGCAGAGCCTGCTTGGGATTCTCTGTCTCCCTCTCTCTCTGTCCCTCCCCTGCTTGCTTGCTTGCTCTCTCTCTCTCTCAAAATAAATAAATGAAGTTAAAAAAAAATAACAGGTAGGACATCCTGTCTTCTATTTAGCCAGACATTAAACAATTTTAAAAATATGTGAAACTGAGGCAACTGGGTGGCTCAGTCGGTTGAGTGTCTGACTTCAGCCTGGGTCATGATCTCCCAGTTCACTAGTTTGAGCCCCTGTCAGGCTCTGTGCTGACGGCCTGGAGCCTGAAGCCTGCTTCAGATTCTGTGTCTCCTTCTCTCTCTCTGCCCCTCTCCAGCCCCTCCCCAGCTTGTTCTCTCTCTCTCAAAAATAAATAAAAAAACATTAAAAAATAAAAATATGTGAAACAATGTCAGTCTTATTTAAATGTTATGTTTTTTGTTTGAATAAAATAAAATAAGAGGTACAGAAAGGAACAAAATATGGTACCTCTCTTCAAGTAATTTATATCCTAATAATGAAAATTATATGTACAAACTAGGCATGCAAATAAATACTGTATTACTTCCATTTACATAAAAGGAAAATCACTCAAAACTAATATATAGTATTAGATGTCAGGATAGCAGTTACCCTTTAGGGGAGTAGTGTCTGAACAAACATGTAGTTATTTAAATAAACATGTTATTTATGCTAATACTTAATGGTTTTATTGTGGTTATCTTAAATAAATTAGCAAATACATAATTTTTTAAGCTTCTGCTTTAATTTCTAACATTTAGCTACTGATAAATATAACTTGTATAAACAAATATCTTTAGGATTCTCAGTGATTTTTTTTAAAGTGTAAAAGTGTCCTGCGACCAACAAGTTTAAGAACTGCTGACCTATAGCTTTATTTTTGTCTGCCTTTGTCAGACTTTGATATCAGTGTTCTTCATGAAAAGAACTAGAGAAATTTCCTTCTTGTTCTATACTTTGCATATAATGTATAATATAAGAATGATAAATAATGATGTCATGTAATTACATATATTAAACATCTATTTCTTGAAGCCTTAAAGGTAAATTTCTCAATTTCCTTCATTCTTACTGTCTTTTAGGTTTAAAAATTTCTCCTTCAGGCAATTTTGATGACTTATAATCTCCTACTAAAAGCTATAATATTCAGATTTTCCTACTACTTACTTTGAGTTGTACAAACCATTTCCTTATAATTAATACCTCTGTGTTTGCATGATTTTCTACTTTCCTAATTTTGTATATTATATAAATCTTTTAAAAAAATATTAGACTATCTAGGGGCACCTGGGTGGCTCAGTCAGTTAAATGCCTAACTCTTGATTTCAGCTTAGGTTATGATCTCACAGTTTGTGAGACTGAGTTGTAAGACTGAGCCCCATGTTGGGCTCTGTGCTGACAGATACCCTGTTTGGGATTCTTTCTCTCCCTCTCTCTCTGCCCCTCACCTTCTCTCTCTCTTTCTCTCTCTCTCAAATAATAATTTTAAAAAATTAGACTATCTACTGTTCGGTCATTTTATAGAGATTTTCTTTTTATTTTAGAAGATAGATGCTTTTTTTTTTTTTTTTTTTACTGAACCCTTGTCCTCTGTACCCTACTGAATCATTTTAGCTGACCTAGATAGGCAAGCTGAACAGGGGCAGGGGACCGTGCCTCTGAGATAGTTCCTGCAGATGACTGATGGGCACAGCTATAATCCATGCTGATATTACAATGAAGCTGCAAGACTTGATTATGTTCTCATTAGAGCTCTTAACTCATCGAGTGATGTCAGAGAGATTGCTTCATGTTTCTGAGCCCTAGAATCTTTTACATACAAGGAAGAGAGAACATTCTCTGGAGCCTTGCCCTGCGACTGGAAGGGTTGGCTGTTGCTTTCATTGCGATGGCCAAAATGGTAGCCTTGCTATCTCTTTGATTGCAGGGCTCCTTAGAGAACCACCTCCTAACCCCACATATTTTATTTATTATTTTTAGTATTTATTTATTTAGAGAGAGAGAGAGAGCATGAGTGAGGGAGGAACAGAGAGAGAGAGGGAAAAAGAGAATCCTGAGCAGGTTCTGTGCAGTCAGTGCAGAGCCCAATGTGGGGCTCGAACCTATGAGCTGTTGGATCATGACCTGAGCTGAAATCAAGAGTCATACGCTTAATGGACTGAGCTACCCAGGTGCTCCATAACCCCACATATTTTAGTGAAGCCATATCTGAGATTCTTTTTCCTCTTATTTTCCAAGGAGCAGCATGCAGCTGCCTGAATGGTGAATGGAAGAATCCATGATCTGGCCAAAGACTCCCCTCAGGTAAGAGCCCTAGGGGAGGATTCAAGAGTCAATGCCAAGTTTGTCAACCGGGTCTAGCTTCACAATGGAGGCCCTCTTCTTTTCCTGGAAGCCTACTGCCGAAGATTTGTCTGTAGGCCAACCTTTCCTTGTTTCCAGCCCCAATAAGACTGTAGAATGAACAACAGTTACTTAGGAAATGCTCCCTGAGGCCCATGTCCACCTGGTGCCATGCTGGGCACTTGCAACACAAGGGTGAGTCAGACACCATCCCACAGGGTGACCACTACCTGAACTTTAGGTTGTTTCCTCCTTTAGGGGAGTTGAAGCACCCAAGCTCCATGCACCTCCCTTCTTCACTGGGTCTATTTAAGGCTCCTTTTCTCTTATCAGAAAACTTCCATCAAGCACGTGGTACTCACTCCACCCTGCCTCCTACAGCACCACCTTGGAATAGGACTTGGCACCACTGTAGCTGGCTAATCTGCTTCAGTTCAGTGAATATGTTCATCCCAACCGCCTGCCTGAGATAGACTACGCAGAGTCACAGAATGGGGGCCGTCATCCAGGTCTGGGATGAGCCCTCACACCAGGGTCCTTGGAACTTTACCTCTCTGCAGTATTTCACAGACTCCTTCCTCATGTACCTTCTGTCAGTTGCTTCTCACACGGCCAATGTGCTGTGAAAGGTGAGGACACTTACCCCACGCCCAGAAAAATAAAAAGAAACTGAGGCGTATAAAATTGAAGTGACAGAGTGACACAAGTGCTAAGTGAGACAGAGCCCACACCTAGTTCAGAAAAGCCTAGTGATTTTTCCCCTGCCCCTACACTGTCTGTCTTAGAGAAGCAGTGGCTAATTCGACACCACTCTGGTGCTAAGCCACCCTTCCCTAGCGAATGATCATTTTTTCTTTTAAATGGTCACATGCAAGTCTTCAAGGAGCACCATCTTCTTGCCAGACTTGCAATTAGGCTCTGGGGATGCGAAAGCAAATAGAAGGCAATCCCTGATTTCTCAAATAGGATTTGAGAGCCATGTTCAGCTGCCCCAGTACAAGGGGATAAATGCTGTAACAGATGTGGGCGCTAGTGTAGAGGGAGCACAGAGTAGGAAGTGATTTCCTAGGAGTATCAGGGAAGGCTTAGCTAAGGATTAGACATTTATGCTGGGTCTTAAAAGAATCATATGATGTTCAGGTAAACAGAAAAGGGAACACATTGCATTCAGGGGAACTGGTATGAACGAAGGATCAGAAAGGCTAAGCAGAGGGATATTTACGGCAAAAGGTGCCGTTCTGTGTGGCCAGTGCTTTGACAGGGGGAACTGGGGAGATTGTTTAAAATTACAGCCTAGGTCTCAGTAGTGAAGGGCTTTCTTTTGGTAGAAAGGAGGTTGGACTCCATCTTGTAGTCAGATGAAGGGAGTGATTGCCATTTCAGTGTAGAGGAGAACAAAATCAGACACGACTAAAGAAGAAGTCAACAGGATGGATGGAGAAGGAGAAAGTGGAGGCCGGAAACAGTTGAGGAGATGCACAGATTAAGAACCCAGATAAAATATGATGGGGACTACAAGAGTGACAGGAGGGAAAAACAGGTTCAAGAAACACTGTGTTCATGGAATCGACAAGACCAGGTGACCACTTATGTTTAAAATGGAGGAAAGAAAAAAATCACACAAAAATGATTCCCACCAGGGCACCTGGGTGGTTCAGTTGGTTAAGCACCTGGTATCGGCTCAGGTCTTGATCTCAAGGTTCCGTGAGTTCAAGTCCCATATCAGGCTCTGAGCTGACAGGGTGGAGCCTGCGTGGGATTTTCTCTCACCCCCCTCCCTCTGCCCTCCTCCACTCACTCTCTCTCTCAAAATAAACAAATAATCTTAAAAAATGACTCCCACCTAACTCCAGTGATTGCATAGATAAAAGCTAATTCTTATTTACTCTAGGCCAAATCCTTTCTATGCGTTATCTCCTACAATCCTCTCAGTAAGTCTGAGAAATAGGTACTATTATTAACCCTAATTTTGCAGAGGAAGAAACTGGAGCTCAGTGACCAAGTCCTTTGGCCCAAATAAGTGGTGACGTCCCGCTCTCTGATTTCCCTTCTTTTAGGCTGCATGCATACATATATCATGTTAACTCTATCTTTAGGATAGACTATAATACAATGGCTCAGACCATAGTTTTCCTAACCATAGCCACATGGTACAGCCATCCACAGAATACTGCACCCTAAACAATGTGATCAGACTCCAGCGTTCCCTACTATCCTCAATTGTGCATTTATAAACAATGCCCTGGGTGGTACTGAGGCCCACCCAGTGTCTGCACGAAGTAGTAGACCCTGTGTGTCTCTGGAAGTTAGTAAGCCAACAAAGTCCTGGTTGTGTTCAAGGAGGAGAAGGGCATGCTTCCCTTCATTTCTCTCTTTTGGACGTTTTCCCTTCCCCCTCCCCCCTTCCTAAAGGCCAGCCTTTCTCCAATTATAGATCTGAGGCTCCCAGCCCCACCCATCTGCCCTGGAAACTGCATCTGCTGCCCCATTTACTCCCTGTTGCCCCCACAGTCCAAGCTGTGAACTCACAAATTGCTACCGTCTGGACACTCTAGCCCAGCCCCCGCCAGAACAGATGCTGTTGGGGAAGAGTTGAAGCAATTGCTGTAAACACTGGAGGGGGACTTGACTGGCATTGCTGGGGTAGCTCTGCAGATGTAGCTGCTCAGGCGGGACTCCTCTGGGGGTGGGCGGGACAGTGGGCATAGCACTCTGCAAGCTATTTTTTGCCTCTTCCCAAACACACTGTGTCTGGCAGATTCTGCTCATTCCCAGTGTCTGGACACTCTTACCTTTCTACCATCTTACTCCGTCAGGCCCACGTCAGCCCCAGATCACCAGGTAAATGCAAGGTTTTCCATGCCACATTTCTTCGGTTCTACAAGTCAAGGCTGAAGATGGTCCAGAAAGCAAGGCACTGCTATCGTTCTCTGCCCACCTGCAGGGTGCAGAATTCTGATTCTCCAGGGTGGGGAATTCTGATTAGGTGGTATCACGGCACTTTAGTTTGAAATCCTGAAATAGGAAAACCAAGGAAGCTCCAATTCAAGCAATGTTTTACACTGGTCATGGCATTGGGTGCTTGGAATGGGTGAGGTGCTCCATCAGTGTTCTCTCATAAAGCTCACCCCAGTCAACTAGGTTTGTCTGCTGAGACCCTTTGTTCAGGATGACATTTTTGCACAATGAACAAAGGACAGGCCAGAGCCAGGGTGAGGAGGGAGGGATGGAGTGGGTGGGCCACTCATATGGTCTGGCAGAGAAAACAAGCTGAAGACGTGAGTAGCAGCAGGAGGCTGCTGAGGGAGGTGGTTCACGGGAGAAAAGAGTCCCAGGGTTAGAGCAACAAGAGCATCAGCACCAGAGGGGAGGAGCACTTCCTGGCTTTTCTGATCCAAATCACAGGAAATATATTTCTGGAATAAAGCCAAGTATAAACAAACAAGCCCTATGAGACAAAACAATGGTTCATTTAGTATATTAGTTTCTCATTGTTGCTACAACGAATTGCCACAACTTTGCTATCTTTGAACAGCACAAATGTATTCTCTTACAGTTCTAGAAGCCAGAAGTATAAAATCAGTTTCAGTGGGTTAAAGTCAGGTATCAGCAGGGCTGGTCGCTTCCAAAGGCTCTCAGGGGAAATCCTTTCTCTTGCGTTTTTCTGATTCCAGTGCCTGTCTGCATTCCTTGGTCTGTGGACCCTCCTTCCATCTTCAAAACTGGTCACTCCAGCTGCTGCTTCTGGCATCACACTACCTTCTCTATTTCTTCCTGCTTCTGTCGTATAAGGAATACTGTGATCATGTCAGGCCCACTGGACAATCCAGGACAGTGTCCCCATCTCAAGATCTTGAAGTTAATCATAGTAACAAGGCTGCTTTTGCCACATAAGGCAGTGTTCACAGGTTCTACGATTTAGGATGTGAGTCTATTTGGAGAAGTTCATTGTTCAACCTACCACAATTTAGGCTTAACAGCTAGGACCTCAGAAGTGGCCATCCGTTCAGGAATAAAATGGAATTAAATCATTTTCAAGGTCAAAAAGCAATCAAAAAGCCCACAACAGCCTGGAAATTGTTTAGAGAGCATAGGCTTCTCAAGCTTTGATTTGGCCACAGCATCAGTCCTCCCCAGGGGAATCTCGGCAGTGGAGGTGGCTGGTCCCCTCACCGGAGAAGGTGTTTTGTGGAGGCAGAGCCTCATACAGCCCAAAACAGTGACAGACGTTCACTCTTTCTTTTTTTCAGCATTTTGTGAACCCATACTCGTTGTCAGGCCTTAGGACCACACTGTGGATTTAGAGAGTGAGACGTGTGCTCATGGTGTGTTTCGGGAGAGTACGTGAGTCTCTAAAAAAGTCTCTAAAAGACGTGGTCTCTAAAAAAAGAGGAGCCGAACCAGGCAGAACGTGAACATGCAAAGGGTGCATCTAGAGTGCGCAGGGGTGCTGAGGAGAGAGGGGAGGCATTGCCTTCTAAGAGTTACTGGAAGCCCAGACAAACGCCTGCCTTTATTCTGCTCCAAGATTAACAAAGGGGGCTGCCTCTCTGGTAACATGGAAGGAAAATGAGAAGGGAGAACAGAGTGTAGAGGCAACTACTAAGAGAGCCACAGGAAAAATGATTCCAGAGCCCCCCCCCAAAAATAGTTGATTGAATCAGATGGAGAAAATTAAGTTTATTCATTCATTCATTCATTCATTCATTCATCCAATACATATTTACTGGGCATCCACCAAGTGCCAGGCACTGTTCTGAGGCCTGGGAAACAGCAGGAATTAAAACAGAACAAGTCCTGTCCTCATGGAGCTTACATGGTAGTAGAGGAAGAGAAAGAGTAAGCAAGTAGGTAAGATATGTAGAATGTCATCTGAGGACATGTCTTACGGAGACAAAGTAAGCAAAAAAAGGGGCACTGACGGGAAGGACTGTTCTCTTAAGCATTATGGGGCTCACTACCATGTGCCAGGCAGGGTGTTAAATGTTACAGGGCAGAGAGGAATTCATTCATTCATTTGCTATGTATATTCATCCATGTGACAGTCACTGTGCTTAGCCCTGGAGAAACAAGGTCTTTGCCATAATGGAACTTCTAGACGAATGTGAGAGTCAGCCATTTACAATTAAATAGTCAGGATGTATATTACGAGCTGAAGTAAAAGCCATGAATAGCATGCAATGTGTACATCTACTTAAATTGGGGGGTTGGATCAGGCATCTCTAAAGAACTGATATTTGAACTGAGACCCAATGAAAGTATAAGTGAAAGATATAAACAGTTGTAGTAAACTATTGTAATTAGAGCAGTATGGTATTGGCAGAGGGGCTGGGCAATGAGATCAAAGGGAAAGCTGATATATGACAGGGGTGGCGTTGCGGGTTAGTGACCAGGTATGGGCAATTCAACAAATATTACTGAGACAACACATAACCCATATGGAAAAAATTAAATTGGATCCCTGCTTCATATCATATACAGAAATCATTTCCAGGTGGTTGAGAGACCAAATGTGAAAGGAAACACTTTACGTGTGTCAGAGAAAATAGAGACCGTCTTTAGGATCTTGGGTAGGAATAGACAGGTCATGTAAAGCACTAGCCATAAAGGCAAAAGATTGATACATTGGACTACACTGCAATTACAAATTTCTATTCATCAAAAGACGGAGAGAGAAGAAAGAGAGGAGAGAGGCAGGAGAAAAAGAAAAGAAATAAAGAAAAGAAGACAAAAGAAAGGAAACAAGAGAGAAGAAAGTTGTACAACAGGAGAAAATATCTGTAACTGATATAACTGGCAGAGACGTGGTCTCTAAAATCTATATAAAAAACTCCTAAAAATTAGTAAGAAAAGAACAACTCAAGAGAAAAATGGGCCAAGGTCATGAGTAGGCATTTTTATTTTCCAGAAAAAGAACTGCCATGGGGAAAAAAAATATGAAGAATGTTCAACCTCCTATGATATTTGGTTCACAAGTTATCATTTTCATTTAATAGGTTGTCAATAATAAGATATCCTGCGATAATATTTCAGTACCTGCAGATGTTAGAAGCAGCCACCATGTACGTGCCTGTGCCGGTGCATGTTTGGGGGCTGGGGTTGGGGTGGGAATCTACTTTCTCAGTTTCCCTGTCTCCCTTCAGGTCCAGGAGGCAGGGATTTACCTTTGCTACCGGCAACGGGAGAACTGATTGGGGGAGAAGGGTTACCAATGTTCTGAAATGTGCCGCGGAGAACCCCCATAATCTATGCCTGCCATCTTGTCTCCTATTGGTCTGGTGTTGGGTACCTGTTATCTGTCTCTTTCCCAATGGAGAATGAATGATGAATGAACGTTGCAACGAATGTCTTAACTCCATTACATCTCAGCCTCGGGGAAACACCCAGCACTAGACCAGGCTCAGAGTAGGAGCTCTTTACGCGCGTCAAACGGATATATTCCTGTGCTCTTTGAATTGGCCTGAATTCCCCTTTCCTTTATCAGCATCCCCTTCTTACCACTCAGACGCCCCTCCTTTCCTCCAGCCTTGGCAAAGTTTCCACAAGGTGCAGAGAGGAGGTTCTCCGTCCGCGCTGCTCAGAGGGTGCAGGAAGAAGGGCAGGATGGAGAGGGGGTCACGAATAAACAAGGGATGGCCCCTGGGAACGGGGACCCCGCAGCAGTGGCAGCCCCTAGTCGCGTGCGGCCCCTAAGGGCAGGGCGGGGCAGAGAGAGAGTCACGCGACAGGGAACTCTTAGGGCGCCAAGGGGGTGGGGGGTGGGTGAGCGGTGGGGGGTGCAGGGGAGGGGAGTCCTAGGGGGGCACGCGGGCGGGGTGGCGGGGAGGGGTGCGGGGGTAAGCGAGAGGCTCCCCGGGGGTTCGCGCGGGGGACGGGGAGCGGTAGGGGGTGTAGGAGGGTACGCTGGGGGTTTCCACGGGGACGCGCGGGGGGGTCCACGGGGAGGCGCGCGGGGGGGTGGTTAGTGGGGAGGGGTGCGTGGGGGGCTACGCGAGGGGCTCCACGGCGGGGTCGCGCGGGGGACGGTGAGAGGTGGGGTACGCGGGGGGTTCCACGGGGGGCGCGCGGGGTGCTCCACGGTGGGGCGCGCGGTGTGGGGGTAAGCGGGAGTGGCCGGGCGCGCATCGCCGGCCGCGGCTTCGAGGCCTCCGCGTCCGCCAGGCGGAGCTGCGGGCGCCCGACTCGCCGCGGCCTCGCAACCAGCCCCACTTCGACGACCTGTTCGGCGTCTCGTTCCGGGTGGGTGCCCAGGGCGCGGCGGCGGGGCGAGGCCGTGGGAGTCCAACGGGGCCCCGGGCGGGCCTGGCGGCCGAGGGCGTGGGCCGGTCGGCGCCGCGCGGGGCGGGGAGCGGGGCGGGCCCAAGCGGCGCCGGGGCAGGCGTGGCACGGCGGGGAGCGGGGCGTCAGGCGGGAGAGGGAGCCCGCGGCCCTTCCCCGGTCCCGCGACGGCTGGCTGGGTGATGGCCAGGTTGGCAGTGCTGGCGGTGGGGGCGGGGGCGGGAGCCCGGCGGAGTGGCTGCAGGTGAGAGTCCAGGCCTCCTTCACCTGCCTTGGAGGGTGCTGGCGTGTCCCGAGGCGCTAAGGTAAGCCCCCCCCCCCCCCCAGATCGAAGGTAGTCACCCCACCCCAACCCCGCCTGGATAGGGGAGTAGCGGGGAAGTGAACCCCATCCCTGCCTAGCCGCAGCCACCTCCTGGAGGAGTCAGCGCTTATCCCCGTCTAGTTCTGCCGTTGGGGACTGGGACCATGTTCCAGATTGTGGGTTAGAAGCAGTGTCATCACCTCAAGGAGGGGACTCCCAGGACTTGCACCCTCGAATGTAACCAGGATGGAGGCAGATGGGCAGGAAGGGCTGGCCTGGTGACATTAGCACTCCCTGGCCATCTGCTTGGCGTGGTCTGATGTGCAGCTGACCCCTCCCTACCCTCCGGGTCCACTGTAGGCTCAGCCTGCATTGTTTTATTACCTTTCCCTCTGTCTGGTTTCTTCTGTGCCTTTGGTGTGGGAGGGTACTGCTGTGCCTGAGCACAGTCCTTTCTCCGGGGCCGGCGGGACCTGAGGTGCCCTGTTCACACTGTCTGCTAGGACCCAACCCTGCTCCTTGTCATCACTGTCCTTGGAGTCACAGTGCTTCTGTTGGCCCTGAGGAACATGAACTCAAGGAAGAGATGTATCACCCTACAGGACTCTGAAACCAAGTACCCACTGCCTTTGATTGAGAAAGAGGTAATGGAGTCAGCCCACCCTTTCCACTGTCAGCCTGTGAAAGAGAAGAGCACAAGAGTGGTGGGGGATGTGCTGGCTGGGAAGGCAGGGCAATGGGACAGGAGTTTCAGGGCCTCCAGTTTGCTCCCACTGCGTGTATGTGTGTGTGTGTGTGTGTACATCTATGTGTTCCGGGGTAGTCCCAAATAGAGCTCCTTTCCCAGGCATCTTAGTTGCCCAGAAAGGCTTCTAGAAAGCTGACAGTCTGCCTCTGTTTTCTATTTTATAGCAAATCAGCCACAACACCTGGAGGTTCCGCTTTGGACTGCCCTCACCGGACCATGTCTTGGGGCTTCCTGTAGGTGAGTGGGGTTTAGTATCATCGCCAGGACTGGGCCTTGCAGGCATTCTGCTCCTCTAAGAAACTCAGCTGGGGTGTAGCGGTCTTCTTGTTATCTTTCCTGACACGTGAGCTCAAGAGAGATAGGGAGATGGGCTTGGGGACAGTCCATTTCTTTTCTCACTGATTTGGGCTGACACAGAAGTGATATCTCAGCATTGAAAAGAAGTGAATCTAGGATCAGAAGGTCTGGGATCTCATCACAGGCTCCTTGCTGGGCAACCTGAGTCAAGTCCTTCAACCTCTCTGAGCCTCAGTCTATGAAATGGGGTTTCCCAGGCCTGTCCGCCGCTTGTGTTGTTGTGAAGGTAAAGTGACTGATGGATGAGAAAATTCAGAAAGTGCCAAGTGCTGTGTACATGTGAGGGGTAGAAGGAACTGATGTTCCCCTGAAGTCAGGAGAAAGGCCCAGAATGTGTGGAGAGGCAGGAGGGAGTCAAGTGTGTCTTCCCCACATAGTGTGGCTTTTCAGCAGGGACCTCAGATTCACACAAGGAGGGACCCACTGTGAATACCAGCCCTAGAGGTCTTAGAGTTCCGAGTTACCCCCTTTCTGGTCTGTACCACCACCAGACACCCAATTTCATGTTGGTGAGGTAGAAATCCTCTGCTAGTTCCACAGCCTGGGGATTCAGAGCTTTGTACAAATTGCTAGTGCTGCTTGCCAGCCTGGTGGAGATCCTAATCCACGACCTACTTGTTTTGTGTGTGTGGGACAAAACCTTGACCTCTCCTCAGGTGACCAGGCAGCCAGCCTGGCTCCTGAGCCTCCTCACTGCTTCCTCTCTCTGTCCCCATCCACAAGAGCTCAGTGTCCGCCTGCCTTCCAGCCCTCTGCCTAGTCTGTGGGGTGAGTCCTGTTGGCAAGAAGGCTAAAAGAATGAAAAACTTCGAGGAATAGAAATTTCTTAGAATCTGCCATGACCCACCCTCTCCTCTGCCCTGGTGTAGGCGGTGCAAAGTTAGTGTGACAGGTAGTTTAGAGGCTTCTGGGAGAGTCTGCTATGAGGACTCGGCGATCACTGATGCTTTCCAGGTCAGAGGAAATGCAGCAGCTTAGAAATGGGGCCAGCTAGGCAGCCCCGTTTTTCCCCGGGGACGGACACTGCCAGGCCAGGTCCAGGTTGGCTGCATCTGAAAGAGCCTATCTGAGGTCTCCAGGTTCAGATTTGTTCTCAGAAGGAAACTGCCTCAGGCATATATTTCTGCACATCCCTGATGCCCAGCCAGGCCACAGCCAGAGTCATTGAGCCTGTCTTTTCTTTCTTCCCTTCCTTTCTCTTCTCTTCATTTGAATTCCAGTATAGCGCTTGCCCTTTTTTAACCCCGAGTGTTTGCACCTCAGGCTTCAGGGCCTCCTCACAGACCCTGAGGACTTTCAAGGCTTCCTCCTCTCCTCCTTCTCTTCCTCCTTTCTGTGTCTCCCCAGGCTTCCGCTTCTGTCTGCACCTCTGCTCCATCTTTCCTGTGCATAGTTTCTACTCCCTTGGATGGCACAAAGCTTCATTTTGCCTCTGTCTCTTAGCATCTCTTGATGGCAGCTCCTGCCCTCACCACTGCTTGTCTTAGTCACTGAAGCTCCCACTTTAGATCCAGCAACCATCTGAGTCGCCATACCCACTATGTGACACTGGGTTGTAGTCACCATATGTAGGTCTCTGGCCATACCTGGTCCATTCGGTTCTACCCAGGAGGGGCAGAATTCCATGGCTCAAAACTTTACTGCTGCCCCTCGAGCAGAGCCATTGGCCAGAAAGACACAACACTCTTTCTAGAACTCCTGGTCTGCAGTATCCAAATCCCGGGGCCCAGCATGCCTGTGCGTCTAGGGCGGCTCAAGCAGCAAGAGACAGATGAGGGGGTCGTGATTCACTCACAGACCCCACTGATCCACTCAGTCTAAGAAGAAATGACTTTGTGAAGGCAACATATTTTGCTTTAAAAGGGAAACACTCCTGGGATGCCTGGGTGGCTCAGTCGGTTAAGCGTCCAACTTCAGCTCAGGTCATGATCTCTTGGTTCGTGAGTTTGAGCCCTGCATCGGATTCTGTGCCAACAGCTCAGAGCCTAGAGCCTGCTTCGGATTCTGTGTCTCCCTCTCTCTCTGGCCCTTCCTCCCTCCCTCCCTCCCTCTCTCTCTCTCTAATAAATAAGCATCAAAAAATATTTAAAAGGGAAACACTCCTATTACTTTTAATACTCAGCCTCCAACTTTAATGAGGTCTTCCTGTTCCACAGAATATTTTGATGAGTGAGCGTGCATTCACATGAAGCTCACAGCTCCCCTGGGATGGGGGCAGGGCAGGCATATCGTCCCCACTCACCCAGAGAGGTGAAGTGACTTGCCCAGGGTAGCATGCAGAGTGACAAGGGCAGGCCTAGGACACAGGCCTCCTGGATCTGGACTCCTCCTCTGCTTGGCCATGCTCCCATGCACCCTGCCACATGCACCCACTTCCCTGAAGCCAAGTCCTTTATGGGAATCCTGGGTCCTGTTTAGGTTGGCTGTGCTCACATTTAACACTGGATGCTTTTTCTGCAGGTAACTATATCCATCTCTTGGCCAGAATTGATGGTGTTCTGGTGGTCAGGGCTTACACACCTGTGTCCAGTGATGATGACCAAGGCTTTGTGGACTTGATTATAAAGGTAAATGGTGCCTACTGGGTCCACCTGCCTCACCCTCACAAGCCTATTAAAGGTGGTAGGGTGGAGAGGGGACTCGTGTCCTGGGAAGGGCTTTCAAGCACTGTCATTTAACAGTGAAGCTGTTGATTTGGCCAAGTCTTCAGGGGGTGCTTAGAGCAACTGTGAGCACAGAGGATTTTCTCTGCAAGGTTTCCAGTGGCAAATGGAATTTTCAGTTGTATGCAATTGTGACCTCAGGTCTGCGTGTGTGAAAAACAGGCTGCTTTATTTTTTCAGATCTACTTCAAAAATGTACACCCCAATTATCCAGAAGGGGGGAAGATGACTCAGTACTTGGAGAACATGAAAATTGGGGACACTGTCCTTTTTCGAGGGCCCACCGGTCGCCTGTTCTATCATGAGCCAGGTACTAGGGGGTTTATGCTGGACTTCCTGCTGGGAGGAAGATTCCTGTGGTTGTTCTAGAAAACGTCTCATGTTTGGGTCATGTGCACTTGTCCTTAAAGTCTTCATACATTCATTTAACACACACACTTTATGAGATTGTAAGCTTTGTTATGGTAGGGGAGTGCTGGGGTTTTTCCTCATCACTGTCTATCCGGCACAATGCCTGATACATAAGAGGTGCCCGCTAATGCTGAAGAATGGATAGATGGATGCCATCCACACTCGCTCACTTACTCACATGTTCACCACCGACTCACTCTTTCACTGCTGTGGCTCAGTGCTCTGCGAGGCTCCATTTAATTTCACTGTGTCCCTCTCCTTCCTCAGAAGAAAAGGTCTAGTGAGTCCTCAAAGAAGCCCAGCCTCTGTTTCCACTTTGTGCACCAGGGCACCGGGACTGGTGGAATGGGCCACGCCGACTTGCTTCTCTGGTTTAGAATGGTGTGGCCCCTTCCTCAGGTGGACTTTCCTCCGGGGGGTCCCAAGGAGCGTCCGGGATCTTTTGTAAGCTCTCAGGCAAGAGCTGCAGAAGTCAGAAGTATCCTCTGTGTTTCCAGGGAAGTTTTCAATCAAACCATACAAAACAAGTGAGCCTGAAGAAAAGGTGGTCAGTCACCTGGGAATGATTGCTGGGGGCACAGGTAAGAGGCTTCTGGGGCTTCAGCCACAGGGTGGGTCCCCAGACCTTTTTAACTTTGGACTCATTTGATGCTAGAAGGGGTGGCATGGGAGACCCTTTCCTAGCTGTTTTAGATGGAAGTGCAAGGTTGATGATAGGCCTGGAAACCAACCTCGTGTGCCCTGCTCCCTTTACTCAACATGGTGGCTGCCCCAGGAAGTCATGCTGGGGACCATAGAAAGGTCTGGGGACCGAGCTGAGTAGGCCCACACATGGTCCCCCAAGGGCTCCTGGATCCAGGTCAAGCCTGATGCTCCCCATCCCTTGAAAATGAATGCCTGAAAGAATGGAACGTGGGAACACCTACAATGTGCCAGGCACCACAATGGGCACTCGTAAAATGAACACATTTACTTGTCATTCTCTTTTACAAATGGGGACACGCAGCCAGGCATGTGACTGACCACGGTCAGACAGCAAGTGAGGGAGCTGGGTGTGCAGCCCACTTTCAGTTCCGAGCCAGTCTCCTTCCATCTTGCCACAGGAAAACAAGAAAGGGCCTTTCGATTTATTGTTGCATTGGAAGGGGAAACCAAAAGGAGGGGTGGTTTTCCACTTTGAGTTTTGGGGGCAGACATGAGAAAAGTAGGATTGCGGCTAAGGAAGACTGTTAAGGGGCTGCAGACCAGGGACTGTGGGCAGCAGAGAGGGAGAGAGAGTGGCTAGCTGTGTCCCACCTGCTACTATTCCAGGGATTACGCCCATGCTGCAGCTCATTCGCCACATCACCAAGAACCCCGACGACAGGACCAGGATGTCCCTCATCTTTGCCAACCAGGTCAGCTCTGCCGAATCAGCCCTGAGCTTGCAGGGGTGGGATGGAATGTTTGCTGAGCGGGGCCTCTGCCTTCATACCTCCCCCACACTGAGTTCTCTCGCTGCTGGGGTGCCTGCGGCCTTGGGGGAGGGCCTGGTTTTTCAGTTGTTTTTTTTGTTTTTGTTTTTAACTGTTCCCCCAGCCACTTTATGTACTAAGCTTTCCTTCCTTTCTTAATATGCAATTCTGGTTTTCTGAGTATAAAGTCATAGATGCCCTCAGTAGAAATTTCAGAAAATACAAAAATAAATATGACTTTTTTTCTATACATGCCATATATTTGCAATTACATCTATAACAGTTTTGTTTTTTCACCCAGCATTACCACACAGGCACTTTCTTCTTGTCAAAACTCTTTGTACATATTTTCATCAGTCTGTACCAAGTTGCACCATAATTTACTACATCTTCTGCCTTCAGATTGTTTTCAGTTTTCCCAGTTGTAAAGTATATGGTGATGAACAATATAGCCTAGGCTTGATGCCTTTTAGATTATTTTCTTAAACAGAATCCCAGGAGTAGGATTGCTGGTGTAGGAACTGTGAAGAGTCTTGAGATCCAGGTCCTCTGTGTGGTACCTCTGGGCCTGGCACAGGTTTCTCGTGGCTTTGGCTCCCTTTCCCCAAATGAAGCTCCAGCCTTTGCTTTCCTGTCCCGTAGCTCTCCAGTGCTATGGTGTTAGGTGCGATCTTCTTTCCGTATTACGGCCTTCGCCCCTTGCACTCCCTGCGAGAGGTCCTGGGCCCACACTAAACTCGGTCCAGCCTGGCAGGGTAGCCTGGTGCTCAGTGTGGATGGGGGCGGGGGGCTGGGCCATCAGAACGAGGCCACCCAGCCTGTGCACCTGTGCTCAGCCGTGTCCTTCCAGCTGAGGACAGTCACCGCCTCTGCCGCACAGCCCACCTCCTCCACCCACGAGAGAGGGTTGGTAGTGAGGAAGTGCCGCAGAACCTTCATTTGCCCCAGGAGCCGTGGTGACAGCATCCAACTGGAGCAGTGGCAGCTTGGGCAGACGTGTGCTGACCCCTGTGCCCAGTGTGGGGGACAAGCAGGATGTCCCTGGAGGGGCTTTGCTCACGTTCCTTCTTTTCTAGACAGAGGAGGATATCTTGGTGAGAAAAGAGCTTGAAGAAGTTGCCAGAACTCACCCGGAACAGTTCAGCCTGTGGTACACCCTGGACAGGCCTCCTGTTGGTACGATCCCCATTGTCCCCACTGTGGGTTAGCTCCAACCCTTGACCCACCTCAGGAACTGGTCCCTGGGTTTGGTTTTTGGATCTGTGCTCGAGGGCTGAGACCTGCAGCTCTGTCTCTGCATGGGAAATGGAGGGATTTGAGGGAGAGAGGATTTGGGATGACCTGTTTGTGAGAGCACTCAAGGGCATGTGTGTGATATCTCAGCAGCAGTCCATACACGCGCTGAACCTCAGGAGGGACTCAGAGGGACACTGAGTCACTGGGTCAGTCTGAACACCCACTCCATGCTACACTTGATACAGCATCCCACAGAGATAGCACACACGTGGCATCTAATATGGCCAGTGACCCCTTCTCCCTTACCACCCGGCCTCTCCTGGATAGCAGTCATCACGTGCTAAGCCCCAGCCAGCTGCCGAGACCCTAGCCAGCACGTGGCTACCACCAGGCACAGCCCACCATCCGTGGCTGTCACTCTCCTGCTGCGCTGAACTGCACCTGCCTTGTCATATAGCTCACTGCCCAGCAGAGGGCGCCCCCAACTGAGCCATAAACCTCAGTCTGCAGGGCCCCAGATCGCTGCCTTGACTCAGACCACACCCCACTATTGTGTTCTCCGTCCCCGACAGTGCCGGCAGCATCGGACATCTGCTGGGGGCCTCAGAGTCCCAGCAGTGAGCCTGGGCTCTGGGGGTAGACACTTCTGAAGGCTGCCTGAGTCTACCACGTCCTTGACTTTGCGGCTTCTCTGCAGAGAACAGCAATGCAGGCTTCTAAGTCTTGGAGAGCAGCCTGGGTTCCTTGTCTAGGGAGGCCAGGCAGGAGGCTTGGGGTCAGGGACTCCACCTGGCACCCCCACAGCTTTCTTCTACTTCTGCTTTATCTCAGGCTGGAAGTACAGCTCAGGCTACATCACCGCCAACATGATCAAGGAGCACCTCCCTCCTCCCGGGCAGTCCACGTTCATCCTGGTGTGTGGACCCCTGCCCCTGATCCAGACAGCCGCTCACCCTAATCTGGAGAAACTGGGTTATACCAAGGACATGATTTTCACTTACTAATACTTCCCTTGCTCTTAGCAAATCTGCCTGGTCCCTTTCCTCTGTTTCAGAGTGAGCTCTGCCTTAGCACATTAAAGTGGCCTGTGTTCACAAGCGCCTGTAATGCACCCTTGGGCACATCGCTCCTTTTCTGGGTGTGGGCCTACGAAGCAGCATTCACAGGGTTGGAGATAAACTGGTTTCTGAGACCGCCTTGCTTGGGAGGCTCAATTCGTAGCTTTTCCCATAGTTTAGTGAAATAAGCTTCAGTCCAAAGCAGACAGCTCATGAGATGGGGCTTGTGGGACACCTGCTAGGCAGTTTTAGAAGGTTAGAAGGACTTGGCCAGCCCTACATGTGAACTGTTCTCTGTCCCAAGGAGGTCAGGACTGGCAAAAGTGCAGGGGCAGAATTCCAGAAGAATCCAAGTGGGGTCACGTCAGCTTCCAATCTGTCTCCTGAACACCCCTCTTCAGAGTGTTCTGTGTTTAAGGCCAGACCTACTGGAGGGCCTAGGGACCCTCCACGTGCATCCTTCCTTCCTTTGTGGCAGACCCTTGAAGTGGGAATGATGTTCAAATGTATTAGGGTAGTAGTAAATCCACAGGGTAGGCAGGCTCCAGGAATGCTGGACTCCTGGGCTTTGTGCAACAAACACAGGCCAGGGCTGTGGTTTTCCTGGCATCCCAGTGTGGTGCCCAGGGTGGTTAATATAGCAGCTTCTGAATTTGCAAACAAGAGTAGGCTCCAGGAGCTATTCCTTAAATCCTTCACGTTGCTAAACCCAAATCATACAACTGACCACGATGGCCTCTGCTGTTCCTGGCCAGGCTGATATGCTTCTCTGTTACTGTGAGTGGGTAGAACCTTTCTGCACTTTACTTCTCATCATTCTCATAACAAGCCAGAGATTCTATGGGGGGAGTTATTCTCCAAGTTACAGAGGAGAAAACTGAGGCTCCAAGATGAAGTTATTGCCCCTAGGTCATTCCAACAGGAGGTGGCAGGGGTGGGCTTCAGATCCGGCTGTGTTTAATCCAAGACATTCCCTTTCTACAGAAACTGGATGGTAGTGTTGCTGCAACCTGGTGTCACCATGTGTGTGTGGGGGGGAGGGGGGGGGGAACAGGACAAGGGAAAACGGCTCTAGAGATCTCACTGAAGTGCAGCTATGCCCTGCCTACAGGGATGATCCCCTGAGGGCCAGTAGGGGTGCCACGGTGGCGGGGCTGGGGGCGGTGAGCCTTCACTCATTTGTGTGTTCAGCACCCCCTCAGCGAATCCCCTACTTGGGGAAAGATACTCTGCCAGGCGCTATAGGGTGAGGAAGAGCCTACTCGAAGATATTTTTCTCTAACACACATCTTCCCATGCTTGTCCCCTGCTTTTACTAGTCCCCACCTGGCCACCTGTGTCTCCAAGATAAATCACAGGGACCTGGCTCACAGGGCCTTTCCTGATCTGACCCCAGCTGACTTCACCAGATTTTTCCTTCCCTGGGCCTCCCACTTTTACCCCATTCTGTGGCCCAGTGGTTCTCAGCTAGGGGGCAGTTTTGCCCCCCCCCCCCCCCCCCAGAACATTTGGCAAAGTCTGGAGACATTTTCGGTTGTCACAATCAGAGGCGGCATGCTGTTGCCAGACAGGGATAGAGGATGCCGCGAAACCTCCTACAACACACAAACCAGCCCTCATCACAACAAATTATTCAGCCCTAAGTGACAGCAGCGCAGAGGTTGAGAAAACTGTTCTCTGGTTTTAGCAACTTTGGGCACTTCCTGGGATGTGCTGGCATGTTCCACATCCATCTGCCTGGAATGCCTTTCCCCTCTGGCACCCTTGGGGAACCTGATTCATCTCTGAAATCCAAGTCGTTTTCAGTCCCCTCCCCCAGCTCTCCATTAAAAAGGACACCTTGTTCTTTCAGGCTGTAGAGACTTCTACTGGAGCCTCTGTAACTTTCAGCGCACGCTTGTTTGAAACAGATGTGCACCCCCCACTAGACCATCAGCACCCTCAGACAAAGACCTTGACATTCATGCCTGTCTGTATCTGTAGCCCTTCTTAGCCTGGCATGGAACATGCTTAACCCGCACATATGAAGGGGTGGGTGGATGGGGAACTTGGCAGCATGGAGCCCCTAAGCAGTCTAAGGACCAGCATTGGCTCTTATTCCGGTCTTTACAGGAGCCCACGCATAGCAGGTTGCTTGGTGAGTTTGTGCTGAGAGGCTATGGAAAGGAAGACACAGTACTTCAGGGTGAGCCAAGAAGGGCTCAGGCTCAAGGGCAGACTACACAGTGGGACACAGGGACCTCTAACCAACACATCAGTGAAGGCTTCCTGAAAGAAGTGGTGTCATGCTGGGTCTTGTGAAGGGGACCACGGGGGAAAAGTAGGTCCCACGGTGGGGGAAACACAGAGACACAGGCTACAGAGTGGCTTCTGAATGGCCTTGGGTGCTAGCAAAGGCTTTTGAACTCTACTCTGGCTTCTGGAACTGAGGCGTTCTGAGCATAAAGGTAACAGGATCAAAACAGTGCTTTGGGAAGGCCACTCTGGGGTAAGGTAGAGAACCTTTGGAGGGACCAATTGGGAGGGTAATGGACCAAGGAGGAGACCAGCGTTGGAAATCAGAGGAGAGAGGAGGCCCAAGCCACCACAGGGAGGAAGAGGACAGGGCTCTACCAAGTGGGGAGACCATTTGGGAGGGACAGTATGGCTGGGGCATGTGGGGTGAGGTAGGAGACAACCCAGGGGAACAGGCTGCTCTGGGAAGATGGCGAGTGGCGGTGGAACCGTTGGTTTGGGGGTAAGCAAGCACTGTCCACTGGGGGGAGCCATTTGATCAGACAACCGCACTTTGGAGCCTGTGCTGCCTGTCAGCTAGGGTGAGCTTGAGTGCCTGCACGTGTTAGAGCGGTCTCTGCTGTGGAGGAGGCCCAGCACTGACAACCTCTGTTGCAGAGGAGGGTAGGATGAGGGCAGTTGGGGCAGTGGGAAGAGAGGCTCCTTCCCTGCAGTCACCCTGAACACCAACGCCCTAGCCAGGTTCCTGTGGATGAAGTACTCCCTGTGTGTGGAAGCAGCCCAGGAGGGGCCCCCTTTCATTCCAGCCACTCCAGTACAGCCAGAACATTGTTTCAGGATTTTCTTAACAGCAGAGCTTTTATGAACTCATTGCCCTTTCCCTTTGGTGTTAAGAACCTCCCAACTGTCTCAGGGAAGAGCGTGAGCCATTGAATCGAGTCTGTGCTGATGTCTCACTGCCCTCCCCACAGAAGTAGGGTGCAGTCCACGTATAAAAGTACAAAAGGTATAAAAGCTGTGGTGAAGAGCACAGTACAGTTGAAAACACGGGGCCCCCTGGGCCCACCCCCTGACATCTGTTCACCACTCTGCTCGCTCCTGTCAGCACCCACGTTCCAAGATGTCCTGCCAGCCCGTCTGGACTCTGCGGGTGGCTGTGCCAGCCCCCCTTGAAGCAGAGACTTGGGGCCTCCACACATGCCTCTCTGGCCTCTTGGCCATGAAGAAAGTCATCTCCAGTCCTCAGGGTTGGGAGCCGCCAGGCGAGAGTCGTTCAGCAGCTGGTCCTGGCTCAGCATAGTCTGAAAGGACACGGGCCCAAGGGGTAGTTGAACAGGGTTTTGGTCAGGGCTGCCCTGTGGCAGCTACATGGGAAGCAGTGGGACACATTGGTGTGGTCCCATCTGACACTAGCACCCTCTAAGTTCATGAGATCCAGGACCCCCACATATTGAATCAGAACAGACAGCACTATCAAGAATATGCACTGCTCATACCTTAGAGGTAAAATTGCTATTTCAAGACCACCAAAGGCCTACTAGTGGTAATGAGGGCAAGGTTGGGTGCATTCATTTCAGTGTATGAGCCAAAAAAAAAAAAAAAAAAAAGTTAAATAAAAATGGTCCCATTTGGATTCAGGGAGATCACCCTGCCTCCCCCTCTACTTCAGTCTTGCCCTTGGATACAGCCTTCTTAATGTGCCTCGATAGATAAGTGAAGGACAGTGACAGGAGCCTCAACATGGACAGATGATACACCAGTGGGCTCAGTGATGGGACCATCCAGGGACTAATGGGCAGTTGGAGGTACAGGGCCTCAAAAATGTGAATCTTCGCTGTGGATGGTCTTTTACTGCCAGCTCTAGCCTGCCTACAAGCCTTGCAAGGAGGATATTATGAGCTCTGCTTTACAGATAACTAAGCTGGGGTGTGGAGAGAGAATGCCTTGCCTGAGGTTCCAGAGTTAGTAGGAGGCAAAGCAGGGCCTTGAACCAGATTGGCCTCACTCCAAAGTGGCTCACTTCTCCCCAACACCATGCTGCCTCCCTGTGATACAGCTTGTCCTCATGAGGCACATCAGGACATGTTCACATGCCCATGATATCCACAAAGTCAGAAGCCTGACAGGAAATACATATGTCGAGGGTAGAGAGGGCAGAACAGTGTCCAGCAGGTCTGAGATGAGGCCCGGGCACCAGGCTGATAGGCAGGTGACCCAGAACTGCCAAGCACTGTGGTTTCCTCACCAGCCCTGAGCCTGGGAAGACAACTGAGACCCGGCACACTTCAGCTGGTTTCAGCTCAGGGCCCAGGACCTGTCTCAGTACCCCTAGCAACTCAAGGCCCAGCTCAAGGCCCAGCAGCAGGCCAATGGAGAAGCTTCTGGGCTGCTTTCTACCACAGAGCTGGCTCCACCTCAGGCCACCATGCCGAGCACCATCCTGCGGATCCCTGGCAGAGGCACTGATGACACAGGTTCAGGGTGGGGTGGGGGTCTCAGGCCTTGTGCACCACTGTACCAAACTCACGGGGCCACCCCGGCACCTGTCCTGCTGTGGAGAGAGGAGTCAGAATCCTACCGTGAGACGGTGAATGTCTTGGGAGAGGAGCCCTATCTGCGTCACAGTGCCTTCCGAAGGCGCCATCTGTAAAATGGGCGGCAGCCTGGTCAACACACGTGGACTCAGCTTGTGATTCACAGAGATGGCATGCAAGTCCTGTCCTGGGGGAGTGGGTGAGGAGGGGGCCAGGCTTGAGGAGTGACAGGTGGGCAGAGCACATGCTGTTTCTGTCCCTGGGAAGGGCAGGGCTTCTGGTCTCCCACACAGCCGTGCGCACACACTCCTTTGGGCCACGCCAGCACCGGCACTGGGGGCACACGGGAAGAGGGCACAGATGGCCTGTGAGAAGCAGCCCTTCCCTTCCGCACACGCTCAGTGCTCCAGCTAGCTCCAGGAGCAGGGAGCGGCAGGGATGAAGGTCTCGGGATGCCGAATACAACCACAATTTCCGGTGCCAATAGGACCCTGGACAGGTACAGGTGGGCACCTTCAGGGAGCTGCTCATAGACCTTCCTCACTACCAGGGGCCTCCCTCGACCCCTCCTCCTCAGGTAATGCTGGTCTGCTCCTTCCTTAAGCCTAGTTAGACACCGTAGATCTAGAAGCATCCTCTGAGGGATTTAAGTACAACCCTTCATTTTCTAGGTGGGAAAATTGAGGCCCACAAAGGGATACAGGCCTTGCCTGAGGCTGCACAGAGATCTAGTGATCTAATTCCATGTGGGGTTTGCAAACAGGCACATGCAGAGATTCTCTCACCAGAAGACTACAGGAAAAAAGGGCCCAAGCCTGCCCTGGGGCTCTATGACAGCAAGGTCCAGGTACCCGCCCTAAGGAGCACCTGTCATTTCGTGTCCTGGGTACTGAGATCAAGCACCAGCCATGCCAGCTGGAGAGTTTGTCCAGTTCTCACTGGTTGACTTCAGTGAGGGGGGTGGGGGGACAGCGGCAGGAGGTCATGGCCTGTGGTCATCGGCCATCCCTGGGGCCGCTGGTAGTTTCAGAAGCAAATCTTGGCATTGTCTCCATCTGGGACAGAAGCAGAGTGCCCTCAGTGGGGCCATCGAGCCCTGCCCCTGCCGCCAGTTACGATGCCACTGTTATTCTGCAGACGAGGTCCAGGGGACCCGGCAGGGCCAAAACCTGCCCCAGGGCAAACTGGAATCTCATGAGCAGGAATCCAGACTGGCAAGATGTATCTTTCCCTCAGTCCCCGTCCAGACAAGGCCCATCTGGAAGAGCCATTATCAGTTAGCCAGACTCTAAATCAGGAGGACAGGGCTGTTCCATTTCTGCCAACAGACAGACCAACCCCCACGCTGGTTATGGGCCCAGCCAGGCCAATAACAGAGAAGCTGACAAACCACACAAAAGAAAAGAGGCTATTATCAGCGAGGCCACTTTCTTGTCTCCCCCCACTCCCCCCAGGTGGCTCATGCCTCTGAAACAGAAACCAACTTTGGGGTCTGCATGACAGATGTGACCTACAGTCAGCACAAGGCTTTCCATGGCTTCATAGAGGGAGGTGGGTGGAGCCTGAAGTGAAGAGGCCATGGACCCTTCTGAAGAATACGGGGTCCCTCCTTGCTCCAGCCCCCTTGTCCATGACACTTGGCAAAGGCTGAGTGCACCTGGCCAAGGACTGGCACGGTGCTACCAGCTCTCAGGCCATGCCGTACACAGCACTCCCTCTCCAGCTGTGCCCAGCTCTCATCCCCCAGTGAGGTTAGAGCTACACGGCCCTGTTTGCTTTCTACATAAATATTGTTTTTATTACCAGAAAGAAGCGACCACCTCTGTATTAAGGCACAACACAGTTACACCATCACTGTGGCAGAAATCCCTGCTGCTGTCCCTTGGATCTCAGCCAAGACTCTGTGGCCACAGGCCTAAGGCACTTGAGATCGCCCCTCAACTGGAAGCACAGTGGAGGGCCCGAGAGCCAAGCCTCTGGGAATCATCCGTGACCTCTGGACCAGTGTCCAAGTTCGTGTGTTTCCACCGGTGCTGAACATGGCCATTAAGAATTACAAAAATATACAAGCATCTTTGTGTCTTTCCTCCCGAGTCCACCTCTGGCAACAGTCCCCAAAGCCTGGCCCCTTAGCAAAAGTGCAACTCCGTACCCTGGCCACCCTCAGAGTTCAAAGACACTGGCCTGGGGTACACAACAGCTGGAATGTTCTCTGCGAGGCATGCACAGGTGCAGGGGGTGAGGTGCAGTTATATGGTGACACACGCAGTGTTACTGTGAAGTTCTCGGGTGCACAGAGAAGACAGGTAACAAGGCCATCAGCTAATCTGTCCCACCTGGTCCAGCCCATCCAGTTCAGGGGCATCAAGGGGGCTGAGGCCCCGGTAGCCACTGTAGACCCTGTGACTGTCACCAGCACTGTCGCTGGGCTCCATTGGGCAAATGTAGTCTGTCGATTCATCGAATTTCTTTTTTCTTATGTTTCCAAAATGTGAAAATCCCAGTTTCCTTGGCTAAAACACAACAAATGTGAGATTATCAAGTCAGTGTGCAGACAGGACTCACAATATGGTTAAGAGCAGGCCCATGAGGAAAGGAATGAGGCAAACTACTTCTAGAAAAAAATCTCAACAAAATAGAGCTCCCAGCTAGGGACAGGCAACAGATAAATAATCTCGAACGAGGAAGGAGAATCTTGCTCCTTCAAGACTGTGTGCGAGAAACCCAGGTTCTGCTGTCCCATGAGTGACATTCTACTTCCCCCCCGGGGGTGGGGAGGCGCCTAGGAGCTTCTAGAGGGTGCTGAGGTGGAGGACCCGTCTCACACAGCTGCTGCATCAGCTGCTCGCAGCGCCCCCTGCCCTGGGGAGGCCATGCTGGAGAGCCCCAGGTGGCCCTTCCTGCTTGCTCTAGCTTCACCCAGCGCTACTTCTGCTGGTATCCCCCAGACACACTTCTGGTCCTGCTCCCTTGGGGAAGGAGGTCTGTGCGTGACTTGTAGCTAAACCTAGGCATCACCGTGCTGCTGGGGACAGGGCCAGCCTGGCCTCCAGAGATTCTGTCTGTGGGTCTGCAGTCTAAGAAGGACACGGTCTGAGGACAGTGCGGCTCAGGCAGTTTCTAATGGGCTTTGTGAGATTCAGAGACCCCAGTGAGTGGTGCTGGTGCCTGTATAATCTCTGGCCCCCTGGGCCGCTGTGTGTTGGCCACCTCCACAGCACAGGCAATCACGGCCAGTTGTGAACAGGAGCGCTCCCTGTGTTGGCAGGACAGCTGTTGTTCTTCTTTTTTAATGTTTTTATTTATCTGGTGGCGGGGAGGGGAAGAGAGGGAAGGGGACAGAGGATCTGAAGCAGGCTCTGTGCTGACAGCAGAGAGCCCAATATGGGGCTCAAACCCATGAACTGTCAGATCATGACCTGAGCCGAAGTCAGATGCTTAACTGACGGAGCCATCCAGGTGCCCCAGGACAGTTCTCAGACCCCATGGCACACAGATGAGCCTGACTGAAGGGAACTCAGAATCATGAACTCATCTACTTGCAAGATGAGTCAAGGTGGCATTGGGGTAGAGGACAAGTGCCAGCTGCCTGAGAAGAGATGCTTCCTGGACATGGTGTCTGTGCAAAGAAAATTGTACTCTCTTCCTTGGACCCGGGTATGGCAGGGAACTGGCCTAACAAACACAGACAAGGAGACCGAGCTCTCGGGGCAGGACCCGAGAGAGCCTCCTCGTCCAGGCGGCACACGCTGGTCTGGCTCCAGGCACTGGGCCAAACTCAGTACAACATGGGTGCTAGAAGGCGGGCCCCTGTGACCACCCCAGAGAGGGCCTGGCAACTCACCCGGACTTTGGCTGTGGTGGTCAGTGGTGTGTAAGCCGGGGAGGCCATTTTCTCTCGCTTTTCCTGTTCAGCCTCAGGACCAATCAGGGCATTGAATTTGGTGGTTAGGTGACGTCTGAGGAGCGTCTTCTGCGGTGGAATATTGAGAAGCATAGCCAGGGTGTCCCCAGTGAAGCGGGGCTCCAGGATCTAAGAAGAAAGCACAGACAGAGCCACGCAGTGATGACCACAGATGGCTCCAGGTGGTGACAGTGAGAAGCAGGCCTCCGTGGGCCCAGGGGTGCCTCCAGAGCAAGGGCTGAAGCTTATCCACTTGTCCTGTATCCCACTCCCCTCTCTTTTCCTGGCACAGGGCCTGGCTACCACATTTGTTGACTGACAACCTCATTTTCACAGGCCAGCAGAGAGCTGTGACTCTTTGGATAAGATGGTCTCCCAGGGTCCACTCTGACATCTGAACCATCCCTTCATTTCCCCACTGGCTTTACCACTTGACAGATCTGAGTGACCATCATGATCATATCGTGGCAAGCAGGAAGTTACATTTTGGTGGCCAGCCCCTCACTTCCCCAGCCGCTGCATCACTCTAGGTACAGTCTGACATGCAACCCCTTTGTCCTGGGAATCCTCTGGGTCTATTGCTACAGAAGTTCTTCCAGAAACCATCCTGTTTCCATGAGGTATGTTAATTCCCAATTGCAAATTATCAAATATTTTGAGATTTCAATTGATGCAAGCAAGGGCTATTTTTTTACTAGGATTTATGTCTGGCCATTGAGAAATAAGTTTCTGAATAGCCCAGAAATAAGTTTCTGAATAGCATTCTGAATGCCAAAGCAGGCTAAAGAGCCACTCACAATGAGGCCTCCATGGACACCACTCCCACGAAGATTGGGCGCGTACTCCGCCAGGTCCACAGATCGCAACCACTCCATCACCCTGTGGTTAGACCACTGTACAACTTCTGAAGGAGAAAGGTTACTCTGTGAGAGGGAGAAGGAGAGTGAAAAAGTTAGGTCTAATAGGTCCTACCTGTGGTCTTCTCTGGGGGCCAGCCCCTGCGAATAAGCCTGCCTCAGATGCCTGACCAGAAGGCAGCCCTCATGCCCAGAGACCCAGGCAGCCATCCCAGCCATCCGAGAGCCTTCCCAGTTTCCAAGTAGTAGAGCTTTCACAGAATCTTGCAAGCTCTTCTACACTGAAATATCTGATGGCACAGAATCCTGAGACTCCCTAATCATCTGGTTAACACTGGGACCAGTAAATGAAGGCATGGAGTCATTCATTCAGTAATTCAACAAAACTTTAAAGAGGACTATCATTTACGAGCCAAGTGTTTTACAGACAAAAGATCTCCATGGCGTGGCCAAATGTTTTAGGGGAACACACATTAAGACGCTTATACCTAAGTGGCATCTTGGTCTTCAGAATGTCCAGCACCGTGCCTGACACACAGAAGGCATCCAAAACATATTTGTATTCGACAAAAATGAAATGGAAGGTAGGGATAGGAGTTTCTAATCCCTCAGGAAGCAGAGTTAATCTTACAGCAGGGTTATACTAGATCCTAGGAATATAGCAGACAGGGCCCAACAAGCGCTCTGAGGTAATATAGAACATTATCAGGCACTTCTCCAGAATGAGGGTTGCTGTGTTTACCTACGTGACTTCTGCTCTAGCAAAACCTGCACAGGGATCCCCTGTGCACCTGGACTGGAGGTCAGTTAATTTCATATCTGCAAGTAGGGGGATCTGTTCTGAAACATCTGGTTCCTTTTCTCCTCCGTCTACTTTGACCCCATCTGTCTGTTTTGCTTTCCCCTCCTTCTCCTTTGCTCCACTTGCTCATCATCTTTGATCACTGCAATGGCTTTGAAAGACTTGCTGTTATCGCCTCTGGCCCTGAGCATGTGTCCCCCCAAGAGCGGTGGGAGCTTGGAGGTCTAATGTCCATTGTGGGACACAAAATGCAAGCAACGGGTGTTTGGGGCACCATGTGGCACTAGCAAAGGGAAGAATCCTAAGCGCCCTGGTCCGAAAGGCAGCCATGTTGCGCTGAGGTCATTCTTGTTTTCTCACACCCAATCGTGCATGTGTCCTGACTCAGGGTTACCGGGATAGGTACTGTCCTGCCCTTACCTCGTCAGCTGGCCGCCGGTGTAGGCAGTGGGGGTTGAACTTGTTGACATGTAGCACATGAATGGCACACTTGATGCTGAGATGATGTAGTTGGCTCGTGACTTTTAAGAAGAGGAGATCATTCTGGAAGAGAAATGTTTTGGTTAATAAACCCGAGTTTCCAAAGTGACTAAGATCCTTAAGTTTCCTTCCCAGACCACACACAGACAAGTCTACCACATCTCAGGAAGGGGCATGTGGACACAGCAGCTTTTCGTAGCATGGTGTTCGTACTCTGCTACTTCCGACCTCTTCTGTGATGAACAATACTATTTAAAGACCCTAAGAATATGAGGGAGGAGGTGGAATCAGGTTTAAAATAACTGCTGTGGGGATACCTGAGCTGAGTGCTTGCAGGGACAACTGAAACACTGAAAGGGAAAATCCTCACCACAGTCAGATATTGTAGCATTCGCCCATCAACTCTGGATTCATGAAATTGATCTTTGTATTGGGGTAAGCCAATATCATCAAGCCAACCTACAGAAACCAGAAGAAATGGGTGTGTTAGGGCTCCTAAGAATGGGAGACCATACATGCAAATAAATAAATAAAAAGCAACAAATCATCATCTTGAAGTGCAGCTGTATTCCCCATAAGGTTTAGTAATCTACGTGCCTTTCCCAAGTAGATTGCAGTCTGTGAGCCACATACTCCCAGGGAAATGCTTTTTTACCCTTAGGAGCTACTGGAAACATATTACATATACTGCCTGTCCTTACGTGTCACCCAGATGTGGTCGAGCAGTGCGGACTTCTCCTCCTGCTTGGTGTTGATGGCTTTCACTGCTAAAACCAGCTTCTTCCGGTGCAGAGGTTGCTTAATTCCTAACTCCTGAAATTGAAAGATGAAGACAGATATGAAATTCCAGCTGGAAGTGTGACCCTCAGAGGGCGTCATGGAAGTCCACCTGGGGACCCCTGCACAGTGCAAGGGATCAACCTGCAGTGACAGAGGAAATCTCAGCCTCTTCCACCCACCCTCGTGTGTGTGTGTGTGTAAGGGCAGGGGATAGAGAAGTGGGGGCCTCACCTTCCCAGACATTGGTTTGAGGAGAAATGGGAACCTCCTTCCCAGGACTCAGCCCTTACCTTTTCCATGTCCTGAGGGGTAGCTGACAGTAAAGTGTGGCCAGAAGTCACCCACTGCCTGGCAAAGATCACGTACTGACCCAGGCCGAAGTCCTCCAGCCACGCACACACACGCTCTGTGCTCCACTGGGCAAAGGGGGCACCGGCGTCACTGGGAAGCAGGAAGACAACATGTCCCTGTTAGTGGGAGAGCCTGAGGCTGCATCTGAACACAACGGAGCCACATAAAAAAGGGAACTAGGTTTTAAACCATCCCAACATGGGGTCTAGTTGTACAAAATTCCACTATAATTCTCATTTGCGGTAGACTCTAGAGTTTCCTTTGATAACACCTGGTCTGAATTTCGAGTCTGCAGTGACTGTCAGCAGGGGCCAGTTCTGCGATCCCCGGGAGGCTGTGTTTACGCGCCATCCGTCCACTTACTGGGCACTGTGTGCCACAAGCCCAGAGTCACGCTCCATTTGGAGGACGATCTACAACCAATCATGTTATTGACAAGATTTTTGTGGATCAACAGTGTTTTTAGGGAAATGTATAGAAAACTAGGAGAAGGGGGTCAGTTCTCTAACATTAAAAAAAAAAACATTAAAAACAACTTCTAAACAACTAATCCTTTATTAATGAAACACTAGGGACATTCACATTAAAGTCAATAAAAATAATGTTTTTAATCAGGACTAATCACACTGGTCTGAGAGTGCAGCCAGTTCAGGAAGAGAGAGAAAGGAGGATACAAAGTAGAAGGAAAAGCAAGCCACTCTTCTCAGATGAGGTAACTGCCTACCTGGAAAATCTAAGAGAACTCAGTAAGGTGGCTACTTATAAGACACATACATAGTATTTATGGGACTTACAAAATCCATAGCAGAGATACTAACATTTCTCTTAAGGTAATTTTAAAGTCCCACTTATAGCAACCAGAATGCTAAAATGTCCAGGAGTTGCTTTTACAAGCAATGTGTACGTGTTGTGTGCTGGTGGGGGGGAGGGGGGCAGTGGGGGGCAGTGCAGGGGGAGGTGGCGACTGTAACACTCAACTGAGCAGCATTGAGTCATGAATAAATGAAGAGCTAGCTCATGTTCCTAGACAGGATGACTGGGTATTACAAAGCCATCAGTTCTTAAAGACATTAATTTTTCATTTAAAGTGTGACTATAATGGTACACTCAAAACCTCAATGGAGTCTGGGGCGAGGGAGGTTGACAAAGCAACTCTTATGTTCATTGGGAAAAAACGAAGCAGGATTTATGGAATGTAGAAAACCGGAGAGCCTGTAAGGTTCCTTCCAGAAAAGTACCCCAACACACTGGTTAAAAAAAAAAAATATATATATATATATACGTATATATGTATGTGTATATATATATACACACACACACACACACACACATATATACATATATATATACACGTATATATATACATATATATATATACATATATATATACATATATATATATTTGAATGCCTGGCTGAGTTATTCTTAAAGTGAAAGAGTTAGAAGACCTGAATGACAAGAAAATGTGATTCTAGGTGCCTTGGGGTAAATGCCAGACAACTGGGAGTCTAGAACCTGGATTGTAATGAGACATGAGTAGGTATAGATCCAGGTTTTGTGAGACCTAGAACCTACAAAATTTGGGGGGCCCTCTAAGAAAAGTACAAATAATGAAACTGAAAAACATTATGAAATCTAGACATATTTTTATTAATTCCTTTATGAGTTTGTTACCTTTGTCGATACATTCCATCCCATAGAAATCAAGACATTTCAGTTTTCCAGTGTGCTCATATGACTCACTTTATAGGAACAATAATCTAGGAAACTATTCACGGATTTTGTTTGGAATTTATCTTTTGCTTTCAACAAATTACCGCTTTGGGTATGATCTGGAATTTTGTTGTTGTTTATTGTTAATGTGAGAATACTTTCAATTTCAAATGTGCATTTTATCACTTTTCTTTCACATTCTATTAGTTTTTTATTGCATTCCTTTTCTGGTTTCTGGAAATTGGTAAAAATGGGTATCCGATATACCAGAGGAATATTTCAGCTCTGAAGGAAAAATAAGTGTTTTTGAGATAATTTGAAAATCTCGGTCTTGTACACATGTTCAGAACCTTCTAAAAATCTGGTGCTTGTCTTCAGCAGAATTCCCATGTCCCTCTTTGTAAATGGTCTCCACCCTCCCACCCCTGGGTTGTTCTCACAGTAGCAGATCCTGATTCTTCTTCACCTTCTTCCCCCTTCCCAGCCCTGCCCCCACCCCAGGTTCTCTCAGTTCCGGGGTCGCCCAGGGCCTTAGCTGAACAAACTTTTAAGTCATTTAGAGAGGACAGAGAAGGTACCTTTCAGACACAGCCAAATCCCTTGCTTTACTGACATGTTCCAAAACATCTTTCCAAATCGCAGTTAAAACGATGTAACAAGTTATCAGATATGCCTTCCCCGTGAAAGAGGGAGAACATATGAAGTATAAGCTTCGTTAGTGCATTTCTGCCTAGACAGAACTTCTCTTTTCCCTAAGTGTCCAAGAGAACTGAATCCCTTGCCTGGGATTTTGCAGATCTAACAACTGGAAAAAGTTTTCACAGAATAGCTTCTGGTTTTATACATCTGAAATGTTTCTTTTCCACCACCCCATACTTCTGATACTGAGTGCCAAAGGACACATTTATACTGGGACTCAATCTCCAACTCTGCCTTTTTATATCAGAGTGCATGTTCATACTGGGACATGATCTCCAACTGTGCATCTTTGTATCAGAGTGCTGGGCAAACTGGCACATTGGGAAGTAGCAGTAATCCTGGAGCCATTTTTATATTGGACAGCTAGTCAACTAAACATGAAGTGAGTGCAAACCACATACGCACATCCCAACAAATCCAAACCAAATGGATACCCAAAACTCAACTTTTCCTTAGCCAGGTCCCCAAAATGCCCGTGCTGCTCCAACGTCATTTGACAGAAGGCAATATGTAGACAATGGGAAGGTTGGAGTAGAGTTGGCAGTCCCAAACTGGACGTGTTAAAATACCTTAGGAAAATTTTGCGAAACCCATGGCAACACCAGCACATTGACTAGACTCTCTCTAGATACTAGAAGACACTCAGGTGCAAGTAAAGGACCTTGAAGCTAAGGCTTTCTCACATTCAGGATAAACCTGACACTGACCATGAATACAGGAGAAAGGCAATAAAATAGTCTGATTAGAAACCCTCATAAAGCTACAGTTTCAAAGGGCAGTAGACTCAGGAGACCAACTCAGAAAATCCCTGCACAAAGATGAGATCCAACCATGTGATGGAGTCTGCCTGACTTATACATTACACACTGCTGCTTTTTCTTGGAAAAATAAAATTACCTTTCACCACATACCAAAATAAATCCCTAAGAGAAGATTTGAACACAGTTTTTTGCTCAGTTAAGCATCTGACTTCAGCCCAGGTCATGATCTCGGTTCGTAGGTTGACAGCATGGAGCCTGCTTGGGATTTTTCTCTCTCCCTCTCTCTCTGCCCTTCCTGACTTACCCTTTTTCTCTCTCACTCAAAATAAATAAATAAACTTGAAAAACAAATCGTCAAAAACATTTAATATGGAAGAAACCACAAAGGAAAAGTTCATGAACCTCAGTTTAAACATAAAAATTCCATATATCAAACTGTCAGAGAATAAAGTAAAATTCTGCGAGTGGCCTAAAAAATAATTTATCACAATGAGACATAGCTTAATATCTTAATATAGAGAGAGCAGACAGAAATTTGTCAGACAGACACTAACAAAAATGGGCAAAACAATGCAGACAGCTCAAGAAAAATGACAAACATATGCAAACGAAATTAACAATAAAAATGTAGTATTTTGTGGGTGTGACAAGCACCCTCTATAGCAGTGCCTCCTGGGATGCAAATCAGTAAAACCTGATACCAGAGGAAAAAAGACAATAAAATTCCTTCTTCTATAACCTCAGAGAGGAGTCCTATAAAGTGTCACTATCAAATATGATACTTAAAAAAGAAATATTTCATTAGGAAAAGAAAGAGATTGGGGCTGGAGACTTGCTGTAACAAAGTGTTTTTCCTACAGGGATGTTGTTGGCGATATTTTAAAAGACTATACCGAAACATCTATAAATACCAGAGGACCTTAGCTTCTATCAAGTTTCTGCTTCCGAGTAATAAAGTTCTTTCTTTTCTACCGGCCAACACATGTTGTTACCACCAGCACTGGTAGTATAAATGCAGCAATCTCCTCAGGACGTCATTTTCTTTCCCTTCATCATCACTGTTCCGGTTAACAAAGCACAAAGACATTCAAACAAAGCAGCTCTGTGGGTGGAAATGCCATTTTTCCTTCAGCAGAGAAAGTTCCTGACTTCGGTTACCCCATCCCAAAATGGTTGCCCAGAATGGCAAAATGGGCCCCCTAACTATGCAGTCCTATGTTAAGAAAAAAGGGCTGAAGGGTCTTAGAAAATTTCTTCTACCCCTGCCAGTGATTTCCCTTCAAGAATCAACCCTAAAGAAATTGCCAGATTTGGAGCCAAGGTTCATCATTCAACCTTACTGCAGATTGTTTTTTCATCTCTGAAGAATCAAAGATGTTGAAGTCTACATTTAAAAATTGCTAGTACATTGGAATGCTCTTGGAACGTATAAGCTTTCTCTGGCTCACTTTTTAAGGGCTGTGAATTGGTCTCTGCCTTCTCAAACCATGTCCTTAGATTCTCTTGCCTTGGAAAGCTAGCATTTACTGAGCATTTACATTTGATTAGAAGGGTAAACACCAACACCCTGATCCTCAGAGAGCAGAAACAGAAGTCTACACACCCTCACACTTCTCTGCAAGGCACCTGGAGAAGACGTCTGAGGACGCCACCAGAGTGCGAGTGGATGTGGAAAGGCCCCGTGTGCACCTGCAAAGCCTATAGAAGCCTGAGGGTGGCAGGGTGGGGGGAGTGTGCATTGGTGGGTTCCCTTCCTTGGGGGTACAGGTCTGCCAACAACATGATGCTTTAGGGAAACGTTCTTTGCTCATCATTGGGATCTAGGCTGTATTGTTTCTGAGAATTGATATCTGAGTTGTGTACATCTTACCACCTGCACTCGGCATTGGTGTGTGGCAATCTCAGAGGGATTAAATATGAGAGTTAATGTTACTTTTCACTGGTCAGATTTAAAATGGCACAATCCAGTCTTGAGGAAGGCCCCCAGAAGCCTGATCTTGGCCAAATAACTCAGACTTTAGGAGAACATTGCTGGAGACAATACACTGTAGAAATTGTCCGCTGGGAACAGAGGATATGGGAAGGGATTTTCTGAAAACACAGGAGTAAAGATTTGCCTGGGCAGATCTGAAGGGGGGCATGCTTTCTCAGAATAGGGTGACCTAAGGAAAGGGGGTAAAGCTAGTAACTGGAGGGTATCTACTAGGGCAGTCCAGGAAAAGTGTAACTTCTTTTAATGCTTTTTCGTTTGGGCACGATGGAAGAGTCATGTGAAAGTTCCCATTTTGATTCCAGCGCCCCATCCCCTCTGCAACCCCCTTTAGCTAACACCCTTCAGCAAACTGCGGTGCTTTGTCTTAGGAGGGATAATGGCAACAGGCCAACACCCTCCTGTGGAGGTCTGTGTGGGAGGGGGACTGACCCAGAGAGGGGTGGGAGACAACGCCCTTTCTCAGATTTCCTAGAAAAAGTGGACCCATGAATGGCAGACCACTGATGCTTGGGTTAGATGGGCAGTGGTGCATGTGATCCTCACAAGAACTCTAACAAAATACTTCTTTTTACCTCTCACTTCACAAATGAGGAAAATGAGGCAGAGAGAGGTTATATAACCTGGTTGAAGGCTCACAGCTAGGAAGTAGTTGAGCACATTCCAACTCGGGTCTATAATTCCAGAATCTGTGCTTTCAATGGCTGTACCAGTGTGCAAGGCACAGAGCTGCTGAGGTCCTCAGGGAGCCCAGAGGGCCCCCACCAGCCACCTTGGTTTGTAGGGAGCCTTTTGCCTTTACCTTAGTGTACCTGTAAAACATGAGCAATGTCTACTCGTGCCAAGTGGGAAAGGTTGAGAAGTTTTGCACTAGAAACTCCTGCCTTCCACCTCTGGAGCATTCAGCACCCCCTTCCCACTCCACCCTGGAGGGAGGTTTACCTTTTCTGACCCTTGGAGTCTCTGGTCCTAGAAAGCCTTGGCCCTGCGGTTGCCCGGAGCCCACCGCGTCGAAACTCTGCCATCCCCGGAGCATCAGTGTTGAAATTTCCTGACTGAGTTCTTCGGATTCTATGTGGAGAGGAATCCATGGAGACTGTCAGGGGACGGCCTGAGAGCATGCAGCCAGTGTACCAGCCCCCTACACAGGGCCACAGCAGCTGGACCCAGGACTCTCCACAGCACTTGTCCCCAGTGCCTCCCCAGAGGTTAAGGATCATGACTTGTGACAGCTCCCCAGACCCAACCTCCATTTTAATTCTGCCTCTGGGTTTCAGGGCACACCATATGGGGTCAAAGTGAGGAATGATGCTTGGTAGGAGGCCCCAGTTTCTGCCTCATTTCAAAGACTGAGTCAACTAGGACGGCAAATCTTTCTTAAGACACAGACTGACCCCTCAGAAAAAAGAAATCGGTCTCATCCAAGTGTCTCTCCCAAAGTACATTGTAGTGTAAACTACAGAGAATGCACTCAGGGTTTGTGGGACAGACAGATGCCTGGAATGAAGGACATGTAAGGCAACTGCTACATTTAATGAGTGCTTTCATAGTTCTCCTCCTCTGGGGCCTGCAAGATAACTCAAATCCTTCTAATGACCATTCTGTTTTTACTGCTGTTTCACCATCTGATTAAACAGGGGGTTATACAGTTCTTTGCCCATTCAAGAAGAATGCTAATTCTAAGCAATGTAATTATAATCACGACCACCAACTTACTTTCCCCAGAATTTCCTGATGCCTTTGGGGCTCCGTTTACCATCTGGCGTCAGGGGAGACTGGGGGCTTGAGTCAGTGCCCGATGATGTGGATGAGAGGTCATTGGCCACAGCAGTGTCATCCCAACCACTTTCTGTGTCTCCTGAGATGGGAAGAACAGAATAGTGTATCAATGAGAGGAAGAAACGGGTCCTCTGGAGACCTCCTCCCCAGGCCCGGGCCATCCTTCAGTGGGAGCGGGGAAGAGTCTGCCCTGCTCTGCCTTCAGGGAGCACTTTACATCCAGATCTCAGAGACCAGCAGGGGGATCAGGCACACTCCAGGTTCTCTGAGGACTGGCGAAGTTAACGTTTCAAATTTGGGTGAGCTAACGTCTTCAAGTGCTAAAGGTTTTGGGGGTCCAAATACTTATGGATAACTCCAACAAGGAGCTTCCTCTTTTTCCAGGGGGAGATGCAGGAATGCAGGCAGGAGGGGGACATGGCTGAATGTTCCAGAAGGGGAGGGTGTTAGGGTAGGGAAACTAGGGCATCTCACTCTCCACCTCACCTGGAAGGGTACAGTACCTAATACGGGGGCACTGACACTCCGGCCACGATCTCCAGCCAATCAAGAAGTAGAGAAGCCACATGAAGAAGCAAGAGAGGCCAAAGTCCAGCCCAACAGAGTTATAGGGAAGCAAAGAAATAAACAAAAGAGTCATCGAGCAAGAGAGAAAAACTCAAACAGAAAGAAAAACAATCCCATGAGAAAAGAAGGGGGGAACAGGGGCTGAACTTGGCCCACAGGGTCAGTGCAGTGAACGGAGGCCTCACACGAGGGGCCAAATACTCCTGGGGCCACTTCCTGGCAGGCTGAGGTATCCACACACACACAGAGAGAGGGGGGGACAGTGGCAGGGGCTGATATACTGGGCCACGTGCACCTCTTCTCTTGTGTGGGTGCCAGTCTGATCACTTAGATCAGACTAGAATGGTCCAAAGCCTTTCCAAGTCCAGAGTCTCCGTATTATTAGGACACACTCATTCAAGAGCTTATTTGGAGTTCCTACAGCCAGAGGCAGAACTGGCCAAGGGCAGAAGCTGACACATGGGCTGGCTCAGGGAACAACCAGGAAGGAGGGGTCGGGTAGGGAGAGCTCTGCAGGGACCAGAATGTTCCCTCCTGGGCTCCACTGATCTGTTGTTGTTGAGGAAAGATGGCCTACTCTGCATGAAAAGCAGCAAAGACCTCCATGGTTCCAGGCCCTAAGCACCAAAACGGTACCTGTGGATGGAAACCCTTGCCCATTGGTCACTGACTCCATTTCCCTAAGGAAACACTCTCCCTTGGAAGAGCACATAATATCATCCTAATGGTAATAGGGAGGCTGCAAGAGGAAGGCGGAGACAGGAGAGCAAAGATCAGGATGACAGAGGAGGAGGGGTGGAGTGAGGGACAGGAAGGGTGCAGAAGAGGTCTAGGAGGAGGGAACAGAGGAATGATGGGATAAGAAGGGCCAAGAAAGGAAGATTGGAAGAGGGAAAATGGGGGTGGGGTGGAGTGCTTGCGGCTGGAAAGAAAGGGTGGACTCCCAGCCTGGGTTTCTGGCACTCTACAGTGTTTACCAAAGGAAATAGTGTGCCCAGACAAGGAGTCATTGTCTCAGCAAGTGACGCCACCCAGAGGGACAACTTATCTCGTCCACCCAACCCCCGCTCCCACATTCTCCAACCGTGGGTGCAGGGACCTTGGGCAATAACGGAATGTGCCAAGGCCACTGCTCCAGGGGCCACCAGCCCCAGGGCCTGGACACTCACTCAGCCTCAGCAGGCTGCCCCCTGTGGGGTCGGGCTGCGAGGCCATGGGAGTTGACTTGGCAGCCTCTCCATTGGGCGTAGCTCCCGAAAGCTTCCCAGGTAATGTGGGGTATTTGTGCTCTGCCAGGAAAGGGCCGTCCTATTGGAAGGAGAGAAAGAGACATGTTGAATCAGCTTATCAGGCTCAAAATCAAACCCAGTTAGGAAATCTCTGGATACAGGCACCACTTGGCTTTCTAAGGGCCATTTTTCACTCAGGTCAACTCAGAGACCTTTCAAAGATCAGTCAGTCCCGGAAAGGGGACCAAAGTTCTGAGAAAGGGCCATGCAATGAGACAGGGACAGAGTCAAGCCCAAATCCAGGGCCGACTGCAGCTGACTCCAAACAGGAAGTGGAAGCATCTCACAAAGGAGGCCTTTGCCATTTGGCCTAATGCTCGGAGGCTCAACGAATTACAGCCATGAATTATCCTTTGGGTGTTTTGAATATACAAACCCAAATTCTAATAAAAGTATACCTATTATATATATTGATAATACAGATCATATACATTAATTATATCTATATATTACAATAAGTTATCTTGAAAAATAGCAGATTAAGGCAAAGTGAGAAGGTACACACAACTCGGGAGAGAAAACAGACCAGGGGGCTCCATGCCAACAATTCCCTTAGGAACTTAGGATCATAGTTTGCCCAAGGTTCAGCCCCGGTGCAATGGGCTTGCGCACACACCCTGGCCATAGAAAGGGTCCCAAAGAAACAAGATAATGTAAAGGGAAAGAAGTGTACTTATTTGGTTAGGAAGGACAGAAGGCAGTCAGAGAAAGACAAGCACCATATAATTTCACTCATACGTGGAATTTAATAAAACAAATGAACAAAGTAAAAAAGAGACAAAAGAAACAGACTCGTAACTATAGCCAACAAACTGATGGTGATGAGAGGGGAGGTGGGTGGGGGGATGGGTGAAATAGGGATGGGGATTAAGAGTCCTGTCATCATGGTGAGCACTGAGTATCATACATACAGAAGTGCTGAATCACTATATTGTCTGCCTGAAACTAACATAACACTGTACGTTAATTATACTAGAATTTTTTTTAAAAGAAGGGCATAATGCCCCCTAAACCCACAAACCTAAGGGAAACCCAGTCGAATGCATGTCAGTAAGAACAGAAAATGAAGCAACATTACCAAGGAAATCAACTGTGGATTACTTGATTGGGCCCAGAAGAAAAGTAATACGCAAAGTTTGGATTTCACAACTGACAAGTCAGAAAAGTAATGGAGGGTTTAAAGGCTGAGACATCTTTTGAAGTTTCATTCAGTTAGAAGCCAAATGTCCAATGAATTTCTGAATTCAGTGTGCTTATAAATACATCATCCTAGAAACTGAAGTCTGATTCTCTCACTGAACATGGAGTGGTAACCCCTTATAAATAAATAAACTCAGAAAGGAGACATGTGAAAAAAGTAGACTATATTTCCAAGGTATTCTTTTTGTTGTCGTTTTTAAGTTTATTTATTTATTTTGAGAGAGACAGAGACAGTGAAAGTGGGAAAGGGGCAGAGAGAGAGGGAGACAGAGAATCCCAAGCAGGCTCCACACTCAGCATGAAGCCTGATGCAGGACTTGAATTCATGAAACTGTGAAATCATGACCTTAGCTGAAACCAAGAGTCAGGTGGATGCTTAACTGACTGAGCCAGGTGCTTCTTTCCAAGGAACTGTTCAAGAACTGGCTCGTGAGGTGGAAATAACCAGAGCCTTAAGAGAGGGACAGTGCATGCTTTTTACGTTCACGATGACCCACAAGGTAGAGACTGGACCTGATCATACACTGGCAAGACCAACAGTTTCCAAATGCTAGTCTGTGTACCAACTGCTCCACAGTTACCTGGGACACTAATGAAAACACCAGAGATCTCAGGTGTACCCGGTCCTGGGAATCTGCCCCTGTGGGACTGTACCCCAAGTGTCAGTATTTTTAAACTAGCGTTTGAAATTACTCTGATGCACAGTCAGACCTAGAACCACAGACTGTGGGGAAGGCAATGTTCAAAAGGTTTCGTGAACTGTGACTCCAGGTTCCCATCACACAGGAAATATGGAGCAAGGAAGGGCTCTCAAAACCAGATTTCTGGTTGCACCATCACATATGCTCCCCGAAGACAGGGCAAAGATGACCACAGCTGCAGACGTGGGCTGCCCTGGGTGCTTGATGGGGAGCTGGGAGGAAAGGGACACAACCTAACTCAAGGATGGGCCATGCAGACCTGTAAGAAAGACAACAAAGGAATCAAGGGTAACAGAAAGGGCTCTCAGCTCTGTTCACCCAAGAAGGAAACCTGGGAAGGAAGTGCTCGCTGCCAGAGAAGGTCAAAGTCAGGATAGGCCACAGAAGGAACAGAAGAATAAGCCTGGTTGTGGGGGTAATGGAAATCCCAGACAGGGGGCAGTGTATAACTGCTCAGCTGCCTTAAGTTAGAACAGAGAGGGTAGCACACCAGAGTGACACAACACAGACTTCACATCAGACAGGACTCAGGCAACTCTCTCTCTCTCTCTCTCTCTGGAGCCTCCCAGAAACTGTTTCGTTGTTTCTAAATAGGGAACAATTCCTGCCTCAGGCTGAGCACACCAGGACAGTACATAAACAAAGGTACAGAAACTATCACATTCCCCAGGGTTTGGACTGACAGCAGGAACTATAAGAGCAGTCCCCAGCTCAAGGAAGGCACCAATTAGACACCATCTAGAATATCGTGCTCAAGAGTGGACCAGGCCACAAGCTAGAGAAACTAGTGCTGACCCTAAGGAGACGGAATAGAAACTCGGAAGGCTTGTGATCTGTGCACGTGAGAGGGTGTTCAAGTCAGAGAGGGCCTGAGGGACTTTGATTCTGGAGCAGTCAGCAGCAGGGGACACTGGTTCCTTCCATGGGCTCAGCTGGGGGAGAGCTGGGATCAGAGGACGCACGTTCTAGGGAAGTCCAGAAGATGTATCTAATAGAGCTGGGAAAAAACACAGGATGTGTCTTCTGATGTGATGAGCTCTCAGTCACAGAAAGCAAGTGCCAGACAGCAACATTAGGGGATGTCATAGGAAGATTCTTGCACCAGTCGCTGAGTGTGCCCCTGTGTTTAACCATGACACATCAGCACAGAAAGGATGAGAGCTGTCACACTCCTCTGATTATATGTGGAAGTCATAACATTCCCCCTTCCTAGCAATCAGATCTACAATGCCTTGTTAAAGATGGGTTTTTTCTGAGCCTGTAAAACGGAGATAATAATAAATCCTATCCACAGTCAGTGAGGTGAAATCACATTACACAGCGGGGTGCACATAAACAGAAAATGGTAGAGGAAGCTTTGTCTTTCCTCCCGCACTCTTACCCGTTATGATTAACATACTTTACAGTTACAAAAGCCGTAACCTGCTAAATGAAAACACACCAGCAGACATGTGACCACAGATGCATGACAGGGGGCATGCAGTTAATATACCTTGGGTTCTATCACTGGGGAGAGCTGGTTCCCATCGACACACTATGCAGTGGCAAGAAGGATTTCACACATGTGGAGAAAGAGAGGCCAGTGTTAGCCACAAACAACAACTCAGGACCAGCTGCCTGCTTATATCTGCAGGGCTCATTCCCTCCCTCCCCATCTTTATGTCAGGTAATCACCAGCCATGATGGAAACACAGGCCACTGTCCAAGTCACGGACAGATGTTCTGGACAGCTGCCAGCAATCTGACCAGGAGGAGCAAGAGGCACAGGACCACAGGAACAGAGCCACTGAACGGGCCCAGTGGCCCCTGCCAGCTCCAGCCTTCATGGGTTTCCACTGTAATTACCAGCACTGGTACACTGATCAGACCAAGGGACCGTAGGCAGCAGGGCTCCATTAAGGTGCTCCGTCAGGGAAGGACCCCCCTGGTCTCCAGTGACCTTGCTCAAGAACCAGCATAGGGGTCACCCACATGGTCAAGGGCCACCCTCATATATGGGGCCACAAAGCTCTCCTCATATCTTTCTAGACTCTCAAAAAAGCTTCCTCTCCAGTCTTCTAAATTATCCCATAACTCACTCCTGGGCTCATCAACTTTATTCACATTACTTCCTCATTCAAAATCTCTGCAATGCTCCCAAGTGGCCCTGGGGATATAGAGTCAGGATTCAAGACCTTCCATGGTTTGATCTGACTCATGGCTCTAAACTGACATCTTCCTGCTCCCTACACCTCAACATCTCCATCAACTCCAGGAAGCATTTCCTGTCCTGCCTCTACAATGCCTTGGGCCACACTTGACCGGTTTTCTCAAAATGTTCATGTAATTCCTGTCTCCCCATCAGCTTTAGAAAAGCCTCTATAAAGTGGGACCTGTACGTCCCAGCACTGCTGGGTAAGAAGTGACTCAGGAGTCTTTACGGAGAGGCTGACGGGCTGACCTTGTCCACAGGTTCACTTCTCAGGTCTTCTAGACTACATGAGAGCTTTTTCTGAGCCCTGGAAAAAACACAAAGGGAACAAAGAAACAGAAGGAGGTGCATGGGGTCAGTCATGCAGAGGACATTCCAAGTGTTTTACCAATGTCAAGTGGGTTTAGGGTCAAGTTCAGAAAAAAACCACCCTCTAATCATAACCATTACATAGGAGACTGGCCCATTTCAGAGGACAGCCTGGTCAGACAACATGTTGCCGAGGGCATGAGAGCATCATTTAAATCCAAATCAAAAGGCCTTGGCATTTCTGAAAAATCTAGAATACACTCAGTTCTATTACATCAATGGGAGCTAACTGTTACGTAGTCATAAAAGACAACCTGCAGGGTCAAAAGAGAGGAAATGTGCCAGTACTGTCTTGTCTGTGAGTCTAAGATGGAATCCAGGGAGGAGGGCACTGTGCCACATTAAAGATGAGCACATTAACCAGCCACAGCTCCAGAGCACCACCTACTAGGATCTTCTCACCCTTTGCTCTGGCTCTGTATGCCCTGACTAGTCTGCTCAGGGGAATTTGCTTTCTCAGAGGTTATTTTGCAGCAAAGGGCACTAATTATACAGAGAAGAGGCAATGCCACTGGTGGTCACAAGGGTTACCTTGTGATAAGTCTCCTCAGCAATGATAGTTCTCTGTTTAGGTGAATAAAGCAGAATCTCTTGGTACATTGGTTTCTTGTGAGTCTGGTCAGTGTGACTTAATCGGTGTTGACTTCCTCTTGAGTGAACTCATAAACTGACTGGCCAACTGCCGTCGCTGACACTGACATTTTTCTCTAGGGCTGAAGGCTGAGGGAAACAGTGGCTCTCTAGAAAGTGGGGTCCTGAACACATACATTCTGGAGACTCAGCAGCATTCTAGAGAAGCTTCTGTCATACTTAAGGCCAATGTCTCCAGACACCTTGGCTGAAAGACAGCCTGCTCTTGACAGTAGAGCCTCTAGATCTCCATCACAGGGGGCCCAACTTGGAAATGTTCTAAATTGTTGACATAGGGAACTAGAAATAGGTTCATTTTGGAGTGAACCAGGCAGATGGCAGCCAGGTAACCCCACAGGCCAGTGCATTATAAGCTCATTGCCATGTGAAGCTTCCCCAAAGCAACTGGACCAACCTCCCTATAGGAGAAATGGCTCTCCCTGGGGAGCCTGGACTGTCACAGGGCTCTAGGGCTCCTGAGAGCAGGAAGGACTTTCAAGAGGGCCTGATAAAGATGAGACACACGTGATGGGATGCTCCCAGCCCCGAGGAGCTGCTGGAGGGCACAGATGACCTGCAGCCAGCTCTCCTTTGAGAATCCAACCCCCGGCCAGGTCTTTTCTTAGTGACAATGGCCCAGACCCTTAGCCCACGGGAAGGAAAGCCCCTCTGTGGCCAGAGGAGGTAGGCACAGTTCACGACTGCTCCACGGCTTGGGCCACATTGTGGCCGCTTCTGGGGCCTGGCATGCTTCTCTGACAGTGAAAGGGCAGGTGTGCCCAGGACATGGTGGCCGTGCTCACCACCACACATGGCCAGTTCCTGCCATGCAGGAGCCCCAAGAGGGTGTGAGGGCACAGCAGCTCTGGAGAAATGATCAGGCCTCCTACCTGGTTTCCAGTGATTTCTGCGGGAGTGGAGGTGGCCCCGCGGTGGGAGAGCTACATCTTGGAGGCATCTGCACCAGAAACAGAAGTCACTGTAGAGGACGGTTACTATCTAGAGACCTTTCCCCTTCTTTGGACAATTCCCCTTGGGGAGTTGCACTTCCTCCCTTGGGCACAGCCACGGTGGCTGTGTCAATATGGATGCCTTGCTCTTTGAAGATGCCAAGGAGAGTGCTCGCTTCGGCAGCACATATACTGAAGATGCCAAGGAGAAAGGAGTATCAAAAACCTAGGCCAACTGTCCCTCCTTCCCGGGCCTACGTCCACATCCCTGCAGTAGCGTCCTGACACCTGAACCCCTGGGGATCCTGCTGTTCCTGCCCTTTCTGAGCTCGGTTCTTCAGCTTTTCCTTTCATTCAAGGAGCCACCACACACCCTTTCAAAAACGTGCCTCCGTGGTGTAGGCTAGCCAGTCGATTTCTGTCGCTTGCGGTGAGAAGCACTACAATTGTTATGAGCAACATCTACTGCCGGCCAGGCCCCATGGGGGTGTGGGGGAAGCGCTCCCCTCACCAGACAGGCCATTAGGATAAAGATCAGCGTGCATGTCCTTATGGTCTTGATACCTACACTGCAATATGGGGGTAGAGGGGAGGGAGGGGATACCACAGAAGAGGGTTTCAGAGGGGAGAACACCTGAGAAACAAGAATGGGCTTAGTGAGAAGGCAAAAAGGGAAGAGCATTACAGGTGGACTAAACATGAGCTAATGGAGGTGTCTAAGGACAATAGAGCCTGATGTCTTCAGTACTGTACTAAGTGTAAAGATGGCCTTTTCTCTAGAGCCCAGGAAGTACCTTTTTGGTCTACTATAGGGAGAACCCTGGCATTATATAGGGCTGTTAAAAGCCTGAGCTTTTTGGCCAGATAGATGTGGATCCAATTCCAGGTTCTGCCGTCTACCCGCTGTGTGACCTAAAGCAGATTATTGACCCTCTCTGAGCCTCAGCTTCACCATAATAAAATAAGAATCCCAGTGGGGTGTCATGAGGAGAAACGAGGTGAGCCCTATGTACAGGACTCATCACAGGGACCACACTGAGGTACTGAGAGTCAATCACTGCTATTTTATTACTGTCAGCAATCTGGAATAAGCTCATTATAAGCTCATGTTGGGATGTTTGTCTGACTTAATAACTGGGTCACTCAACGACACTTTGCTCCTCCCTTAATTAAAAGGGTTGAGCTAGACCTCTGAGACCCTTTTTGTTGTGGCCATTCTAGAGTTTCGAAACTTTTACATCCTGGGCCAAAGCCCCTTCTCCACCCGAGATCTGGATCTATGACATTATTTGCTTATTTGTATCTCGTCTAAATGCAGAGAGGTTTGTATAAGAGGACCAGACTTTAAACAAGCAAAAGGGAAAGAGATCTGTATGCTGATTACAGAGGCTGGAGGGGAGGTCTGCGGAATAGGAATGTGTCACAGCAATAGGTGTGTTTATTCCCCTCAATGAGCAAGACACTTTCACTCAACAAATATTTGCATTCTCCTGGGCGTCAGACATTATTACAGACACTAGAGAAACAGGGAGAAATAAAATGAAACCACCTATGGTCTCTGTTTACATCCCAGAGAGGAAGGACCAAAAGAAACAAGGAACTGGATTGAAAAGAAAAGTCCTACCCTTGAAAAGTCCAGTATCCACTATGCCACCCCTTGAGTGCTCATACAAATACTAACACTGTCTGCATGTTGCATTCAGCCTGTGCTGCAAATACGACAGCCCTCCCTGCCCTGTGACCTCCTACAGGAGCCCATGTACCCAGAGACTCAAAGAAGGCTCCCAATGTGCCCCGGAAATCTGCCGGGGGAGCTTTTAGAACACAGGTCTGTGCCTGGGCCCCTCTCCACCCTCGATGCTTTCCCCCAGGCCTTGGGGGCCACTCCATCCATTTAATTTCTCACCTGTCAAGATTTCTACCTGACAGGTACCTGATTTGATCCTCCCCCAAGCTCAGCGCAAGCTCCTAGGGCCTGCTGAAACCCCACATCATGGATGGAAACACAGCACCTCTGGCTTAAGTAATTCGTCAGGGCCTTTGTTTGCACTGTTCCACTTTCGGAAACTTCCCTCGAGTTCTTCTTCATTGATTGAGAGAGTTCTGTCTGCAGGCCCTAGAAGCATTAACACAGAAGGAGGGGTCATTCCTGTGGGATTCATCTGAAACCTGTGATTACACCACAGATTTCTAACAGTGCTTCTTCATCAAGAAAAACTAAGACACATATAAAGGGACATTACAGGTGTAATCATAAGATTCTTCGGGGAATCTGAGAAAGGGCTGTCATGAGGGTCATCTCAAGGTCAAAGCTCATGGGAGGAACAGAGAGAAGGCAGCCCTTACTATTCCTCCCTAACCTTCTCATTCCTTGGCCATGGGTCATGACGCTCTGACTCGACCCCAAATAACAAAGGAGGAGGGAAAATAGGGCTGTGATACATGTGCAGGGCCAGCAGAAGCTCAACCAGAATGAGGTCCCTGAACACCCTCAAGGTGGCCCTCTCCTGTGAAGCAGCTGCTTTCCAGGGATCTGTGACAGGAGCCCGGGTCAATGACACGAACGGTAAGGCGGGCAGCCTGGCCCAGGCCCCACTGCGCTCACATGAACACTAACACTGCCCGCATGGTACGTTCAGCCTGTGCAGCAAATATGAAGCACAGATAGTCCTCCCTGCCCTGTGACTTCCTACAGGAACCCAGGTACCCAGAGACTCAAAGAAGGCCCCCAAAGTATCCTGGAAATCTGCTGGGGGAGCTGTCCGGAGGTGGACAAGCTCTAATCCCCAATGAGGGTATCGAACTGGTTTTTGGTCCAGGTTTGACTGCATTCATTGCCTCTAAAAGGTATCCTGGAAAAACACACAGGAGATCCCCAAGGATGGGGATTCCTAAGGGCTCACGTTAAAGGCTCTATTTTCTTGATAATATGCTTAGTCCACAGGAGCTCTGGACTATCATTAGACATAGTTTCTAGAAACCAATAGCTGCCAGTTTCCCACTGTCCAGGACAGTCTAACCAGCTCCATTATCCAGCAGAGGATCTTCTCCAAATGAAGGTTAATAACCTTCTAGCAAAATGCCCCTGGATTTAACACAATTGATGGAATACCTTTGGGAGAAAACAGCAGAATCCTCCTTTCCCTCACCTTGAGTTGCCATCACGATCTCCTTCACCCTCCGATACTGGTTTAACAGCCCTGTGAGCTCCTCTATCCGACGGTCCTGTCACGGTGGGAGAGCAAACTATATGTAAACACCACCACTGGCCCCATGGAGGATTTCATTTGGGGGCCCAGACTACATTCTGGGCACACTGAGAAGAGATGCTATGTGGAAACTAAGGGACACTTCGACGGGAAGTTCAGTGTCCAGCCTCCTTCCCACAGAGCCTGGGTTCCCAGTGGTCTGCCCCCTAGGCAGCTGCAAACATTCTTGCCTCTACCCAAAGGCTAGGAGTCCAATCCCTAGCTGTAAAACAATCCCTTCCAGACACAGCCTTCGAGGGGCTTAAACATTTCAGAGGCAGGAAACGCACTATCTCCCTACCCTCCTGAGGTAGCTTTTGGAATCTGTCTCCTGGATCGAATGCTGTCCTCTGGAGCTACATACAAAGAAAGATTAAAATAAAGCTGTCCTATTTATCCCCAATACCCTCAACCTGTTCCTTAGGAGCCCGAGATTCCTTGCACAACAGGTGAAATTACCAGAGGAGATCAGTTCTTTCAGCAAAGGCCTGGGGACTTGGGAGGCCACGAAGATTTGGGCATTAGACAGACCTGGGTGGGAACCCTGGCTCCACTACCTACTGTTAACGAACCTTGGACAAAACTACTCAAGCACTTTGAAGGTCAGTTTCTTTATCTGTAAAATGCAGGGTTGTGATCCTCAGAGGTGATGGCCATCCCAGGTAAGTGCTCTATAATTACAGAGGTGGCCACTCTAGGATTACGCAGGCAATCAGATGTGAAGAATGGAAGGCGGTGGGGTAAACACATCACGTGCTGCCTAGTGTCTCCGTGACGGGTCTGTCACCAGATTGTGTGCATAGGAGATTGGTGGACTGCTCTCAAGTTTTGCCAAGAGTCTAAGCAGCAGTTATGGCATTTGGCAGTAACCACAGGGGTATTTTTTTTTTCCCCCTGCACCAGCACGAACAGGCATGACTTTATTCTGCATTTGGGAGATTTCGCTTAGGCAAAGTCCCCAGGCATCAAAGCCAAAAACAAACGGCTGAGGCTCAGTCTCCAAAAGGCAGAAGCCATTCTTCTGACACATCCCTGGGTCACTGGCCTGATGGGCATGACCCTGCCCAGAATATCAGAGACCAGTAGGGACGAAACAGCCTGTTAGCAGAGGAAGAATAGGGCTGCCTTGATGGACCATCTTACCTTATCTTCATTGGCAACAAGCAAAGTTTCCATCCCCATTTTCAGACGTTGAATTTCTTGGTCTGAAAGAATTTAGGTGTAGGGAGAATTATTTACACACAGACAGCCATCCCCACATGCTAAGCTGCTAAGAATTCCCTTGTGAATGAATTGCATGTGGGCTCCTTTACTTCTTTAAGAGCCCATGACGGTGTCTGGTGTAGTCATTCTCATTAAATATTTGTTGGATTACTAAATGAATGCACAAACCCAATCTCTCATGTTCTCTTTGTAGAAATTAGTGGGGAAAATACAAATTCCATTTACTCGAAGTTGACACAAAAGAACCCAAAAACCTTTCAAAACCAACATCTCAGAAGAATACAGACATTATTACTTGAGTGGGTATGTACCTGGGCTGCTAGCTAGTTTTAGAGAAAAATAATACAGTCCCATGGATTGTAGCAAAGGAGAATTTAAAATAAGAAAGAAAAAAAAAGTCTACAGCTGAATGAAGAAAAGAATGATTATGTAAAAGAGCTGGGTACTTGGCTTAATTTAAAATGCTATAGTCAGAATTGACTAAAGAATATTTAGACACATCTATAAATATATTAAAACAAATTCTACAGTTAAGGAAAACTATCTTATTTCAGAAACCCACAGAATATCTCTATGGGCCCAGGCACTTGTGTCAGTCTGTGGTGGGCAACCTAAGGCCTGCTCTCACTCTGGACCTAATAGGGGCTCTTGATTTCTTCCCAAACTGGTCTGAAGGATGAGGTCAAAGGCCAATGCCTAAGGGAGCTGGAGGTCAGTCTGCTACATATTTAGGTCTAGGGAGTGGCACATAGTGGAATATTCAAAACAAGGACCTATCCCCATTCCTAAACTGATTATTACAAAAGGAAGAGGGGGTGTCTATATGAGAAAAGTCCAGGAGACAAGGGAACCAAAATATAGGCATCCCATTTGCAACAACAATAGGAAGAGTAGACTTGTGTAAATAATCATAGGGATTCATTTTCAGAGGACAATACAGAGTGCCCGTTCACTATCTTAGGCTCTTGGCAGCTGAAGAGCAACCCCACAGCCCCGTCTGTGGGACGAGGGTGGTAAGCTTCATATGAAGAGTGGCAAACCTCAGTGCTTTGGGCAGGACCCAACCTGAGCAGCAAATGACCAAAGGACCGGCTCCAAGAGTTACCGGATGATGGATCAGAAGGCCTGGACTCCAGAGAAGCATAGTGTGGAGGGGGAAGGCTACCTGGCCTAGGATCAAGGCACAGAAAGCACTCCGTCCAGATTAAGCATCACAGAGAGTCTGGGATATGTTAGGGGGCCCCAGCATCCACCTTGAGCCATGGCAGGTAGGTGACACACTCAAAGGCTTAAGAAGACACTGAGAAAGACTAGGGGAGGCATGAACATATTGGTCACTAATTTTCTTCTCCAGCTTAAGCCACCGTTTCATGCTGCATAGCTTCCCACCCCAGCCAGGGACCCAAGCTAAGCAGTGCTGAGGCTGAGAGGGGACCCGGTAGTAAGGCCAATCCATAGGGCTACAGGACCTCCTCCAGCATCATTCTGCAGCCTCATGGGAAGAGGAAGGTATGTGATCATTTTGAATACAAGGTGGATAGCCTTAAATATTAAATATGTGTTAATAAGAGTATTTGAGGATTCATCCTCTTTTGAATCAGCAGACTTGGAACTGATGAGGGACCATTCACCATCCTTTCACTTACCCAGTATTTCTTAGGAGCCTACCATGGCTGAACGCTGTGTGAAGTTCTGTGGATATGGTCTCAAAGAGGACAGACACAATTCTTGCCCCACAGTGAGGACAACAATCTATCCAGAGACCTCCCCAAATGCAACCCTGATGAGTTTTAAGTGCTATGAGGGAAACAAAAAGAATGCTGAGCTAGAGAAAAATAGGACTGGGGGCATCTGGTTGAGGTAAGGTAGCCAGAAAAGGCCTTTCTGAGAGGTAACATTTAAGTTGAGATCTAAAGATGAGAACTAATGGATTTGTTTCTGTATCCTCGGGGCCTTGTATGAGAATCAAGCAGGTATCCATTCAAGGAGTGAATGAATTGCTAAATAAAGCCTCCCCTGTGGGAATGACACAAAGACAAGTCCTTCCAGTCAAGTGCAAAGAAAAGCTCCAGAGCTTAATGATCAGACTACATGTGGGAGAAGCCTTCAGGGTGAAGTCTTCTGGACAGGGGAGGGGCTCATGGCAATGGTTCCACAGTAGAACTGTGCTTTCTAGGCCCTTTCACGCACACTCACGCATGTATCTGTTCACTTGGACGTGTTTGCACACACGGGACATATGTGCACATCAGTAAGCCTACTCACATAGGCACACACATAATCATCCATAGACACACATGCCCAGAGGGCCCAGGGGCAACTCTCTCCCAGTCAAGCCAGTTACCTTTTTCTGCGTGGTCGCTGTGTAGGGCTGCAGTCCGGGAGAGCTGGCTGTGCAGGCGCTCAATTTCTGCATCCTTCAGGGCCACCTGCTCTTGCAGCTGGGCTACCTCAGCCTGAAAGAGCAACAGAGGATCCCCACCAGCTCAGAGGGACTACCAGACTGTGATGAAGTACCTCAAGTCATTCATAGCCCGGGACGAGTGGGTCCCAGAACATGCTGGGAAGTCAGGGGCAGAGGCGCCAGAGGTGAGCAGTTAGAGGTGCTTACCGCTGTCCCCACCACATGGGGCTCTTCAGACTAAACTCATTCTCCCTGGCCAATCCGGCCCTGCCCTCAGCTCCCGCTGGTCACCTGCATCCTTCTACCTGACCAGGCTCTTACCTCCCCTGCCCTCTGAGGCCCAGTCGCCCCTGAGGCCCGAGGCGCTGGGACTGTGTTCAATGGGAGAGCTGCTGATGCACATTCTCTTTCCGGATGTGGACTTCCTTCTCTCAGGGGATTCATGCAACAGCACAGATGTACATCATTGCAACGAGTGCATGCATCTTTCATTTATCCACACCCATACAGGAAACATAGTGGCAATCAAATCACTACTGGTAGGTAGACAAAGAGTGAGCCAAGAGTACCTCCCTCATGTACTCTCTTCATGCACAGCCACGGCCTCTGCCCAGCCTCCATATGAGCACCTATGCACGCTCACCCGTATGTACCTCTATACAAGCGTTCAGATGTGCTGAGCAGATACGCTTTTGCAAATAAAGTATGTAAGTACAGCCACAGATGTGATACATACATTCATATGTAGACATGCACGGGCAGTTGTGCTAGGTGCTTCACACACCTCTACTAAGCACCGCAGGTTAAATCTCACATGTAACAGTAGGTGTGACTGTCCACGCCTTCCCACGCTTGTGAGAAGATCAGAACCGTGTAGGTCCCATCCCAGGGGCCACACTGGCTTTGGAGCCAAACAAACTTGGATTCCCTCATTTCCTAGTTGGAGGACCTTAGGCAAGTTAACCTTTCTGAGTTAACTTCTGAGTCTTGCTTCATCTCTAAAATGGGGAAAACAGCATTGACCTCAAAGGGCTGTGGGGAGGATTAAATAAGATAATGGTCATGGACAACTTAGCCTAATACTTGTTACACAGTAAGGGCTCAATAAATGCTGCTACTCTTGCTTCTCTCGTCTTATTCCTTTCCTAAGGGTAACCAGGTAGTTCTCTGAGCATCAAACCAGACAAAGAAAGGGGGTGAGGACCAACTCAGGAGCCAGCCAACATACAGCAAAGGCCTGTACTCTGGCCATCCCTCCCCATGTGGTAGCCCAATCACATCCCCCCTTCTTTCCTCAAGGTCATAGAATGGGGACGCCAGAGCTAACTTTCGAATAGTTTCAAGTAACCGAAAATGAGCACTGAGACTCTTGGTGGCTCCTCTGCCAACAGGCCTTGCGTTCAGTTTCAGGCACACTGACTGAGCGTCCACTCTGCCTCTGACCCAGTGCTCACTGATTTCTTACGTCCAACCTCACTCAATCCTCACAGGAGCCCATGGGAGGAAGCAACATCACTGCGTGTCGCTACCGGGGAGACACCAGGAAGAGTGCAGGATGCGATGCCCAAGTCACAGGGCCACTTAGTGACCAGGACACAAACCCCACCTGCTCGGGAGCCAGCTTCTGAATCAACAGCACAGATGAAGGCTACTATTATGGGCCGAGAGCTCCCTGAGCCCACCTTAGGCGTTCTGAAAGAACCTTCCCTAACATCCCTCAAATGGGAAAAGAGAGGGCCACGTAAAGAAAAAAAGAGGCAGCAAGGGGTAGGCTCTCCTTCTTCTGAAGTGCCCTATGGAGCCCTGCCCCTCTGCTCTGTGGCATCTACCCAGAGAGGCCAGAGAGCAAGCCCAGCGGTGGCAAGCTGCTAGCTGAGACCTACAGCCACGCAGCACTGTCCCCTAGCTCACTCAGGGCCTCGGTGCTTGCAGGCCTACAACTAACAGCCTCGGTGGCTTCTGAATACCTTAGCCTTGAGCCTTTCGGTCCAAATGCCTCTTATCTCTACAAGGACCATACTATTCTTAGAAGATCTTCTCCTAACCTTTCTTGGACCTTCCACGACCATTTTTCCCTTTCTTTGCAGACCGAGTGAGAGCTGGTCTCTGTTAGGAATCTGCATGCCTGATGCTGGTCTCTGGGACCCACAGAGGATCTCAGTGATATGGGTGAGGCAGAGCCCAGCACAATGAGGTCCCCTGTCTCTGAAGCCTGCCTCTGGGTGAGATCATCTATTTAAAGCTCTGTAGACTAGAGGTGCCTGGGTGTCTCAGTCTGTTGAACGCCAACTTCGGCTCAGGTCATAATCTCACGGGTTCATGAGTTTGAGCCCCGTGTGGAGCTCTGTGCTGACAGCTCAGAGTCTGGAGCCTGCTTCGGGTTCTGTGTCTCCCTCTCTTTCTACCTGTCCCCTGATCATGTACTGTCTCTTTCTCTCTCTCAAAAAATAAAACATAAAAATAATTTTAAAAAATTAAAAAAAACCCCAACAACTAAGTGGCTGAGTCCCAGCTGCCAGGTGTCAATTTCCAGAGAATAGGCCAGAAATGACAGGTGCTCTGCTGTGCTTAGCATAGTACCTGTGCCCATAGCTGGGAAGTCTGCAACAGGCTACAAGCCCTCTACCTGACCACGAGGGCAAAGGATGCCACTGCCATGGCCACAGAGGCTGGAGCTGTGTGGCCAGAGGTCTGAGGCAAAGGTGTGCGGGCTGGTGCCAGGCAGAGGGGTGCTCCAGCTCCCTGCAAGTACTCAGCTTCGTTAAACCCAGGGATCACCCCTGATTGCTGCCCTGGAAGATGAGTCGCCTTCAGGGGCTGACAAGCTTTATGCAGAAGACTAAAGAACTTTCAAGAATAGTACAGGCTTTTACTTGCAGGGAATCAGGATTTTATAAGAAAAAGAGCATGGATTTTGGAATGACACAGATCCAGGTCTGGACCTCACCTTGGCCACCTTGGGCTTTGGTTTTCTAGCCACTGAAATGGGGATAATAAATCAACAGACCTCACTAGGTTATTTTTACGGATCAAATGAGAAAATGTGGGCAAAGAGCTTGATGCATTCTGGCACATAGGAGATGCCCTTACCCAATAGTTACTGAGCAACCTGTAGTATCTCAAAGGTCTCTATGCCAAGGCAAAGAGCTCAGGTGACCTAAAAAGAGTTGTTTGGTTTTATAATACATGGTTGTACAACTTCAAAGGCTTCCCCAAGACAGGACTCGCCTGAGTGGAATTCTGTGACAGAAGGCTCTGAGCTATTTGAGAAAATCACTGCTGCTGGAACAGGTACAGCACAGTACACACAAGGGTGCACTTAGATAGAAACAGGGCTGGAGACAAATGTGCTGGGATTGCCTAGGTTGGTGCTGACTTGGTAAGATCTCGGGAAAGTTACTGAACTGCTCTGTACCTCGGCTTCCTCGTTGGTAAAACGGTTAAGAAAATCATTTTATACAAACAATTATACAGATATCAATATCATGTTCAGAGTTTTAAGAGCATGACATAAATTGCATATAAATTATCAATACTAGAAACTGGAGAAAAAGCGAGCGAGATTCCCCCAAAAGAGAAATTCCTAGAAGGAAATATTAATAGTGGTAGCTCCTAGGTGGTATAAGAGTGACTTTTATCCATTTTTTTATGGTTTAAAGATTCTCTGTGATGAGTATTGTTTTCATAATCATTAAAAGTTAACTTACAGAAAAAAAAACAAGTATAACCAGAAATTAGGAAAACTCTTAAGTACTTTTTAAAACCCGAGTAAGAAATAAAAATGAAAATCTAGTTAACACCTCTGGGTGGCGCTACAGAGGCCTTAGTCAAATAGCAGGTGTGCTTTCAGGGGGCTGCCTGGGCCAGGCTCCCGCAGGCAAGAATGCTCCTCCAGGGCTATTCCTTCCCCAGCCCAGGCTGCTGAACTCCCCAGTTCAATACAAACATGGTTTAGTTAAAACAACAAAGTAGTGGAGTGCATTCAATGCTAAAATACAGCATGCCTATTTAAACCAACTAGTTATTAAAAGGGACCGCTAAATTTAAAGTGATGCAGCCGAGGTAACATCGACGTTCATCTGCCTTAAGACTTCTCACTTGCTCACAGCCCCTTACTGGTCCCATGTCAGCCTAGGGGTGCCACAGGACACAGCATGACGAAGGAGCTCAGCTATTCCAGCAGTGCATGATCGCAGGGGGCTTTCCCTAGGAGAAGAGCCTTCCCAGATCAAAGCTATCTACTTGCACAATCTGCGCACTATTGCGTGTGCACACAGTAGGGTCAATCTGCACTTCTCCAGCTCAGATCCCGAGCTTGAACACAGACCCTCCCCACCGGGCCTCAGCACCTCTCCATAAATATTAGAACTGCCTTTTACCTTAGTGGCCTTCAGCTTCCACTCATACTGATTCCGTTCATTCTCCAACTCTTCTACCTTGATTTTGAGGTGCCTGAGCTCTTGCAGTAACTCCTAGAAGGATAAGGGACAAAAACAAAGTTCTGATGGTTACAGAGCATGATGTTCCCTGGATAACCCTGGTTAGGCTCATGCAGGGGATGCCAGGGGCAAGAGATCCAGGGTCATGTTCAACACTGCAGCTCAAATCCTTAAACATGGTCCTGTTTCAGGAAAAGCTGTGGGCCATTCGAAAACAGAAGCCAGGGGTTCCAGGCATACAAAGAGAACACTTTTTTTTTTTTTTCTTTAGAACTAGTTCTGCCTGCCCCTTTCTGACATCCATGTCCTCTGTGGGGTGTGCCCAAATCATGCACAAATGTGGAGGTGCAGGACAAATAGGACTTGGGAGCCAGAGGAACAGAGATACAAAAATGAAGCAGTTTCTTACAGACAAAGTAGCAGGAAGCAGGCTAGGTGGACGCACCTCTTTGTGCTGGGGCGTGGGGCAAGGAACCCCAAGAGGGGTGTGTGATCCTGGAAGGCTCCAGAGAAGAAGGGGCAGCCAGCAGGACAGAAAACACTAAGATAACAAATGCCAAATGCAGAGTGCTCTGGGCCAGGGGCGGGGGTCGGCTTGAAGAAAGGAGGGAATGAGAAGGCAGACTGGCAGAGGGTGGATGCAGGAGGCACAAAGGGAGACAGTCTGTTGGGCTAGGGCAGAGGACAGGTGGCATGAGTGGGAGGTAAGGCCAGAAAGTAAGGTGCAGCCCTACCAGAAAGTCTTTGGATGAAAATACAAAGAGCTCTGAGGCCATTCTTTGGCAGTAGGGAGCCACTGAAAGTTGCTGAGTGAGGAAGGGATGGTTGACCAACTTGCCCGGGGTGAGTTGGAAGTCAGGTTTGTTTCTTCCAACTACAGGGACCTTGCTCCCTAAACTACTCTTTCAGCAAAGACGACACCACTGAGCACCCTTGTCCCAAACCAAGTTTGCTTTGATGGATAATTGGTCCTGCCAACTGGCTCGTATCAGAAAAATTAATGTGTATGTGATCACTTCCAGACTTCTGAACTCCAGATCCCCACAGACTCCCGACCTAACACCTCTGGGCAGGCATCTCACGACTGTCATGGCCCAAGTGGAACACTTAATTCCCCCTTTTAGACATTCCAACCTCACTAAATGGCAGCTCCATCCACCTACCTCCCTGTGCCAGAAACCTGGGGTCCACCCTTGGCATCTCCCTCTCCCCAACAGATGCAATCTACCCCCAAGCCTTGTTAAGTCTATCTCCAAGGAAATGGATCTCTCCTTTCTCTCCAACTCAACCACCACTACTCTGATCTAGCAGTTCATGTCAACAGGCCGGGCAGTCTCTCCAGGGGTTGCTCGTCTGTCGTCTTGCCCTTCTTAAAGCCACTGTCCCCCGCGGCATCCAGGGGAACAACACAATTAAAGGATAAATCTGATCCTGGCGCTCCTCTGCTCCTCAAAACTCATATGCTCTCACCAGCATTGCCTGGACTGACCCGGTGCCCTGCCTGCCTCTTGGATTACTCTCTCCCCCCAGTGATGCACCAACCAAACTGGATACTTTTTAGTTCCTCGTCTACTTGGGCCTTTACACACACCGCTCCCTCTTGTCTGGAGCAGTCTGCCAGGTGAATTTCCACCGATCCTTCCTCAGGCCTCCTCAGCAAAGCTATCCCAACCTCTACACCATATTCGGGTGTGGCAGAGTACATCCTTTCTGGTGTGGCACCCTGTATCTCTCCTACGTCATTTGCAATTAGATACTTACTGGTCTGATCGCTAATGGCTGGTTCTCCTCCTGTGTGAACTCCAGGAGGGGTTTGGTTAACTCCGAGCGTGCTTTGCTCACCACTGGCACATGGTAGGTAGGTATTATTTCCCAATGAACGAACACGTGAAATTCAGTTCATCGCTTAACTGACCTGGAGCTCTTTGTGTTCTGAGATAGTCTGCCAGAAAGTTCCACTGCTTACACTTGAACTTTGTAGGGTAATCCACTAAGATTTTCTTACAGCCAAGGTAAACATTTATTGATGCCTCTTTTTGAAAATGTCTTCGAAGCTAAGGTCATTGTACCCATGACCTGCAGCATTAGATTTTAAGGCCTGGTGGGACTTCCAGCCGACCCAGGATGGTTTTCTGAGAATGTTTCCGGCCCTGCCTGAGAGGCTGCCACCATGGAGACACAGAGCATGATGACGGCCAGGCTCTGATGACCTTTGGCACATCCTCCTCTTTCAAGGTTGTCTGTGTTGCCCATCATCGGCTATAAACACTGGTACAAACATTAGCCTCTTTTAGACGTCTTTCTGGGTTGACCCACTCAACATGGGGCACTCCCAGGACTTCTCTATTCAAATCCACATTTACCTCTGGGCTCTCATTTCTCCCCCTTATCATTTAATGTAGGAGGAAATCTCCCCACCTCAACCCCCACCTGCCTCCAAGCTCCCCCTCTAATGTCTGATTCTGGGTAGAGTTTCAGCATGTTCCACGGTTGAGTATGGGTTGTGATAATTTCCCACAGAGCTGAGGCGGACCCTCTGTAATGCTCACAGCTACTATGACCTTGACCTTCCTTCAGGCTTCCAAGTCCTCTTCGACAGTAGGTCTCAGAGGCACAGACTCCTCTCTGTGCAACTGCCATCACCAGGTCCAGTCAGGTCACGCAGGCCCCGGCCCCACCAGGATGAGGGGACAAGTCCAGAACACCAGTCAGGTATACCCCATAGGGTCCAGAGGTCATGAAATCCCTCTAATGCGATCAGGTGGGGAATTTTTCCTAGAAATTCAGATGATGACCTAACTGTCATAGCAAAAGGAAACTGGTGTTCTATTTTCTCACTAGGGATTAACTTCCTTAAAAATAAACTTGAAAGGATTCTCTCATGATGCTATTTTTTCTTTAAAAAAGAAAATAAAAATCACACGAGATAAAACTTCATTTAATCTCCCAGCCCAGGAGGAGAATCAGCGCCTGAGTCACACCTGGGAAGGGGAATCCTGAGGCTTCCTTTTGCATGAATGCCCGTCCCTCAGGGCACCTGACACACCTCATTCCCAGCCCTGAGGAAGGCCGGTGCCACCACCTGGCCAAGGGTTGGCCTCACCCGCTCAGACCCTGCTCTCTGAGGGTGGCAGAGCTCAGCTCAGACCCTGAGGGGAGTGCACCAGTCCCAAGCTCTGCCCGGAAGTAACAATAGAGCCGTGTTAAGCCACTGCACTCACTTGTGGTTAGGAGAAAGCCCAGCCCCTCCACCAGTGAAATGCCCCCACACGCATGCTCTGATATACTTAAGTGTGGTTCCTACAGGTGACCCCTCCCAACAGGCACAGTCCTGGCTGCAGGGCGAGGGCTCGGCTGCGCCGTCACCAGCCGCCACCTCCTCAGGGCAGCCCCTACTGAGTAAGAGGCGCTCTTGAATCTGCCTGTGGATGTCCAGCTGCAGCCTACACATCTGCTCCTGCAGCTCACTGATCACATTCAGAACCGACTGCAGGAAGGAAGAGAGAGGAGAAAAGAGCACTCAGGGTCAGTCAGCTCTCAGACACAAAGCTCCCCAGGAGAGCGGCCCAGAGAGAAGGAAGCATGCAGGGGGCGAGCTGCAGGGGGCGACCCAGAGGTGACCGCCCACTTTCTTCACGGGAACCAAAAGACCTGGTATTTTTCCTGAACCCGCCCCCTCTACGGGGTGGTCCTGCAGTCTGAGCAAACCCCCAGCAGCTCCTCTGTGCCACGCAGTGGGGGTGCGGTGGGGGCATCCTTGCACACCAATGAGGCACCCGGCCAGGTGGCAGCAGCAGAGACAGGCGCACAGACACGACCCCTCTTACACACGCCCAGGTATAGCTGCCCCTCTCCCACCCCCCAAACACACCAACACCCACGCGGTGACGTGTGGCATATACCACGCTCGCACACGCTGGTACGTCCCCAACTCTAAACTCTCCCTCACGCCCATACCAGACCTTACTCCTTCACTTACCATTCCAAACCAGACTTCCTCTGTAGCCTAGAGAACATCTTGGCCCTTATATGGCCACTTTGAAAAGCTGCAGCCCCTGGAATTCATGCCTACTCAGTTCTGAACCCCTGTCGCCCACAGGTCTGCTGGGATCTCCCTTTTCTACTCCCTAGACATTTAGTCACCGTGTAGAGGCACACACGTAACCATGACAGTCTGTGAGTGTCACCATCCTGAAAACCATGGGGTTTCCAGGGAGTAGTGAGTGGCTAGTTCTGTGTGGGTCAAGAGGAAGGGGCGGCACGAGTCTAGGTGATGTCAAGCAGACACCTCCGGACCCCTTGCCTGAAGGTGGGAATGGAGAAGAGACTGCCACACGCCTGGGTAACACAGCTCACGACAGTGCTGCTTGTGGCAGCCAGAAACTGGAAAGGCTGAGGGAAACTATGAGCAGCCCATGGGGCAGGGATGCAGACTTAAGGAAACATCACAACAGAGTGGAACAGAGACCTGGGTGGACAGGGTGGCAGCCAATGAACCTGTCAGGCCTCCCTGCCCACCTTTACTGATATTCTAAACACCAGCATCTGGTACTGGGGTCAGCCACTGGCACTGTGGGGACTGCCCAGGCACGCTGGGAAGAAATTGCCCATCCCCACTAGTGACAGCGGGGTCTAAGAAGAAAAACTCCCATCTCATACCTTGTTTTGTACATCCCCTTCTCCAGTGTAGAAGGGAAACGGGGTCTGAGCGGCAGCTCGGGGCTGAAAGGATGCTGGGCGAAGGTGCCCGCCCTCCTGTCTGGTGATGCCATTTGGACTCAGAGCTGCAGGGCAGTCCTCGCCATCGTCAGCAGGCCTGGGGCCTCCCAGCCACTCACCCTTTGAGCTAGCTCACCTGAATTGTCCCAGACAGCCCAGGCTGTCTTCCTCCAGGGTCATCTGTCTTATAGCATTTTCCTACCAAGATGAGAGGATTGGGTTGTGAAGTCAGGGTGGCCTTTCTGGGCCTAAGTGCCCTGGACCTCAGATCTCTACCCAGCTTCATTGTTACTGGTCCCTGCACCCTGATGGGCCACTTACCAATGGGCTGGGGCCATACCTGCCGTCTGTGTTCTCAACTGCAGTCCTAGTGGAGACACCGGGCTCTGACGTGGCCTTTGTTCTGTGTGCCACTGGGTTCCAAACCCCCTGCTGGCTTAGCACACGTGCCTGACAAGGGTAGAGGATTCACGCCTGACTGGCCTGAGCTACTAGGCGTCACAGGCCAGCTCTATCTCCTGTTGTGAATTTGCCACCGTTGGAAGGTGCTAAACAAGGACAGTCCACATTCAATTTGTTCGTGCTTTTTCATCTGAGAAGTCTCAGAGTCTTTTGGTACTTTAAATACTTAGCATACCTGCTGGGTGGCAAGAATTAAGAGGGAGGAAAGGAGCTGGAATTGGAGGCCCCAGCAGGGGATGGGGGTTGGGGATAGGGTTAGCTAAGCACAAAGCATGTATCGGGGGTTCAGGTAGACCCTAGATGAGCAACAACAAGTTAACAGAGATCTTTCCAATGGTCTTGATCTTTGTAAAGTAGGTAAGGTTGCCCTCTCAAAAGACATAGCAGCGAAACAAAAGGGGGTACAGATTTAGAACGTGTAGGCATGAGAGGAGGAAAGGTAGGTATGGATAAAAGCAATACTAAGGAAAGGGGAAGATTTAGCTGGGAATTCATTAGCATGGGGGCAATTAACAGAAAAATTATCTAATCCTCTGACCAAGAGCCCCAGGCCGGAAGGAAGGATGGCCAGTTAATCAAGGATAGAGCTAAAAGCAATCCCCCAAGGTAAAAGATTGGCATTTACATCCCCAGAGAGGGAGGTCAGCCTGTTATGGGCGACTAAGCCACGACGGGCATAGGCATGATGCTGTCGAAGCGTGCAGGCAGCTACAGACTGCCTTTCACTTTTGTAGAATGAGGGTCTATCTCATCAGGTTACCTCGAGGGGTTAACCAGGTGAGCCTTAGGTGAAGCACCTGGCACGGGGCCTGGCACACGGGAGGCATCCGACAAATGTGAGTTCACTTCCCCCACTGCTGCTCCTTTACCAGGTGTTTGATCCGTAAGAAATGAACCAAACTGGGAGAACAGAAAACACCCAATGGTGACCTAGTTAAGGCCCACGTGACATTGATGGCTAACAACAAAAGCCCAGCGGCTCCGCACTCTTCTGGCATGCTCACCTTATTGGCCACTCTTTCCCAGAACGTTTAGTCCCTAAGTCCACTGGCCTTGCTGGTTTTCAGACCTGCTTGTCTCTCTTATAGAAGCTTCCCTCAATTGTTACACCTCTCAAATGAGGAGTCTAAACTTGCTGCCTGATTTCATCATCGCATTCATTCCCTCCCCTCCCCCTGCACAAGTGGCCTCCAGGCAGACCAGCTTTGTCCCCAAGACTGATGAGGGACAGGGCTCTTCCTCACGGCCCCAGGGCCCTCTTCCTGCTTAAATCACAGGCGTGCTCCTGTCCTCAAACTGCTTGCCTCCCTCTTGAAGTGTTTCCTTCCCTACCTTTAGCGATTTTCCACCACTCAGGTTCTTACCTCTTTTACCCCTTTTCTGAGAACCTAGCTATTGCTTAAGTCTGTGTAGGTTTATAGATCCCAATGCCGGCTGGTCGAGTTGATTTTTCTTTGGCTTCATGTCATCACTGCTTTATGATTTTCTAGATCAGCATCCACATTACACATTAAAAATGCTCAATTAGGGGCGCCTAGGTGGCTCAGTCAGTTTAGGGTCCGACTTCGGCTCAGGTCATGATCTCACAGTTCGTGGGTTCCAGCCCCATGTCGGGCTCTGTGCTGACAGCTCAGAGCCTGGAGCCTGATTCTGTCTCCGTCTCTCACTAACGGTTCCCTATTCACACTCTGTCTCTGTCTCAAAAATGAATAAACATTAAAAAAATAAAAATAAAATGCTCAATTGGTAGGAAGAGTAAAGGCAGAGGACTCTCACCCTCTACAATAAACCTTCCTAGAGATGGTCTATAGATGCTATTATCATGGGGGTACCAATATGCCCATCTTAGCATCCATCCTATACTCCTCCAGTTCATCCACAAGACTCCCCAAGCAGGGTTTGTGCAATGCCTCACAGAAGTGTGCATTTACCAGGTCTATTCCACTGACGCATTCCCAGCCAGACACAGGAGGTCAAGCTGATGTAACTCACTATATTTTTTTTGTTTTTAATTTTTGAGAGAGTGAGAGTCTGCAAGCAAGAGAGGGGCAGAGGGAGAGGGAAACAAAGGTCCAAAGCAGACTCTGCACTGAGAGAGCACAGAACCCGATGTGGGGCTTGAACTCAGAAACTATGGGCCAAAATCAAGAGTTGGACGCTTAACTAAGCCACCCAGGCACCCCAATGTAACTCATTCTTAACACAATCCCTACTTGATCTTCTGGCCTCCCACAAACCATCATAAGGTTGGCCCCAGCCTCAACAGACTAAATTTTATGGAACCCATCTAACTTTCTTTGCCATCTGGGGAAAAAACAAACAAACACAAAAACGGTTCACTTCTAGTTTGCTAGCAACTCACCTGATTTCCCTGATACCTTAAAATTCACTTATAGCCAGCAGTTTGGGGACCACTGTCCTAAGTTCTTTGTGCCCGAGGCATCAGAACAGAGCCCATTCTTTCTTTGATCTTCTTATGGAGAACATAACTTTAACAAAAAGTCTCTCTCCTGTCCTCAGCATTGTCCTTTTGTTTAGGGTTTGCCCCTGCTGCTGTTACTTGTGCAGGTGCACTTTGTTCAGTCCTTTCTCTTATATTTTTTATTATTTTCTAATGTTTATTTATTTTTGAGAGAGAGAGTGAGAGTGAGAGAGAGAGAGAGAGAGCGCCGGCAAGGGGTAGAGAGAGAAGGAGACACAGAATCCGAAGCAGGCTCCAGGCTCGGAGCGGTCAGCATAGAGCCCAACGCAGGGCTCGAACTCACGAACTGTGAGATCATGACCTGAGCTAAAGTTGGACGCTTAACCGACTGAGCCACCCAGGCACCCCTGTCTTTTCTTTTATACGAGCCCCTTTGAAAACAAGTTTCTCTCAGGGTACTTCCAAGTTTCTCCTTTTTATCAGGAGTATTTGTGACATTGCACAGAGTTACATTATTTTTTAGTTCAATATTCTTGAGTCACCTTCTATGTTATTTCTGAACTTTCCAAGGTATGATTTATGAAAGTCTTGGCCATGCCTGGCTTTCCCTCCCTCCCTGTCAGGGACTCACAGAATGGCCGCTCTCTCTCAAGGTACCTGTCACTTTTCCCTCCTAAACTAGTCTCAACATTACAGCCAGAGCAGCAGTTTCCCAGTTTCTTTCTCTGTCCTCTGGGTAGAAACAAATAGGGGGGTGGGGCACCAAGAGCCAACCTCTCAAATACTTAGGTTTTAAGCTGGAGGAGATTTTTAGGAACCATCCAAACTGCTGTGCCCTTCCATTTAAGCCCCTTGTCTGCTTCCATCTTTCTGGGGATCTGAACAGGAGTGCATCTATTTTCTTCCTCTGCTTGGGGTGACTATGTGGTGCATCCCAATGTTTCAGGGACATTCCCCTCTTATTCTCCCAACCCACGTGTTATTTTCCAGTATGTTCATCCTCAGGCTCAACATTTCAACTTTCTTTTATACTTCGTTCTCTCCAGGGCTGGCTCACCTCCCCTCTTAACAGATCTGTTTCTCCTCCATAGGGCAGACCTATGTCTGTAGGTCTGTAGGTTTTGTAGCTGTGTCTCATTCTTGGGTCCCCTATCACAAAGTCCAGGTGACATTAATGAGGCTCTAAATGCCACTCTGTGTTGAAATCTTAGCTGGCTTTATGACTCCTGATTCACTAACCATCAAAGTTCTTCTTTACGGTTCTTTTCTATGTGAACCACGGGGCACCTCCCATAACCATGTCTTTCCCACTCCCTCCTACCTGTTAAACTTGTTCACGATATTACTTAGTTCTTTCTCTCCCTCCTTTATGCTCTGCTTAGTACTGGCCCGGCACTCTTACACATCACTGATGGGAACATAACCTCTACGTTCCATGAGACAAAGTGGAAATATCAGTCAGAATTTCAACTGCATGTACCATTCGGCCCATTGATTCCACTTCAGTATCCCCACGTGTGCAAGAACATTCACAGCAGCATTATTGGAAGTAGCAAACACTTGGAAACCACTTACATGTCCATCAAAAGAGGACAGGCTAAATTAAGGTACGGTCAGATAATGAAATAATAGGTATTTCTATCATAAGTTTTTTTAATGCACTTGGTGTGAATAAACTCCCAGCATGCTACATTAGAAGGTCTAGAATAGTGTGCATTTGCACAAAAATGAGGGAAAGAATGTGTGTGCATATGTGCATATATATCTGTCCACATAAGTTTGCTTGTCCACGGATAACTCTGGGAGGACACAAACTGGTCACGGTGGTTCCTGACTGTGGGCCTGAGGGGCGAGCATGGAAGGAGACTTTTTGCTGCATATACTTTTATGAACTCTTAATTTTTGAACTGCTGGAGATTTCCTAGGCTAATAAAAATCAGTAAGTAAAACAAAATCAACAGAACAGTAAGAATCTCCCGGTCGACTTCTCTGAACAAACACAATCTTCCCAGTCTCCACTCCGTGCTCCATATCCATCATTCTGGTTACCCCAGTTCAGAAATCAGAATCCTTCCCTTCCAAGGTGCTATAACCACAGGAAGGAAGAAGGAAGTCAGCACCACCCGTGCTGTAAGACACTCCGTTTTCTGCCAGAAATCCTGAAGACTCTTTCTGGTTCTCTTCTTCATATCTGTGTATAACCCTGATCAACTACACGGACACCACTTTCCAGGACATGCTGGATCCCTGCTCCCTTCTTTACAGGATGCTGTAGTTATTACATGCAGAGCTCTTTAATCCCATAAAGAGATCCAGCTGTGGGGCCCCCTCCATCCCCAGGGCTCGGGGAAACCAGACTCCTCTCCATGGAAGACGCCTCTGAGGGACGTGCCTGTGATATAGTATGCCACCCAGACATTTTCCTCTGCCTCTGGATCTTTTACATTCCATCCTCCTCATTCTCGTATTTACTTTCCGCGCCAGCCACTCCTCTGCAGTCCTGCTTCTCAGGAGTAAACCTAACTGATTAAGCTTGGGTCTCCTGGAATGACCCGGAGCCACTGCGAGAGGCTCAGGAGGAAAGGTAAACAGGAAACCCAGTATTCACCCACATCTCACTGACAGACTCCTGAGTGAGGCTGGCTGTCAGGATGGTCTCCATTTGACAAGAAACCTGCATCTTGACGTCCTTAGGTTTATAGACAACCATGTATAATCACGTCCATAACTTTCTACAGGCAGCAGGATACAGGCTTTGGGGGGATCAGAGTCCAACAGAAAGAACAGCCTGCAATGCTCTTGTTAACAGTATCCTTTTTCTTTTTCTTTTTTTTTAAATTTTCACTGAAACATAAAATGGAATTTGAGGATAAAGCCTGAGCTACATAGAGGAAATTTCAGATCCAGCTATCCCAGAAAACAAACAAAACAGAGAAAGATCCTGCCTTTCCAAACCACAAGCAATAGGCCTTGGGCTAAGTATATTCACTGGAAAAAACCCAGCAGCAATGCAGGCTGGGAAGCAGCATTCCCCTTGTTCACGGAAGTACAACCCCTGGTGACCTTAGCTCAGTGCTGCACTCACACACGTCCACGCACATGACAATGGAGTCCCCACAGCAGTACTCGCCATGGTTTCAAGCCCCTGGTGCTGCACATATTTGCAAATAGTGGCAGAGGCTCTAAGCATACCAGCGAAGATTATGTTCAATTACAAGAAGGAGAAATGCACTTCAGGTCATGTGGCTGTGCATGGAGTGTCACAGGTTTGAACAGCCTTAAAAAAACTTAATGTTTGTACTAGCAACTGGGAAGGGCCATTATCTGGTAGGAATGAAGCCAGCGGCTCAGGGTCTATGTTGCCTCATGCATGAACAGCCTGATGGAAAACAAAAACAAAAAATTCAGATTGAAACATAATCCCTCAGAAAAGGAAAAATAAAGCAAACAGGAAAATGACTGCTTTCGGTGTACTTGGCCCAGAATTGGGAGCTCTCCTTTCCATCCTGTCTTCCCTGGAAAGGAACGGAGCTGGCTCAGGTTGGTACTAACTCCGCGTTCTTTCCCAGACAGATTCACGCACACATACCTATGTGCTCCCTAGTGGCTGGCTGGTTCGGAACCAGGCATGTGATCCAAAATGGCCCAGGGAGATGCAAGCCCGAGGCTTTTGCTGGAAACTTTGAGAAAAAGGTGCTCTCTCTGCCAGGTCTCCAGGCCAATAGGATGTAGTGCAGAGACCCTTCTTGACAATAAGGCTAAGTCAGAACGAAGACATACGCTAAGGCTGATTTTTAATGACATTGTGAGGTCACATGGATCTAGTGATATTGGACTTTAAACTCTGGACTCTTCAAGCTGTGTGACCTAATACTCTCCCACCTATACTTTTTTTTTTTTTTTTTTTTTTTAATTTAAGTGGTTTTGACTTGCCTCTATCACTTCAAGGCGTCTCCGAGTTTACTGAATTCTGCCCCCAGAGCCCTAACCTATGTTCCCATGTCATCACACACCTCGAGACGTTGGTAAAAACACAACTCCAAACCTGGAGAAAATTCAGTTGCTTCTTTCTGAACATTTAAAAAGCAAAGTGTATTTGAGGTGCCTGGGTGGCTCAGTTGGCTAAGCATCCGATTTCGGCTCAGGTTATGGTCCTGTGGTTTGTGAGTTCGAGCCCCGCATCGGGCTCTGTGCTGACAGCTCGGAGCCTGGAAGCTGCTTAGGATTCCGTGTCTCCCTCTCTCTCTGCCCCTCCCCTGCTCACGCTATCTCTCAAAAATAAACACTAAAAAAGTTTTTTTGTATTTTTTTTTTTTAAAGCACTCTATTTAACTAACTCCTCACAAAGATAAGCTTTCATTCTGTGGGACCTTTGCAGTTTATAAATGTATCTTAACCTACATGTCCATTTGCAGGATGCTTTGTGACACAATCAGAAAGTAATCGATAAAAGGTAGCGGTTACTATGTGTCCAGCACTATGCTAAGGACTATACATGAATTATCTCATTCCCTCCTCCAAACCACTCAGGAAATAGGAAGTGTTACTATCTCCACTTTACAGAGGGAGAAACAGGTTGTGTTATGCCTACAATGACAAAGCTAATGAGCAGCTCAGCTTGCATTACAGCTGGAAGATCTGATTCAAGGCCCCGCCCTCTTAATCACTACAAGACAGGGTCTTCAGGTTCATGGAGAGATCTTTTGGCACCTCTACTTACAATGAGCAGCTTCTCAAAAGCAATGCACAGAATTGCCCACCCGTTTTAAGTGTCTCAATCACCAGCATTTACCACTGTGTAAACACAGCAATAGGGCAGGTTTCAGTGCACAATAATGGGGGTGCTTAATAGAAAGGAATGATATCCACTTTTAGATTTTGGAGAGAGCTAAATGTTGCGAGGGAGCATATATGAACCAAGTACCTACAGGATGCCAGGCACTATGATAGGGACTTTTGTGATTTTTATTTGGACTTCACACAGTTACCTACTTTACAGATAAATAAAGTCTCGAGAAATTAAGCAGCTAACTTATTGAATGAAATTCAAAGACCTATTAAGCAGTTAGGTTAGTGATTGAACCAATGTGCTTCTAAACCTAAAGCCTATCTTCCTTCTACATCTTACATGCCAGGTGCAAATATGGGCACTTGTAGGTAGAGACATATGGAAGGTGGTTATCTAAGGTTAAAACAGGATGTTCTTTCTCAACAAAAGCAACTCTGAGCCTAAAATTTACACAAAACATTTATCCTAAAAAGGAGTCTGGCATGTTCTGGCCAATGGCATTATAGAGTGTAAAACAAAAACAGGAACAATGCAGGAAAACATTAACAGAAGGCCTGTACATGGGCCTCCTCCTATGACCTATCAGGAGAAAAGAAACATAATCTAAGGGTTCCATCTAGGTCAATGAAAAGCACATCAAAGAATGTCTCCAGACTCCTTGGATATAGTGATGGTGGCCTATTGGGCAGCTGACTTCATCCCAGATATATCCTCATTACCTTGGCTCTCACAGAGGACATCTTGGGTCCCTTCACATCTTGCCTGATCCTTCCCCCTCTAATGCTTCCCTTTCTATCCTTGTCAGCAGCTTGAGGGAGGATAAAGCCTTAGAGCCAAAACTGGGTGGTTTGGGCATTGCTGAAATCTGCAGCCACAGCAAAACCTGATAACTTGGTATTAACAGATCATTGTGTCTCTAGTGCATAGATGCTTCTGGCGCCCAGTGGCTGCCAGGCTTGGGGTTGACCAGATGGCCTGAATCCACATTAGGATAGTTTCCTCTGCTCTGAGTTTAGAACTGTATGCATCCCCCAGAATTTGGTCTATCACACTCACCTCTGCTTTTCTCTGCTTCTCCTCCTGCTCTCTCTGCTCCTTCTCCATGCCAACCAGCTTGAGTTTCAGCTCAGAAACTTCAGTCATCAGATCAAGCTTCTGGGTCTCAAGAGATGTGCGACTTAGCAGCTCCTGCAAGCAAAACCAGATGTCAAAATCAGAGCTTCCATGGCAACAAGGACAGCTGTAGCTCCATCCAGAGCATACAAGGCAAACTCTGTTGGACAACAGAGCTGAGACTGCTGCATATGAGCTACAGGGCTATTAGGGACAGGTCTCAGCTGATACTGGGTCACTCAGGGAGAGCACAGCCCCTGGCACCACCCACTGTGCTCTGAGAAACAATGTGAACTATAGCTCTCAAAAAACAAGTTTGCCATTAGAAGCCATTATTTCCAAGTACAGAAAAAGGGACAGTTTTGCTCAAAGAACGAAACTTCTCCACCTCTATTTCCAATGCAAAGCAGCGGGTCCTTTCAACCAAAACAAACAAAAAAACACAAACAAACCCAGGCTTACGTTAACAATATCTTTTTTAAAACCAAGGATTCCAAATCACCTCCTGGGCTCAATGTTCAGCCCACATTTTCAACAAATTTCTTTTTAAGGTCTCACTGCAAGGAGCCTAGGAGGGAGCTAGAGCATAAAGCAGATATTCAATGAGTATTTATTAAATGACAGAATCCTGTTTATGTGATACAGACTTTTCCTAGCCTATGTGATAATGGATCTTTTCTAGCCACTACGGTATGTAGGTAAGAAAATTGTTCTTCCCTTATTGTAAGACCAGACTCAGGAAGTTATCAGTCCTGCCCTGCCATAATAAGAACAGTAGTAGACGGCAACCTGCCATTAATATATATAATTAATAAGCATAAATAAGACAAAAAACAAAGGTGATTGACAAAATACCTGCTGGGAACCACTAGGGATTTTGAAGGACCTCAAAAACCAGGAACATTTCTGGTCCAGGGGCAACACTTCCCCATTGGCCAAAGGCCATGGTCCATAAGCTCCAGAGTCTTGGCACACGGGAGACACGGTTTCCAGCAATGAGACTACAGTATGGCCATCAGGAGAGTGACCAACTAAATCAGCAGACAGAAAAGATACACTATTCCATCTCAGTATGAACTTTCTATATTAAGTTGGGCAACCTAACCCTCATACAAGAATGGTGATCAGCATTCTGACCAATAGCTATGATTTCACATATTCTGAACCATCCTCAGACTACAAACCAAACCACACAGGACACAGATCTTAACTAGGAAAACATGATTCCCTAGGCCAAGCCCCTCAATGTGTCAGAAAGCCAGGCTACAAACTCTTCATCTGCTAATCTGAAGGGACGGGTACCTAGAAGTTCAGCAAAATGAACTCACTGAGCACTGGGCAAAGGAGGACAGTTCTTCCTGTTTCAGCTAGACTTGAACTAGCTTAGAGCACAGAGGCAGCGACCCTGCCATGCGAGAACCACAGCGTACTTGGTCATGAGTAGTCAGCCAGATCAATGTGTATAATGGTGGAGGTAGGGAAGGAGAGAAGACACACAGATTCAATGAGTGCCTCCTCTGTGCCAGACCCCACAGGGTACTTTACATACATGCTTTCAATAAACCCTCCTAGTGATTTGACAGTAAATACTATCCTGACCTGAGTAATAGACAGTAAATACTAACCTGGCCCAGAGACTGGCCTTGTCTTGACCAAAGACACATGCCAGTCAACAACAGCAGAGTGCGTTAGTTTGCAAACCAAAGTCTGTTTGATTCCAAAACTCTTTTCTGTCTAACGTATCACATGGTTTCCCAAACAGAGGAAGAAGTCCAAGGATTTTAAGGAAAATAAAAGAAAAAAAATACCTGCTGAAAAAAAAGCCAATCAACAAATATTCACGGAGTCACGGAGTGAGGAAATAGCCACTCAAACTGTTAAGATTTTGTTGAGCACACACTCTCTACCAGGGCCTGGCGCGAAGGCTCTCTGAAGATCTAATCCTCTCTGATACCACCTACTCACTCCCACCTCCTCTCTCTTCCTTCCTCACCTTCCCCTCTGTTCCACCACCTCATTCTACGTTTCTCTCTCCATCCTTTCATCTACCTGTTTTGTTCCACAAATGACTTGAGGCGGTTTGAATAATGGACAATTTAAGTTAAAATGTAAAATCATAAAAGTTAAAGCAGGCAGGAAAAGAAGTTGAGGCCAGAGCCACCGCTGGTATAAAACTCCTACCCTAAAGTTCTGTGGGTTGCTAGAGATGGACTATACTGTGTACGTGAGCTCTCCAAGCCACCAATGCAAAGGGGTAGAGAAGTAATTCTATAAATCAGATAGCAACAATTGCTTTAGAGTACGGACAATTGAGAAAATGTTGTTCCATTCCATTCCAGACTTCAATCATTTACTCAACATGTTTTTAAGTATCTACCAGAAGTCAAGGCCTAGGGATATGATTATTAAAAACACAGCCCACTGAGTGCTTGAATATCTTACATGCAGTTTGCCCGCTAAGCAACATTCACGATACTGCCGCCTTGGTGGGATCAAAAAAAGCCTCAGAATGTATCTCTCCTGAACAGTAGGAATCTATTCCACTTCTGTTATTGCCAAAATCCCTCTAGCTATTTTAGGTTGCCTGGTTGTAATTGGTCACACCAATGTTCCCACTGACAAGGATAATATTCTAATTGGTTGTACTAAAGTTCCAATAGCCGTTCCAGTTGGTCACGGCAGGGTTCCAATTGGTTACACTAACATCCTAAGTGGGAGTTCCAGTTATTAGTGATTATATTCCAGCTATTATATCTATTAGCATATGCCTCTACCTTTCATTGTCCTTACCCCTCATCCTTGTCATTGGTAAGTACTGTCCTACTCCCTGAATTCAAAATCAGCCTTCAACAAGCTCATCCAGTCCAGCTCCACTTTCCATCTCCAGGGACACATGGTCCCCAGCCACTATTACGTGTTATATTCTCTATCATATGTGTCTAAAGAAGATTTACCCTACATTTTCAACTGTTCCTTCTCCTTCCAGCATAAACTGAATCCCGACTTTTGCAGCCTATCACATACCCTTCCCAGTCATCTCAAGTGGAGTCCATCCTGTTTCGACAATCCAACTTTACCGGACATGCGTCCAGACCACTACTGTCCTTATTGATCATCTACATCTGCCCTCCTCTTCTAAAGTGGTGCCATTCAGTTACAGCACATTCCAGAACCCAAGACAACTTATCCAGAACCCAAGACAGTCTCTCATTTTCCTCAGGGCTTTTTTCTTTTGATCAATGGTTTCTCTACCTAGTTTGGGCACATTCCTTCTCCTCAGTAACTTCAACATCCTTGTTCCCTCCTTGTTAGTCTTCCAATATCCACTCTGGTTTCACCTTTCTTGAGCACAACACCAACAGGTTTGCTTCCACCTTGCCTCAGTTTCTCAGCAGGATGGCCATCACCTTAGCCATCATCTTTATCCAGAATGCATTTGCTCTGCTTCTAAAATCTTCAGCTCTGATACAGTCTCCTTTGGCCACAGTCCTCTAACCTTTCAAGTTTCCCATTTACAGACTCAAACAATCTTTCATTTCTTCTACTGTGGCCAATACTTACCTGTTTTCCTAGTTAATAAACTTCCTTTAAGTAGTATTTGCCTCCTTATCCATTCTATACCTGAGGTCATTTCAAGTGTATCATATCTGCACCAGAAAATTCCTCATTCCAGTTCATCCCTACCCTTAGACCTAAAGTGCATTTGCTTTACCAGAGCCCAGTCCATGCCAAACCTCAAAGTCTTTTGTCTATGTTTCTACTCCCTGTGGCCTGAAAATTGCTGGTAAAAGACACTTGATGATGCCAATTGGTTTCCATACAAATTTACGCTATCTAATTAGAGCTGATCTTCCAATACCACCTGGCACCCTTGCGTTCATCTCTGGTTGGTTCCTTTCAGAGATTGTTCCAAATCTTTCCCATTCTCCTCCAGCCATAAACCTTACCCTTTCTTCCTCTTCTCCTCAAATAACCTCTCCTGTATACTGAAAAGGTATTTTAAATATTTATTTTTGAGAGGGAGGGAGGGAGGGAGAGGAAGAGAGAGAGAGAGAATGTACATGCAAGCAGAGGAGAAGCAGAGAGAGAGAGAGAGAGACAGGATCCAAAGCAGACTTTGTGCTGACAGTGGAGAGCCCAATGCAGGGCTCAAACCTGTGAACCATGAGATCATGACCTGAGCCGAAGTCAGACGCTTAACTGACTGAGCCACCCAGCCACCCCCGGAAAGGTATTTTAAAATAATCTGTTCATTTGTTGAGCTGACATCCCTTTTTTCAAAATCTCCTGGAATCATCTCTCATTCATGTCTCTTAAATCCATGTCTTAGAGCAAGCAAGTCCATGTCTCATGTTGGGTTCTTTCACCTTTAAGAACCACTCTCAAGCCTAGTAAGTTTCCAGGTTGCACATAGAAAGCATATGTTCAAGGACACAAAGATTCCAGAGTGTGCTCTGTAATTACCCCATCTGACCCTCCTTCCCATTGCTGACTATCTCTCAGTCTCTAGACTTCATGTCATACCCACATAGCTTGATGTTCAGGCTTTCAAGTTACCTCCCCGGTCAATCGTTAGTGTTTGGCTGTGATCTCTGAGTTCTGGTCCGGCTTCTCCCTCCAGCCGGTAAGTCTGAAGGACGAAGGACTCACATGGTCCTCGGCTCCCCCTCACCTCTGTCCTGACTGTGAGGAAGTTCCCACCCAGTCTGTGCTTCACAAGGGTAGGACCATTAATCATCTACTCTGACAGGCATTTAATCTCTTTCACCATCAGCTCCCATTCCTCAGGCTATAAACATGATCAAATTTCTGACATTCGAAAGAACTTTCCCTCTTGACCTTGCCTTCCCCTTAAGCAACCATCATCAACTCTCTTGTGCTCTCGCTAGGCAAATGCATGTTCTTTCTGTGTGCACTGTTTCTATGAATGCACTCTCTCCTCATCCCCTCCCTCACCCCTTCCCAGTCAAGTTCTAGAAAGAATAATCTAACCCTTGCTGCCTCTTCTTCCTCACCTCCCTGTCTGGATGCCTGCAACCCAGATTCTGCCTTCACCAGGTAGGGCACACAAACAGTTCTGGTTCTGGGGACCAATGTCCCAACTTTCAGATGCAACCTGTACTTCTCAGCTTTCAAACATTTAACTCTTCACCCACTGATCAGTGTATAACACTTGCCATCCCATCCTTCCTTCCAATTTCCTGATCTGTCTTTTTTTTTTTTTTTTTTTTCCTTCTGTCTCTTTTGCTAGCTTCTTTTACTCCGGTCTACCCCTTAAGAGAAAGGTTGTTGGATCCCTAGCTCTCAGCCTAAAGACTGGATCCAGCCCATTTGTCTGGAGCATGAAGGCGAAGCTTGTTCCCTGCTCCAACCTACAGGGTAGATCTAGCTGGGAGTCTCTCTGAATCATGCAGCTACCATAATGTGGGGGGAGGTGAGGTGTGGGGAGACAGGGGGCTGGAGAGAAGGGGGACGGGTTTCATAAGCTGCATTAACTTCTGCTTTCCCAATTGTTTCTGGGTTGCCTAGGGACAGAGGGCAAGGGGAGAGGAGTGGATGGTACATGAGGCAGGTGATTTTTGTTACTACAAACCATGAAACTAGGTAATGAAACTTCAGGGGAAAAAAACAAAAAACAAAAACCAATGAACAAAATCATCACTCACCCCTCTCACTTCACCACTACCAGTAACCTCTTCCAGAAGGGCAAAGACATCTCCTTTCCTGGAGATGGAAAAAAAACTTACATCTCAGAGAAAACCATCATTTCCTTTTTCCAAAGCTCAGTCTGAGACTGGAGCTGATAAAAAGAAGTGGCCTTTCAATTTATTCTCTCCTTAAAGGGCCACATCTTGAAGCAATTACTTCCATCTTTAAGTGTGGAACATGACCCAGGGAGTTACTGACCAATGACAGAGGACTGGAGCCAGACTGGCAATCTGAAACCAGAGTGAAGGAAGGGGCCATGGAAAGACATGAAAGGAAAAAATGCATCCCTTTGCTCTTTGAAGTAAGAGGCCTAGGCTGTGCCAGAAAGCCGCTTTCATGAGTAACACTGCAGTGAGGGGCTTGTTGTCAACCTGGGTTCGAGTCCAGACTCAGCCCCCACTACGGAAACCATCTCTCTGGAACCTCAGCCCCCTTATCCGTGAACAAAGAACACCTACTTTGCATGGTGGTATGGAGATTCAACGTCGAATAAGATCAGCTTGAAGAAAGCAGTTATTTCTGGCTCCTACATCTCCCAGGGGGCAGGTTTGGGGAAGAACTGGCAAATCCTGGTTTTCTTCAGTCACAAATCAGGTGTCTCACCTCTGAGACAGAGTCATGCTTCCACAGAATCAGGGGTACATAGCTCTGTTTACTATTCTTTTTGAGACAGAGATACCCCTTTAAAGGTAGTCTTGGAAAATTTATCTGCCAGGTGCTGACGACACTTTTGAGTTCATAAACCCGGACACATTGTCCTTCACTCAACTCAAGGGCAGGAACTGGGTATCTTAGGCCCTTAATCCGCATGCTCAAGATCTTTTTTTAATGTTTATTTATTTTTGAGACAGAGGGAGAGCGTGAGTGGGGGAGGGGCAGAGAGAGAGGGAGACACAGAATCTGAAAAGGCTCCAGGCTCTGAGCTGTCAGCACAGAGCCTGATGCAGGGCTTGAACCCACGAACCGTGAGATCATGACCTGAGCCGAAGTTGGACGCTTAACCAACTGAACCACCCAGGCACCCCGTGTGTGCTCAAGATCTTAAAACTGATGACTTGTGAGAGAGTTCGGTTTTAGCAAAACTGAAATAACAGCTCTAAGAAGTGGGCAATATGGAGCCCATATAATCATCCCTGTTCTCACTATATAAGAACACAGGTTTGACAACTTTCCTGGATCAACAGAAAGGCACGTAGACTGACTCCAAATCCCAGAAATTTGTCTTTCCACACCTCACCTGAAAGACAGCCAAAACAATGAGGATGCCTAACACCTGGGGCTCTAGGTCAGGTGGGAGGTCTGAAATCGAAGCTGTTGTCCTTCAGGATTTCCCCAAAGTTTGGGTTCCTCACAAGGAAGTTTGCATCCTTTACTTCCTCCCCATTTGGCTCTCCTAGCCTGTCCTCTTTTTGACACTGAACATTGTTGCTGCTCTCGACATTGGTTACATCTGTAAACAACTAGTCTCTGGAAAGTGCTCCATTTGGCTGTCAGCTCTGTATAAAGTCTATTATCCACTAAGTAGCATCAGCTTCTTCCTCAAAGTCATCATCCTTGGAGAAGGGTCAACAATCAGAGGCAGAGAAGTTTGCTGTGCAGGGCCCTAATAGACTCCAGAGGCCACTTTAGAAAAAGTCACCAGGGACCTCAATGCATCAGCGGGGCCATGGAGAACCCGCTCTGTGGTGTAGATTTCGTCACCAGCACGGTCTGAGCTAGTTACAACAAGGATATGGCTGGTCCATGCCTATATTATCAGGATGCTAATTCTAGACAGCCCAGGGGTGCAGCTCTCAGAGATGCTGGTAGGCAATGCCTTGACCTGCTTAGGATACAGAAGGCAGAGGTCAGCCCTGTGAGCTCTGTACCCAGGCCAGACTGTCCCAGACCTATGAAAACAAACCTAGGCTGCGGCCTCTTGGAGACCCATTTATGGATTTCCTGGAAAATCCACACCTGTTCAGGGAGTCTGAGACCATCCCTGAGTAGGTGCTTCCAGAGGCAGTCCCCAAAGAGGCTCAGAGGTTCCTCTTTGCCACCCTGAATTTTGCAGGGGGCTGCAAATATATTTTACCCTCAAATGCATCCATCACCTATGTGCTGCTCACGTAGACCGGCTGGTGCTAATAGTATTTGGTTCTGGCTTGCCTCTCTAACCCCAAGGCCTTCATTCACGCTCTTCAGATGGGTTAGTGCAAAGAAGAAAACAGATGGGACCTGAGAGATCAGCACTCAGCAGGGACAGGCTGAGGGGTGCTAATTCCCTCCCCTCTTGGGCTCCTGCTGGAGGGAGGCGGACAAAGCAGCTGTGGAGAGAGATGGCTCAGTGGGGTTGCTGGAGCCTATGTAAGCACAGGGCATGGGCTATACTGGTTGGGTTTGGGTTTCCTTAAGTCCTCCAGGAGCTATTCCAGCCAGTGGAGGGGGTTAGAGGCTAGAGCAGGGGTTGTAGACTACAGGTCTGCGGACCAGGCTTGGCCTGCAGGTATGCATGGTGTGGTTCACACAGTATTTATTTTTTTCCCTTTAAATTAGTTGCCAATGCTTTAAAAATAGACTTATCTTTAAATCTGGATTTCCCACCTGCTGTGAAGAATGAGACTATCTTACAGCACCGGGCCTACGTGGGCAGTCAGCTAAAGGCGGGGAGCAAGTGCCTCCTTTAGACAAGGCCACTCCATGCGTAGGCGTAGTGCTCCCAGGGATGGTGTACCCAAGGGCGGTGGCGTCAACAGGCAGTTGTCAGAAGGCCAGGCCTCACACTGATTGGGAAGGGGCCTCACTCAGAGCTCCGCAGGCCTCAGAGCAGGAGGCCAGGCTTGGCTCAGAGCATGAATAGTCTCCAAGGCTGGCAAAAAGAGGCAATTGTTTGCGTCCCTCCTCCTCCTCAGGGCTGGGAGTCCTCCTAGTTCCTACCACCAGAAGCCAAGAGCCCTGCGGTCCAGGATATCAGCATCAGACAAGCAAGTCCCTGCCTGTCCTCAGTTCAGAGGACACATGCATAACATCCTGTAAGCTACAGACGGCATTACCTCAGCACTGTGGGGCAAGAAGGAAGTGCCTTTTCAAAGAGCATCAAGCAGATTTCAGGAAAGGACTGGCATGTGCCACAGAGGGTTCAACTCGGGCTTCAGAGCTGGGAACCCAAACGTCTCCAGCTCAGGTACCACCAAGCCCAGCAAACACACAGGTGGGAGCCGAGGCTCAAATAAGTCCTGTGAGTTGAACTCAGGAGGTGCCAAAGAGGAGTCTTCCACACTCCCTTCATTTTATCCTTGAAAGATGGAGGGAACACAGTGAACGTTATGAGCATAAAAATAACTTGGGTAAGTTCAAGGGAAGATCTTTAAACCTGAGAGGTGACAAATAAGACCTACCACACTCCAAAATATACCAAGCCAAGACATCCACCTCTGTGGCACACGCGAACCACAGGCCTGATACCTCACCCACAACACAAAAGATAATTGATCTTAAGACTTTTTCAAAAGTCTAAAATCCAGTCCATGGGCTGATGTTTGAAGAGCAAGACAGCCTAACCAGGTGGAGTTGGGAACCGACACCAGACTCCTTGACCCAGAGACGCTGACGAGGGAGCAGAACCACTGCACAGAGAGGGGTGTAGGGCAGCCCTGGAAGAGCAGCCGGGACAGGCGGTCAGGTAGCTCAGGCACCAAATGCAGCCATGCTCTGACCTCCGATCCCGGGGACTGCCACCAGGCAATGCCTTCCTGAAACATCAACCTGACGTTTTCCAGACACGTTCCCTTCCACATTCAAATCTTCTTTGTTCTCTGGGGTTTTGCAATACTCCATCCCCACCTCAAAGCCACACCTCTATCACTCTTTGTGAAAATGCTTTCCCGCCCTTTGAGAGCTTTCCATTCTTTCCTGGTTTTCAAAAAGAAGACCCAGCTTAAAAAAATAAACTCAACTCCTCCTGCTACTCAGGGAATAGGATGAGCAAGAGAAATGCACACAATTTAAATAGAAAAATCAAATGGAGCCACTAATGTGGTAACTTATTAATCAGAGATGAAAAGAAAGCAAACTAGAAAGCATACAGCTTCTGAGCTGTTGGAACTGGTTCCATCTAGTTGAGGACATCTACACAGAAGTACTGGCTTAAAAAAAAAAAAAGTTCTTCAAATGCACTAAAAACTAAGAAATACTTGGAAGCAAACGTTTCTCCTAAGACCAAAGGTCAAATGCAAAGCCTGTGTTCATTACCATTCTATCAAAATGCTATTTGAATTTTATGCTGATCATGACAACAAAAAACATTCGAGCTCTGGGGGAAAGATTACATATAAGCAGCCATCTACTTGAACCCATGCATGTTAAGGGACTGTCATTCTTTAAATAATTAGTGAGCACCTCCCATGCAACAAGGACGATTCCAGGAGCTCCAAAGCATAAACCGTGATTGAAGTTTGTGTGTTTGTGTGTGTGTGTGTGTGTGTTTCCCAAAATTGCTGAAAATATAAGAACCATTCAAGGAAGTTAGATCATCTTGATAGATTTCATAAAATTTCTAATCAGCCTCTCAAAAGATTTGGAAAAGCCTGAATAAAAACTCAACACCCCTTTCTAAAAATTCAGCTCATCATTTACCATACGGTAAAATCGTTCAAGGGTAGAAAAATGATTATTTTACTTTCCCTTCAAAAAAAAAAAAAAAAAACCTCTCAGTGATAGTATACAGTAAGATTTAAAAATGGAAAAAACTTCACTCTGATGCTAAGCATACAAAATCAGAGAACCAAATCGTATCTGTGGTGTGCAGAGAGCTTTGTAAGTTACACCTATACCTGATGACAAGGAAGATGAAAAGGAAACAAGACATTTACGAGTTTTAATTGAATGGGATGAGAACAGCTCCATTTTTCATGTTGACAGCAATTAAATTACATTAAAATATTATGTGTGTCATACATCTTATCAAAGAAGACTACGCAAACTGGGAAGGGAAGAGGGAGGTGGGAAGGGGGCACACAGGAAGCTAACCAACTTCCTAAAACCCCAGATGCCACCAACAGTCAAGCTGTGGCTGGTGTCAGAAGGGTGACTTTGCCAGCACAGCGCCCCTGAACCTGAACCTGGCTAGATCAAGTGCCACCTGGGAATCTGTCTAACCAGCTCAACAGGTTATTCCTCTCAGGCCAGCCCTTCTCGCCCCTCCCTGCAAAGCTCAGTTGGGACAAGTTTCACCTGCTGTACAAACACCACACGCAGAGCGCCCAGCCTACCTCCAGGCAAGATGGGGGAGTGAGTAGTGAGAGCGGTGACTGGACACAGCGACTTTTAACACATGAGCTGCGTTATAACCCCAGGGCCTTCAGCCCTCACGCCCTTACCTGTTGAAGCATCTCTTCGGCGGCATTGAGTTTCACCTGGTGTCCTTCCAGGCACACCTCCAGGTCCCGAATCTTTTCTCCTTGTGCTTCCACTTGGTCTGTGAGGACACTCACCTGCCCCAGGAAATAAAGCAACGGTAGAGGAGCAGAAATGGCTCACCTACTGCTGGGAAACCATACTACTGATCCGTACATAAAAATGCCTTTTCTTTTTGGCGGGCAGCAGGTGGGGGGAGTGAGTGTCCTGGATGGAGAAACTCCAGCTGTTTTCTTACCTTGCCATTGCCTAACTGACGTTGTCACATTTCCTGCTCTTGACACACTCCAGAGAAAAATACCCAGCAGTCAGGAGAGCTGCCTCCGGGCTGGACTCCCGCTCCTTAGTCCTCTTACAGAGCTCGCTCTGGCAGTCTGGACCTCAAGGCATATCTCTGCCGGCAGGCCAGGGCTCTGCCACCTCATGTGGAAGAGCAATCCAAACTCCTGGGGAAACTAACCAATGACCTTACCTCTCTCATAAGGGTGTGAGGGCTGCTCACCTATCAGGCGAGTGTTCTGAAGCAATTAAGGAATGTGGGATGTAAAGGGCATGTATTAGCACCGACAAAACTTGGCTCCAGAAAGGTTTTTGTGCTTCACAGGCCAAAACATGATTCTAAGTCATAACACACACATGCCACATTGCACATAGAGTGGCAGGAAAGTCGTCTTTCTAAAAATCATGGAGAAGATCTCTTGGGATTAATAAAGATCCATTTATAGGAAGTCCTTTAAATTATACCCTAACTACATATGGAGGATTTCCATAGTCTGCTCTAGTAGCAAACTGCCCCCAGATCCTCCCTTTTATTAAAAAGGTGCCTCAGAGCAGGAAGATGAAGAAAGAGAATGGATGGCCTCCCCAAATAAAGAAATCAATGACTGGTAAATTAAGATCCTTTAGACACTTTTGGTTTTCAACCAATGGTTGAGTCATTGTCATTTACATATAGATTATCCTAAATGATTTCTCAGTCTGTAAAGGAATGATAGCTGGAGCATGGAATTAATGTAATTCACTTATGAGCGTTTAAATAAACTATCAGTTATAGGGGCACCTGGATGGCTTAGTCGGTTAAGCATCTGACTTTGGCTCAGGTCATGATCTCGCAGTTTGTGGGTTCAAGCCCCGAGTCAGGCTCTGTGCTAACAGCTCAGAACCTGGGGCCTGTGTCTGGGGCCTGGATTCTGGGTCTCCCTATCTCTCTCTCTTTCTGCTCCTCTCCCACTCATGCTTTCTCTCAAAAACAAACATTAAAAAAAAAATTACAAAGCTCCCTTTACAAAGGAAAAAAAAACCCCAAATGAATACTGCTACTTTAAGCTCTCCATTTTTATGTTCCCAAATGGATAATGAATTATTGAAACCCATTCTTGGAGTTGATACACAGTGTACAAATATTCCAGTTATAATCCAAAAACAGGTGCCTTCTGCCAGTCAGGCCCATCTTGAACACAAACCTTTGTGGTGGTTTTTTCAATCCTCATGACCCAACACTCTCAGCAGTCCTGGCCTTTTATAGCTACTAGCTCTACTTTCAAAGGGGTAGGAATACAGAGGGTGGCCTTTCAGAGCTCCCTGGGTTTCAGAGTTTCTGTTTGGGAAGGTTGCGTTATGGTTAATCCTATTATGAGGATTAACACATATCATCTGCACCACACCTCAGGGCCATGCGCTGGCGGTACCCACATGACTATGTGGTCCCCAGCGTTCCATGCCCTGTAGCTCAGCTTACACACATGTCTGTGTGTAAGACTCAAGACATGCAAGGCTACGGGCTCTTTACAAAACTTTTTTTTTTTCCTTACAAACTTGAATACTCAGTAGAAAGATCATGGAGAGAGGCAAAGAAAATTGGGACAACTGTATAAAGATCCTAGAAGGTGACCTTTATTCAATAAAAACAAATACTTTGAGTCCCTACTCTGTGCTAGGCATAATTTTAGGCACTGTGGGGAATACAGAAGTGGAAAAAAAGGGAGGGGGTGAAAATCCTTGTCTTAAAAAAATGACATTCTGATGAAGATATATAAGATTTTGATTTTAGTACATAGGCTGCCAAAGTGAGCACAGAAGATTTTGTGTGTGTGTGTGTGTGTTTTAAGTATTATGAAAACAAAGTAATTTGCCTCGTGATTTGCCTCGTTCTTCTCCAAGTAGATCTAGGAAAACATTCTGGGCCAAGTGATTGAATTAATTCAGTCTGGCTGAGCTGCCTTGTAAGTTAACCGAAAGGCTCTACCATGTTGAGGGTCTAACCGGCTCCATGGGTCACTACAAAACAGGGTGGTCACCTACGAGCAGCTCTGAAAGGCTGTTCACAAGCTCCTGGAATAGAAACCACTAGGATCCACTTCTGACTTCTGTGATTAGTTTCCCATGTGTGTTAGGACTGGAAATAAGGATTCTTCAAGGATTCAGGGTTTAAAAAAATTTTTTTTTAATATTTTATCTTATTTTTGAGAGAGAGAGAGACAGACAGAGTGTGAGTGGGGAGGAGCAGAGAGAGAGGGAGATACAGAATGCGAAGAAGGATTCAAGGTTTAAAACAAAACTGTGAATGTCAAAGAGAACATTATCACAGAGGACTTTATTAAATTGTGTACCTTTAAACAGAATGTGTGGTTTCAGCCACAAAGGTTCCTGGTTCAAAGGTTTGTGAGTTCATACTTTTTGCCACAAAATTTCAAATTGGAAACTCTGATCAATTGCTTCATTGGGATGGAGTTTCAAATTACACATCCCTCAAAATATGTGCGATATAACGTGCTATATAATCTGCCCCCTCCTACCTCTCTGAAGGTAGTTCCTCCCCACCAGATTTCTTTTTTTTTCTTCAACGTTTTTTTTTATTTATTTATTTTTGGGACAGAGAGAGACAGAGCATGAACGGGGGAGGGGCACAGAGAGAGGGAGACACAGAATCGGAAACAGGCTCCAGGCTCCGAGCCATCAGCCCAGAGCCTGACGCGGGGCTCGAACTCACGGTCCGCGAGATCGTGACCTGGCTGAAGTCGGACGCTTAACCGACTGCGCCACCCAGGCGCCCCCCCACCAGATTTCTTCACGGTCATCAACTCCAGCCACACAGACCCTTGTTGTTCATCCTATACACCAAGCACACTCCTTGCTCAGGGTGTGTGTGGGGCCAGCCTCCCTGCCTGGAATGTGCTTCTCTGGGCATCCACGGGGATCCCTCCTCCCTCGCTTGCTTCAGGACTCCTATCAGGGAGGTCTTCCCTGACTACATAATCCTTACCCTGCTTTCCTTTTCTCCATAGGATTTATCACTGTCAGAAGAAACCTTTTATGTATTGGTTTATTGGAGAGACCCCCCCGACCCCCCCCCCCCGCAAACACACACACACATTCTGTAAGAACAGCAACTTAGTTTATTTTCTTCACGGCTGCAACCCCAGCACCTAAAACTAGTGTCTGCCAAATTGCAGTCGCTTACATATACATATTTAATGTTTATTATATATTTTTGAGAGAGAGAGAAAGAGAAAAAAATGAGCATGGGAGGGGGAGGGGCAGAGAACAAAGGGGAACAGAGGATCTGAAGCAAGCTCTGTGCTGATAGCAGAGAGCCTGATGCAGGGCTTGAACTCATGAACGAACCATGAGATCACGACCTGAGTCGAAGTCAGATGCTTAACCGGGTGAGCCACCCAGGTACCCCTCAAATATTTTTTTAATTAACAAATTAATGGGAAAAAAAGATATAAATTATATAATTGCACATTTGGCCCAAGCTTATTTAAAATAGGGACAGGGAAAAAAAGAAAAGGCTAGGGAAAAAAGGCCAAAATGTTAAACTCTCTTTTTGACTTCCAAAATTCCTAAAATAATCATTCATTACTCTTACATTCATAAGATGAATAAGATGAAATAGAAGGAAAAAAGCCAAATAGCCTCTTAATTCCAGTGCTCTAAGCTAAAGCCCACAGTGGAGGGTTCTAGAACCCTACCCTGCCCCCTCTCCCAATACACTACCAGCCCTGTCTACCACGCTTCAAGATTTTGAAGGAGCCAGGACTGGAATATGTCCTTTCTGATCCTCCAAATCATCAATCACAGTGCCTGATACATACCAGGCACTGAACAAATGCTTGATTTATGCGTTTGAGAGTGAACACAGCAAAGAGCCCCTATCACAACAAAAGGCCTCATGTAAGAATGCTCAACTTCATGTCCTGCCAAGGAACAGGAGTTTTCAGAACTGAAATGTTCCTTTGACGATCTTTCTCCATAACAAGTTTTGGAGTTCCTTTCTTTGAGGCAAGAAAGTCATCAAAGGCTCATTAGCCCATGTTACCAGCTCCAGGGGATTTGGCCTCAAAGTGATCAGTCTAGATCCAGCTCCAGACGATTTGGGCCTGATCCTGTCAGCATCCAACCTTACATCCATATTACTCATGGCTGTTTTATTAGAGACATGAGGACACATCTTATCTCCCTTAGAAGATTCCTGGGCTCCTAGAGGACAGGGCCTCATTCATCAGCCTGGCCACAGAGCTTCCAGTGTACAGGCTCAGTAGTACAAGGATGAGTAAAGGAACACATTCATGGCCCGAAAGCCAGTCCAGCGTTTCACTGTGGCCTCAGTGACTTTCTGCTTTGTTTCAGGAAGAGTCTATTTAAAAAACATACACTTTAGGAGCAGGATAAATCCAAAGGGAAAAAAAAACCTCTTGTACTTCCCTTCCACTTAGGGCACCTACAGAGGCGGAGGTAACAGGATAAGCCATTTCCCATGAAAAAGGACCCACCTGTAAAATGAGGGACTCCTTATCTCCTTCTAGACGTGCCAAGCGTTCCTGGTACGTTTCATTACTAGCAGCACCGTGGTGATTCACCTGGGACTAAAAAGGGGGTGGGGGGGAAAGAATTACACTTAAAAGGTTGGGAAAACATCTTACCAACTTTAAAACGAAGTGTGTAATTTGTGAGGACAGCACATGCTGGTTGCATGTGCAAAACCACCCACCTAAACAGGAAGCCACAGGATTTCAAAACTACTACGAGGAGGACCATTGAAAGGTGCGCCTTGAAAGCTGGCAAAATCATCCCCCCACCCCGATGACCTCACCCTTGGCCAGGAAGGCCTGAATGGAACTCCAGACCCAGTGGTGCTTGACTTGACTGGGCGTGTTGGGTCTGGTTTAGGTGGAGGCACAGCCTGCCAGACACACCAACTGCAATGAGGCTACTCTTTGCGGAGGCCGGGGAGCTGGTACCATTCACCAAGGAGCTATGTGGGAACAAGTTCTGCACAGATCTCGGTCTCTCCTAACTCTCACACCAGAGTTCTCCAGACCCAAGGCACACCTCACGGCATGGAGGCCCATCCTGAGCACCGCAGGGAGCACAGAGGATGGGGGACACCAGCCACAAGGCCCTTCATCCACTCACACATGCCTTCCAGGAGTGGCTAATCCCTCCCCTCCATAAGGGCTCTAGCAGGCCAGGCTGGCATGCTGCATGCTTACTTCTCTCGGTTCTCACACTACAGGGGAAGATGAAACATCCCACGAAGACCCCAAATGATAGCCAGAGGGACCTCAAAGGACTAACAGGAAACAGAGAGATCCAGAAACCAGAAAACAGCATAAAGGGAGAAGAAATAAAATGGCAGATGGGAGGCAGAGTTCATAAAATGCTCTGAGCAAGAGACAGGAGGCTTCAGTCACTTTTTGGGTGTATCTGACCTGGTTATAGGCAGGGAAGAGGGAGAGAGGTGGCTGCTAATGTGACTGAGCTGGCCCAATGCCACCAACACTCCCTTCCTCCATGCTTAAAGGAAGGCCGAAACCTAGAGGCCCAGGGTAGGCCATTCAGGGGCTTGGCAGCCTGAAAAAGCAGATCTGATTGCTAAATGGGGAAGTGACAATCATCAGAATCTGGGCTAGTCCAGAGGAGTAAATGCTCTGAGGTTTATGAGGCAGTCTCCTCATTCCAGAGGCAAGTCATGGTTTGCAAAGGAGTGGGTCAGAGAGGAACCCAGGCGGAGAGGTGGGCCCCTTCTCCTGAGCCCATTTCCCCACATTCCAACCTTCAGAATGGGCTTGCCAACCCCAGGCTAGCCAGGCCTGCAGCACCCGCCTCGGCACCACTGCCTTTCACTCCAGCCTCTCTCCAGTGTGCATCTTGTTCACGGTTGTGGAAGCTCTTTCATACCAGAGACAAAGGGCCTTAACAATCACAAACGACTTCTTTGTGTTCATGGCAGTTTATTGTTGCTACATTAATTCTGGTCCTCATATGGTCAAACTCTGACTAGTACACAAGGATATAATTATAACCGAAGTATTCTCAGAACCTAAAACGAGAGGAAAATAATTCTTAACAGCAGGTCAAATGCTTCTCTGTCAAAGAACTCACATGATGGTGATTTTCAGGGAATAGCGAGAAAAGGACCCAGGCACCCAAGGGAAGCTGTGCACGTCTGATCCCACTACCAAAGTCGACACACGTATAGGGCCACCCACCCCTGGTAGCTGCCATTTCTCCAGCAGGAGGTGAAGGAGAGAAGACCAAAGGGAAGACTGCAGCAAGCCACCACACCACTGTGCCTAAGTAGGACCCATACAATCACCCAGAGGCACAGCTGTTTTTACTAACTGGCCAAAAAGCAAGTTGATGCCATAAGTTCAGTTAATACCCAAAATGCACGCCACAGAGTCTATAACAGATGACAGAAGTAGATTAAAAAACAAACAAACAAACAAAACAAAAAACGAATCTGGATCCACTCTAGCAGCTGAAGGAAAAAGACGAATATGGTAAATAAAGTCTAACTGGGAGAAACAGAACTATTCCTACAGAATGTAGAAACTTTCAGATTTTCAGAGACCCTATGCAATGGGATAAACATCCCAATATCCATGATGATATCCTCACAGTAAACAGAGCCCAGGAGAACTCACTGCTTTGCTATGATACCCTCTAAATAGATCAAAGGTTAAGGGATCATATAGGCTAAAGGCCAAAGCAATTCAATGGAGAACCAACCAATGCAATGTGGCCCAAGCAAAGGACAGCAGATCTATAGCAAGCACTTATATAGTACTAGACATGAGCCAGGTGCTATTGACTGTACTTTGCATGCCTTAACTCTTTTAATACTTCCCATAATCCTGTAAGATGAATGTTATTTTGATTCCATTTTGCAAACGAAGGAACCGAGGCACCAAATGTATGAACGAGGCATACGTGGATATTTTGCCTAACTGACTACGTGGGAAATTAATTTTCTGTTGTAGGTTAATTAAAGAGATCAAGTACAAATTTTGTTTTAGATATCGAGACTGTATGAAATATCACTTAAAATAAGTTTTAAAACACTATCTGAACCTAAATGTCCATTAATAAAGGAGTGGCTAGAAAAACTACGGCTCATCCATATTGTGGACAACTTGTGGCATTTCAGAGCATGAGGTAGGTATTTATGAACCATCACAAAAATATCAGATATCTTGGAGAGTGAAAATAGCAAGATCCAACGAATCATACAGTGTGGTATTAGAAAACAGTACTACACAGCTCCATGGGTATATGGCAGATGTATGAAAATAAATAGACCAAGTGTCTGGAAGGCTACACAACTCAGAACAGTGTTGTCTCCTGGGGATGTGTCTGGGCTACAGAAAGCTGGGGGTGGGAGGTTCGGTCAAGGTGGGATTTTACTTCATCCATAAACATTTTTGTAAGAAGCTCAAATATTTTCTTGAGTAGTTAAAATACATTTTAAGATCTAGGAACACTGAGTACCAACAACAGTGGTTTCTGGTACTTGCTTCCTCTCATAGCAGCCTTGAGGGGCACACCCTCTCCCCCAGCAGTCACACTGGTCCATGTGATGGTAATCCTCATGGCAGAAAGGCACCTCCCTTGTCTCAAATCATGCTTCTAGAGTAATAGAGCATCTTCCTATCTTGTTCAGTCTACCAAAATCACTTCTGCTCTCTAGCAAGCTTTCAAGAAGTATTAAACAGCAGTGAGATGGAGAGGACATCCCAGACAGAAGTCTGCAGTATCACCATTCTTTGCTTTTCCTGACATACAGAGCCAGGTCTTCACAATATAGAAAAGATTGAGGTCTTGAAAACTGCAGTCCCTTAGAAAGGCACAGACCAGGATAAAACACCATCTCCACTTGAAGAGCCTGAAAAGCATCTGAGAACAGAACCAAGAAGAGGATTATTTTAGAACTATCTCGTTGAATGCCAATATTTATCGGCCGAAGGTGAGGATTTCATTACGGCATAAAAGACACGTGGTTAGGAAAATGTCATTCCAATTATTCAGAAACATATTCAAAGAGAGATGGGGAGGGCCTGGGTGGCTCAGTTGGTTGAGTGTCTGACTCTTGATTTCAGCTCAGGTGGTATCTTGTGGTTCGTGAGATTGAGCCCACGTCAGGCTCTGCACTGAGTATGGAGCCTGCTTGGGATTCTCTCTCTCTCCCTCAGTCCCAACCTCACTCATACTCTCCCGCTCTTTCAAGATAAACAAAACAAAAAAAAAGAAGAAGAAGAATTAGGACACAGTTCTGTCTTGTCCTACTTTAAAAAGAGTTTGTAGGGTGTTGGGGTGGTTCAGTAGGTTAAGCATCTGACTTTGGCTCAGGACATGATCTCGTGGTTTGTGGGTTTGAGCCCTGCATTGGGCTCTGTGCTGACAGCTCAGAGCCTGGAGCCTGCTTCAGATTCTGTCTCTTTCTCCTCTCTGCCCTTCCCTCTCTTTCTCCTCTCTGCCCCAAATGCTTGGTTTCTCTCAAAAATGAATAAATCTTAAAAAAAAAATTAAGAAGAGCTTGTTTAATCAGAGGGTATGCCAGTTTCCCTAATTCTAACAGTGGAATTGCAATAGAAGACTCAGATCAATTTGCAGATCTGGGTCCCTGAGTGACTCAGGTTTGGGTGTCTCTGAAAACTCTTGTCCATGTTCTCTAGGAGGTAAATCAGTGATAGAGTCGCTGCTCAGCTCTCCACACCTGAGGTTGGACTGAGAGACACATGCTGGCAACCAACCAAGGGAAAATAGTCAAGTCAAATTCTGAAGGGTGCTACATGCTAAATTTCTATTCCTCCACACTCTGGCACGGCAGGGGAATTTAAAGGAGAGTTCTACCCTGTTCTCCTCTATCAAGGATGCTCACACTATTGATGAGTAAAAACGAAATTATTTCTTATTTATATTCAACTAATGAGGTTAGCCCCTAGGCTAGATCTAAAAGACTGCTGATGTACTACTAGGTAGGATATACATCAATTTGATTTTCTGTTTTATTATTTCTACAAATGTGACAGAAGAAAAATGGATCTTCTCATTCAAATTTGCTACAGTCAGAGATGTTCCTGAATCTATAACTGAGGTTAGTTACCTGGTACATTGTGTGGGACCAAGAGATACTGTGTGGAAGCAAGGTATCTGTGTACTCTATGGAGGTGAAATGGCAAGTACAGATTGACATTTCCATGTCCTCTTGCATCTTGACAGAACGTCACAGTGAAACATGCTCCCTCTCTCGTATCACAGAACAGAATGGGGAATTCTTCTTGTATGTATGTTGTCAATAACTGAGTAACTTTAGCCAAGATTACTGAAGCCAAACCATCTTTGCCTTTATCAAGGCATTGCTCTCAAGAGTCTGGGAAATCCATCCTCTAAAAGCCAGAACTCTTGAAGGCAAATGTGAAACACAGTCCAGAACTTTCAGATCAAGCACTTCCTGAGGCCTTGAGAGTGATGTTACTGTGAGTCCTCAGGAACAGAGAAAACACAGCACTTTGACTCTGGCAGGTTATGGATCTATTTTTAGAAGACCCCAAATGCTATTACTTCTAGGGCTGGGCAAGCATAGTATAGAGCTCTAACAATCAACAGTCTAAGGTGGGGCTATTTCCTAAGCCATTATGAAGCGGAAAAGAGAGGCTTTAGGATGATTTAGCAGCCATGTGGGGTGTTCTATGGTTGGGGGTCATGGAGTTGATCATAAAAGTTAATCAGTCTCAGTGATTAGGAGGGCAGGGAGAGGCGGGAGAGAGGACTGTGTGTGTCTAGGAAGGAGAGCACTGACCAGACAAGATTCCAGCATGGATAGTCTCTACATAAAAGGAAGTTTGGGCCAAACAAGGACACTAGTCTAATCTAGACTGAGTCCTGCCTCCACCTCTCCCAAAGGTTGGTGAATAAGCCACTTACTCTTAGTAAGTTCCTCATGCACAGAGAGCTGAATACCAACAGACCCAAGAAAATAGGCTTTCCATATCTTGGGGGTCACTGCATTTTAATTAGGGATGAGATTATCTGGGGACATTTAGAGCCCCCAAAAGAAACTTATTAGTTATAAAAAACAAAAAACAAAACAAAAAAACCCTCCAGACTAGTCAATTTCCCTCTTGTTTTCTTGTTCAGGGGGGGAATAAAAGACGAATACAGAGAATTCTTCTGAACCCTGGAATCTACTGTCTGTCTAGAACAGGCTGGGCCATTACCTTTACTGTAACCACATGGCACAGGTGAGGGCTGCCACCTTCTTAGAGATATTCTCACCCCTCCCAGCCACCTGATCTAAAGCATGGATGGTTGAATCCTTTTAAACTGAAATTTTAAACTTGGGAATAGAAAATGGTAGTGGTTGTGCTAGAAGGTTCTTACGTTTGTTAGTAGCCATGTCCTCATTCTGTGGAAGCAGCTGGTTTGCAGAAGTCAACAAAGAAACCAACATGCATGGAAACACAAATAAAAGCCAAGAAAGAGACTGGTGGCATTCTCATCTCAGATTCACGTGGTCTCAGGCAGTGAGATTTCTGCCCTTCCTGTTGGTTCCCTCTTAACCTGCACTGGGTTCAAACTGAGTTTCTGTTGCTTGCACCCGACAGCCCAGTCTCATGCATTTGTCTAAAAAGGTGCTAAATCAATTGACCGAAATCTACTCCTTTGAAAACAAGAAAGAATTCCTGTGTTTTGGATAGAATACTAAGTTACAAAGAAATTCTGCTTACTGCTGATTTCCTTGAATGGGCAGTTGAGGAAAGAATGGTCAGTTCTGAGCCAACTATAGTCAATACCAGGATCATTAGCAAAAGCCAGTGTGGCACAGAGTATGTCTGTGTGGGATGCACTGGGATAAAAATGGCACTCAGTCTCCTTCATGTGTGAAATGGAAGACTTCCTATCTACCATCTGTTGGCCTCCATTAGTTCGCATGTAGAGAAAGAAGGTTAAGGCAGGAGATAATACAAGATGTGATAGACCCATGAGTATCAACTGGTGTGTGTGGGGGGGGGGGGTAGTAAAAATAAATTAAAACACAACAATAAATAGGAAGGTAAAACAGAGCTAAAAGATGTAAGGGTGAATGAGAAACGAATAAATAAAGGGCAATAAGAACATGAAAACACCTAACTGCCATTTAAGAAGTTATATTGAAAGACTGACATGTCTGTACATGCTGTACAAATGTGAGGTCTGGGAGCTGGGGGGCCAAGAGCTGGGGTACCCACACCCACCCTTTGCCCATCTGGAATTCAAGGCAGGGGATCCCTGGAGACTTTGTTGTGGGCTTCCATATGCATGTGCAGAATTCCTATAGCCTCCTCCTACACAGGCATGACCTCTGCAAAATGACAGCTACGAATGTCTAGGAGGCAGGGCTGTACTAACCATGTGTACTCTTAGGTAGGTCATCTCATTTCAGGTTTTCCTATCCTTTAAATGGAAAAAATTATACCTCACAGAGCAATGTAGAGGGTCAGTTAGGTCATTAAGCCTCAAAATCTACAGGAATAAAGGCACAGAATGTTCTTTATAGAGGGATGCTCTAATATTTCCTGTCTAATACAAACAGCTTTTGAATGATGGTGGAAATATGGAAATCATTTAAACGGCTTTGTTTAAGCTAAAAGACCAAAGTACGGTTACAAGCAGTTCATCCCTTGTACTGACAGTTTTTTGTTTTTTTTTTTTTTTGTACTGACAGTTTTAATTAATTCATTCTTTTTGTTCAAGAGAACAAAAAGGCAATGTTTCTGATTAGGACACCTAATCAGTATCTATGATACTGATATGATATGATACAGATACTATGAAGTATCTGTAAAGATCTGTACAAACAGCCCAGGGGAACAATAACCAAAATATCTTCAGGCTATAAAGAAAGAAAGAAAGAAAAAAAAAAAGCCCAAGTGACAACATAGAACTCACTGCTATCTAAGAGCTCTGGAATCATACTTGTGGTGTAAACAGCTGAGGATGTGTCACTTTTCCATCGTCCCTGAAAAGATGCCCATGCTTTGAGTCAGATCTACAGGACCACAAGTTTTTCTTCCTTGTGAGCATTTTACTACATATTGTAAGTAATATGTACTACATACATTACAAAGGAGCACAATGAGAATTTCAATAGCTGATAATCACCAATCATAAAAACTTGAATTTTTATTTCTGTTCCAATCTGGAAGTCAGGTCCAATTTAAGTTAAACATTAGCATTCTAGCCAAATCACCCCTGGCAGCTTCCCCAGAGCCATCACCCTCTGACTCTAGTGGCTGGTTAGATTCCATGATGCTTGCTCACTCTTGGCTGGCCCCTCCATTGTAGCTTGGCCAAGGAAGAGCCATGTTAGGTCTCTGCAGAGGTCTGGAGAAGAGTGCTTGATGCCAAGGCCAGGAGCCATGCAGAATCCCCAGGAGGACTCTTTCTCCTCCCGGCCAGATTCTACCAAAACGGCATGCCCTTTGCGTATGGTATGGTCCCCTCTCAGGAATGCTGGGTAGGCCACTTGTACAGTATTCCCCTGACTGGTACAGGCTAGAAGACCTCCTGTCAGCATCTCACTTCTCTGAACATGGGGAAAGAGCTGGTTCCAGAACAGTCAAGTGGGGCAGATGAGAGGTCACATGGGGGTATCATGGGGCATGCAAGCATGGAGTGTGGGCAAATCCTAAGGCTGTATAGTGTGACAGCTCTAGCCATCACGGTGTTATTCAGAGCCAACAGCTACTTCTCAGAGCTGCTGCCTTGGGCTCCAAAATACATCTGCCCCCATGTTTTGATACCAAGATCTTCAGTCTTCACGAGGTAAAGTCACATTTCCTTCAGTGCTTCTAATAAGCTGTGAATTCCAGTCCCCTCAGGATCCTGGCCACATTTCAAATACTGTCCCAACTGGTCAGATCATTTTATATGATGGCCTCTTGCTTGTAAATACATGAAGATTTTGAACAACATACTGGATAAGGCTCTCCCTTCATTAGTCATTAGGAATGTGAGATGACGTGTTTTTAGCTGAATAAGAAAACAAGGGAAAATGTGTAGTATTTCCAGGCTGCATAGTCAAGAGGATTTTATCAAATCCAGAAAACCAATTTTAAGTGAGTCATAGCTGCCAGGCACAGAAGAGAGGTCAGAGTCACTCAGGCCAGACTTCAAGCTCAGAAGTACCACTCACATACCAAACTTTTTAGAAACTTGAAAAATGTAGACCTTAAAAATAAACGGACCAAAAAAAATAAAAAGTGGGTCATGAGGCAATACTCAATTCCTGTTACATAGTTCAGGTTACCTATCACCAAGGGAACCAAGCAGTAGGAGTGTAGGTGGGTGCTTCTAAATAGGAAAGTCTCCCTAGATTTTTTGGTTAGGGAGTTAAAGGTTTTCTGTCAGTTATTATAAAACCAACTGTTCCCAGGACCAGTTCCACCTTTTCTAGGCAAAGAATAGTCAAGCCAGTTTACAATCTTTGGCACAGAGTTAAAGAAGTTTCTTCCAGATGCAGTAGGAGTGGAGTGCGATCAGCTTCTTGACTACTCAGAGTCTAACAAGAGAAATCCTATCCTGACCTTGACCTCTTTAGGTCTTCCACCTCCTGGTTTCAATTATATCTAAGAGGAGGATAAATGTTGCTGGTAGAGGTGTCACTGTCAAATGATCTAAATGCCCACCTTTGAGGGAAAGTAAAGCAAAGTTCATAAATAGCAAACAGGTTGGTCAACTAAAGTTCATGTAATCACACATTCTTTCTTCACTTATCTATTCAATGACTCAAATATTCCTGAATACCTACTAGGTGCCACACTGTGCTAAACAAATGATTCATTCCCTGCCCTCAGAGAGCTTTGTAGTCTGACAGGGAGATGTGATAAGTACGGTCATAGAATAAGCCAGCAGCGGTGGTACAGGAGAGGGACAAATGGATTATACCTTCAAGGGAGAAGACAGGCTTTAGAGTGGAGTCACTGCTTGAATGAGCTTGGAAAGCTATGAAGGAACTCCCCCAGGAAAATGGGAGAGCAGAATCTCTGGAAAGTTTTCCTAATAAAGACTACCCATAAAGCCATGACCATCAACTACCCTTCAGACACTCTGGTTTCCCCCAGACTAACACAGAAAACAAAAGACCATCTACCTATAAGCTCCCTAATCAAGGAGTTGGTGTGATGTGCATGATGGCTCCTAAATGATCATCCTAAGGACGATCTGGAGTGAAAGAAATGCACTGGATTTACTAAGATCTTGTTCCAAAAGTATAGCCTTGGAGAAGCGTGGTCCCCACTACAAGCTCTTGATCAGGTGGCTGGATACAGAAGGGACCGACAGTGTTGGGCTGCAGAAGAAGTGGCATTTGTAAGTGCGCTGGTATCTTGTGAAGGGAGGACATTAAAGCCAGGGGGATAGTACAAACAGGAGGTTCTATGAGTGGTGCACTTTCCTCATCTTGCCAATACCAACAGACACACTGGCTCATTGTTATTAGTAACATTTCAGGGACAGAGGGGTAGCATCAGGTGCTGGGGCTGGGGTGGAGAGCGTGCTGTGACTGGAGACATTAGAAGTAAGTGCCCAGTGCTTCTTGGACTGTCTGGACACTCTGAGGAGCCAACAGTCAAATCGGCATGAGACAAAGATCCATAGGTGGAAAACATGGGATTAGGTGGAAGGCCAGAGTGAGGAGCTGGTTCTCTGGTCACAAGAATCCTGTTAACCCTATGAAATTCTCAAATGGGAATGAATCCTGGGGGAAATGGATACTAAAAGTTGCTAGGGAATCGGAGGCAGTGAGAACATTATAGAAGGAATTTGAGAGAAGTCATTCGGGACAAAGCCAGTGTGCAGTGGGTTTGGAAATGGTCAGGAAAGAGTAGAATGGTAAGTTTTCAGCCCACTCTTTCAAGATTTCTGATGGGGAAAGGCAGACACGTTATCAGGCAGCCTGGAGAAGCAAGTACCAGGTCAAAGACAGTCGTGATTTGTTTTGCTCTAAGAACAGAGGAGAAGCATTTTCTGCCAAGGACACGGACGAGCAGGCAGGGCAGAGGAGAGAAGAAATGATCAGAGGCACAAGAGGCTGCGGAACCAGACTAGGTCAGGAGGACAGGATCCCAAGTTAGCCTTGGCCCATGAAACAGAAGTTGAAAATGTTGGCTGTGAACACAGTTACATTTTGTGGTGAAGGGGAGGGAAGGGGAGAAGTTCATCTATGGGTGGCTATTTTTCCCCCAGCAAAGTAGGTGGTGACATCAGTTGAGAGGGGAGAATGCAGGGAGGAGTCTGGGATCCCCAAACACTGCTGCCCACCAGGGAGCTACCAATGGCTGTGCTGCTCTACATGATGCATGAGCTTTTTAGCAAGCAGCCCCAGTATGATGTCACCTTGTTAAACCCTGCTGGGAAAAAGGCCTGAGGGCCTCTCCAAGAAGCTGACAGACAGGAGTCACAGGTGCCAGATGTCAGAGATGGTAGAATTCCAGCTCTTATACTGAAGAATAGGATGGTTGGGCATGTTGGGTACATTGACTAAAAACGGGATGTACCTATACAAAATTGCAAACAGCTAGAACCCTTGAGTAACCATACCCACTGTTATCCTCCTCGTGGTCTTGAAAAACTTCTCCACCAGGATCATGGTGGGCATGTGGCTCTGGAGTAACCAAAAGCTGCCAGTTATGGTCCAGATCATCACCACCATAACTAATGCTTATGATGGATTTCCTAAGCACTTTACCTACATCAAATTATTTATCCATATTTTATGGTCAAGGTGATTAAATCCCAGGGAGGTTAAATCAATCATCTAAGGTCACATAGAGCAGAGACGTGAACCCAAGGAGCCGGACCCAGGGTGGGTGTGGTCAGCCAGTAGGAGAGACTTTCGCAGAGGCTGCTGCTTACTTCTCTCCCTTGCACTGCGGTCCAACCACAGTGCAAGGCGAGTCAAGGCCTAGAGCTAGGATGCCTGTGTGTCTGTTAATCCTTGGAGCCTGTAGCACTTCTGGCCCAGGCTACTGGATCAACCATTTGAGTGCCAGAGGACACAGAGTGAAATCTCGCATTAGCAGTTTGAGTTCATCCCATATCCTACTCCAGAATGCAAGCTAACTGCATAGGGGAGCCACGGTAATTCCTTTTCCTTTGTGACTTTGGGCTGGAAGTTGGCTTAAACACTGAAAGTGCTAGAAGCCAGCAGCAGTGTGAAGAGGCTGACGGTGGTGGCATTTCTGTTCCTGGGAAAATAAGCTCCACTCCTCAGAGGGCAGTGGGTGGGCCCCATAGACCCTGCCTGGAGCTATTTTTAGAGACTCTTTTCACAACGCTGTGGGTTGGAGCCACTGTTCTCAAAGCAGGGCAGGTGTGAGCTGTTTGTCGGTCAATCAGGAACCAAACAGCTGAGGGGCAGAGGCCCTCTGGATGCTTGTGGCAGGAGATTCCCTTGTCCCTGGGCTCTGTCTGTTGGAGCTGGAGCTGGAGGAGCAGCTCTGGCCGGCCTTCACTTAGCAGCCATGGCCAAGCTGGCCAGAGCCAGCAGTGCTGGGGCCTCTGGTTACTCACAGCGAGCCGGGACACAGCCGCCCCTCTTAGGTCTTTGGTTTGAGACCTGGCATGGAATGCAGAAAGGAGTGGAGAGTCGTAGGAACCAATGGCCTGACATGTGCTGCTAGAAGAGAACCAAACTGGTGCCACTGTTCCACTTTCAACCCCCGCCCTCTAATTCCTCATAATGGCCAGTAGGAGTTAATGGTTAGTGAAGGTCTCTCCCATGCATGGTACTATGCTAAGCATTCTACAGACATTATCTTACCTGACCCTGTATGTGGCAGACACTGTATCTTCTTTATTTCATAGAGGAAGAAATGTAGGGCTTGAGGTAATCTACCTGAGATCACATAGCCAGTAAGTGTGGCAAAGCCAGATTCCAAACTTCAAACTGCACGTTCTTAATGACGATAGTACACACTATCTCCTCCCCCAAAGGCCACAGAACAACACCCCTTTTCTAAGCCCATGCTTCCCTTCTAGCTCTGTGCCTCCTTGGCCATAGGCATCTCCCTCATCGCCCCCACATTCAAAGCATTGGTCTTCCTCCAAGGCACTGACCTCTTAGACTGGTCAAAGGGTGACGGCTGCTAGCTTGTGCACCAGGCCACACCTCATGCACCTTTCCTAGAGTCACCCCTTCTGCATGGGAAGATGAAGGAGACAGTGTTTCCACTGTCAAAACCCCTGGGCCAAGAGAAACCAGTTCTCCAAGCCACCTTGGCTTGAAGACGAGTGGGAAAAGAGGTGTGTGAGCCAAGCAGATGGAATGTACTAGATACCTATCGTGGAGGAGCCCACTAGAGGGATGGGGCCAGCAAAGGAGTGCTGGAAAAAGAAGAGCCTCAATGGAGTCAAAGTGCGTGGCAATTAGGAGGATGCTGGGCACAAGCTCAGAAGAGGGAGGGAACACACTTGGGAGCTCAGAGTAGATACACATGATGAGACTAAAAAGGTAAGTTGAAGCCGAGTTGCAAAAAGTCTCAAAAGCCAACCAGACAGGTGAGCCTGGGCTTTCATTTCCAGACTAACAGCAAGTCTGGGGGGCTTAGGATAAAGGTCACAGCATGAAGGCATTTTTTAAAGGAGATTTAAAAGAGAAGAATCTGGGGCACCTGGGTGGCTCAGTTGGTCGAACGTCCGACTTCGGCTCAGGTCATGATCTCACAGTCTGTGAGTTCGAGCCCCACATTGGGCTTTGTGGTGACAGCTCAGAGCCTGGAGTCTGCTTTGGATTCTGTGTCTCCCCCTCCCCTGCTCATGCTCTGTCTCTCTCTGTCTCAAAAATAAATAAAAACATCTTTAAAAATTTAAGAAAAAAAGAGAAGAATCTGTTTAGGGGGAGAGATAACTCTGATCATGCTGTCTAGGTCTTATCCAATACCCTGTGCTTTGTTTTTTAATGATCCTTAACACTCTACAAGTGGAAGAAAAATAATCTGTCTTACTAGGAGTCATCCTAGGGGTTTCTGAAATCCCCTTGTTTGACTTCCAGCTATGCACAGGAGCCAATGTGCACAGCCTGGGTCTCAGGACAGAAAGGGCTCTCTAACATTGCAGCACATGCAAGATTAGTTCCTCTACAGACAGAACTTCTGCACGAGGTGTGCAGTTATATCCACTGAGACATTGAACATCACAGCTGGAAGACCTCCTGGTTAAAAAGCTTCATTTTCGATACAGGAAAAACAGACTAAGGGATGAGAAGCGTGCTTCTCACCTATTTTGCCCCAGGATCTTCAGTGAAGGCTTTTGAACGCTTAAGACAAAGGATACAAATCTTTGCCAAAATCTCTGGTCCCGCCAGCACGCTCTCTGCTGGCTGCAGCGCCCCCATCCCAAAGCTGAGCAGGGGCTGAGCACAGACAGGGTTTTCTGCTGGGTTCTAAACCAACAATTTTCTACATATTTGGCGAAAGAGAGGAGGCCAGAGAACTGGAGTGGAAGACAGAAAGCAGGGTACAAGGTCAGGCTGCACCACGAATATCTCTAACATTAATAATCATGAGGTCCTTAGCCTCTCCCGGGCTTTGTTAAATGGAGGGTTTGTACCAGTTGATCCCAACAAGCCCCCAAAGCTCTAGTCTTGTTTAGCTGCCTTGCAACACAGCTTGCCCTACGCCACACCACAGCTAGAGTTATCGCCTTAAAATACAAATTGGATCTGCTTGTGTCCCAGGTCATTTCCCTGCCACAAGTCCCCTGTCCTATGAACCACATCCCCCACAACCCTTACCCTTCACTGCCTTATGAGACCAGCATCTGCCAGCTCCCCCATCGCGGAGCTCAGCCACACTGGCTTTCTCTCAGTCTTGAAGCTTGCCTAAATCCTTCTTACTTTAGGACCTTTACACATACTAGCCTCTTTGCCTGGAATGTTCTTCACCCCATCTTCCACCTGAGTCACTCCTACTTTTCAGGTTTCGGTGAAGGGCTCCTTGCTCAGAGGGCTGCCTCACTGCTCCTTCTCACTCATTCAAACCCCTCCATGGTGGCTAGTAGCAGTTTTCACAATTCTGTTCCTCAATGCACTTAATCTGTAACTTCAAGTTTATTTACTGGGATGGTTTAACCTCTGTCTCCCACATTGGATGGTGGATCCACAAGGGCAGAGACAGATTCTGCTTTGCTCACCACTGGACACCCAGTGCCCCCGTCTCTATAAATATTTGCAGAATGAGCGCTGAAGAGAGCGCACACAAAAGCTGCAGGCCCCGTGTGCAGGGGCTGGAGTCAGGGGCCTTCTAAGCCGGACACCTCCTGTCCCTCCTGCTCCTCTCTGCTTACAATGTCAAATCTCTTATCTGTCGGCTGCCTTCGCCTTTCCTGCTTCTGAGAAACACTCAGCCTCGGCGTGAAAAGAAACAAATGGACAACCATCTTCGCCAGTTTAAAGATGGTCATGAAGGAGTGAAGAGCCTGAATTCTGCGATCATTCATGCTACTCCAGCCCCGACATTCATTTCCTTCATTCATTCGTTGCTCATGCCGCACTTGAGCTCGTCCCCCAAAGAAAAGGCATAAAGCTTGCAACCCAAACCCCTGGCTTCAGAGCATTCAGAAGAGAGCTCTCCCCAAGAGCCTGCCTCCGGAAACACAGAAGCTCTCCGGGCTGACAGCAATAACACCATCAGATAACATCAGAGCAGAGAAGTTCAACGAGGTCTGAATTCAGTGCACTGGAAAGGCAGCCGCTTCTCTGTGTCCTCAAACCGAAAGGCAGTAGGGACACCTTTTTCTGGTCACGGTGTTTGGAGCCTCCAAATGTTTAAGTGCCAAAGTTAAAATAACTTTCTTCACCCCATTCGTGCCTTTCTGTACAGAGACTCATTCACCAGAATGTCAGCAGAGAAACAAAGACAGCTGACTGTTTTCTCCCCTAGTGCCTATAATTAGATTCTCATGGAGAATTTGGCCACGACAGGGTTTTGCCGGACAAATACTACCCCCCCAACTCCCCTCCCAAGCATCTCTCTTGCCCTCATCTCCAGGGAGACCCAGATAAAGCAGCCAGTCACTTACCCTCTTCAGCCACGCAAAATGCTTGTAAACATCAATGTCCCCATCCATGCTGGGCACCCATGTCAGCAGTTAGATTCCTTGGTTGAAAAAGCCCTTTTTCTGGCCAGAGACCAAATTCTCTCCTCTTCCTTGTTTCTGCCCCCTCCCCCTGGGGACGTCAAGCTGTGTTCAAGTTTCCCCACTTCCCTGGCCTGCGTCCTTCAGCCTTTCCCTAAACAGTTTCAGATATACAACGGCTCCGACCGGACCGTGCCGCTCCGGTATCCTCCCCCTCCGCCCCCAGACACACACAGGCACCAGCTCTGGGATCTGGAGCCTGCAAAGCAATCAAACCTAGCAAAAAGGTAGGGAAAAAAGACAGAATTGGACAGGAGTTGTAAACACACACACACACACACACACACACACAGGAACATTCTTTTTGGTGATAATACCAGAGCCTGCCAGAGGGAAACAGTCCTGAAGAAAATTCCTCGTCTGGCTTCCCCTTTCTGCAGTGGCTGGAACTCATTACCGAGAGACCCCGATTTCCTGTCTCTGCTCCACTCTGCATTTACCCACAGGCTCCCAGCTGCTCTCAGTTTATTTGGGACTGGGGAGAAGACTAAAAATAAGTGCTGCTCTTGGAGGAGCTGCTGGTTCCCACACACAGCCTGACCCCCACCCTGAAGCCCACGCCTACCCCTTTTCCAGGCGGGCGTCGGGCTGGGCCCTGAGGAAAGCCTGTCATTTCCAAAAAAGAACACATTCAGAACCAGCTCCGCTCTGGGTTCCTGGCCCCACCGGGTGTCTGCTGTCCTTGGCACTGGTGGCACCATCTGCCAGGGGCGAACCTCTGCTCCCCAGGAGACATCTGCCATCGGAGGCATCTGGCCCGGTGCTGCTGTTGGCCACCACGACCAGGGCTCCCTCGGGCATGTTTAGCACTGGGATGGGTACAGTTCCCGTTAAGTCCCAGGCCTTGCCGGCTGTCCCCCACTCCAGACTAGCTGCCTCAGAAGCCAGAGAGGGGGGAAGGTGAGGCCACCGCATGTGTGTGCCTGTGAGATTTAGGGAGAGCTCTGGGTAGGAGCCCTGGGAAGGCAGTGGCTGACAGAGACGGGGAACTGTCAGTCTTCCTTTGCTGGCCTTCCAGGCTGGCCTCCCCAGCACCACTCCCCACCCCACCCCCTAGGCTGCCCTCCACCTTCACACCCCACCCCCACACTCCTTTCAGAGCTCCCCTAAACACAGCTTGTCTCCCTTGCCTGGCCCTTAACATGTGGCCTCTGGCTAGGCCGATTATGAAAGCGGTCCTTGATGTGGGTGCAGTGGGAATGTGGTTACACGCAAGGCCCCTGAGCACTGCTGCCATAAACGACTTGCAGATGTACATCTTGTGATTGTGTGGGCCTTGCTGGTGCCCTTGGGGGTCACCAGGGGGTTCCTGGAACTGCCGGCCTGAAGAGAAGTCTCTGCTGGGGGTGGGCATGCCCCCTAGCATGGCCTCGGCACCCACCGCTGCCCCAAAAAGAACAGAAACTGGCCTGGCAGGCCAGTCCCCAGCAGGCTGGCCCAGTCACAGCGATCAGAGGCAGCGGGAGGGCTCTGGCCAGCAGCTGGCACGAGGGGAGGAGTAAATTCCTGGAGACACACCCAGATCAGAGGCTAGAAAGGAAAAGCAGGCTCTGCTGTCCACACACTGGGCTCTGGGCCCTCCTCACCTCTGGCCCCACCTGGTTGAATTTCCCTGACCAGAACCAGGATAGGATGTGTTGGTGAAACACCTCTCCATGGTTGCAGGGGTAGGTGAGCTTCCCCCACCCCGCCAAAAGCCTCGGGAAGCTGAAGGAAGAATTTATTTGGTCAACACACATTTAACCAGCATCCAAGGCAAATGAAACCACCTTCCTGGCCTGAGTAAATACAGAATTACCACATGTATGTGGTAAAGGGTTTCTGGGACTCTAGGGAAACAGAGGCAAGAGTGGGTTTGGGGGGCTGGATGGGGAATGGTAGGGCACAGTCCCAGCCCCTGCTCCCCTTGGAGGGGGCTCAGTACCCTTCAGTAGATTTTGATGTGAGGAGGCAAGAAAGGACAAGGGAGCAAGGTGGTGGCCCCTCTCAACCTTGCTAGCTCCCACCTGCCCATGGGGGTTGGCTCGGGTCACACCCTTTCTCCACTTTACCACCTGCTCTCTTGTACTGTTGACAGGTCTGTGCACTGCACTGGACTGGAGAACATGTGTCTGAGGCCTGACATGCTGCTCTGACCTCCATGCCTGGGGCAGTTCTTGGCACACAGGAAGAACTTAAACATTCTTTGAGTGAAAGAGTAAGGTCACACGGGAAGACTGGCAAGATAAACCTAAAATTCTACTTGGAGAACAGAAGTCTTGAAGGTGTGTTTCCCAAGGGTAAAGATGCCCCACTGAGAGGAAAAATAGGGCGGATTTCCATCTATTAGATCATCTCATGTGATGAATGTGGGGAGGGAGGGTAGAGAAAGGGAGAGAAGAGAAGGGAGGAATCCAAATCACAGCTAAATTCTTGACATATTTTTATGATATCCTCAAGTAGCAATTCCTACCTCAGCCTTTAAAAATAAAGGTGTGTTTTATAAATCAATGCAAAATTCACAAAATAACACTCCAAAAGACCTAGGAGCAGGGCATGTGTTTGGCTGATGGGCTGAGTGAGACAGGACAGCAGAGCCATACGCACCTTTTTGCTCACTGACCCGCAGGTGGCAGTTGGCCCAGGCATGGCCCGGTCATCCCGCTGGCAAGACAAACCCATGGCTGCACCACCCACCTCAGAAGGCCATTCTGGCCAGGGGAATCTCACAGTGGTCCACAGGCAGGCTTAGGGGGGTTAGATAGGCCCCTGGAGAAGTTCGTAAAATGCATACGAAGTGCTATTTGGATGTTTAAGTCACTATTTTTCTGAAAACCTTATTTTCAGATTATCAAAATGATCTGTGACTCCCAAAGGGTTTCATCTGGCCTATGCAGTTACTCTGAAAGGTTTAGTCTTCCCTTAAAGGGGCGTGTTTGTGTGTGGGGGGGGTGGGGGTAGGTCCTCCTTCCATGATACCTCCTTAGACCCACTGCTGGAGAGTGCTCAGGACCCACAGGGGAGACACAAACAGGGGTCATTACAGCAACCCTAAAAGCCTTTGGGGCCTTCCAAAAGCAAGTCACCCACCAGCAGCCACACTCAGCTCATCACCGTGTAGAACATGAGGCAGCCAGCTGAGGGCAAAGAGCAGGACACGTGAGAGACTGACCATTTGGGGACTAAAAAGACAGCTAAGAGGACACAGTGGTCAGGTTTGGACAGGGAAACTCACACAGCTTGTCCTCTTCCTCATCCCAGGGCCTCGAAGGGGACCCCACGAATGTCCCCTACATGCTAGAATCCCACATAGGCATGGGAATGACTGGGGATGTGTTCCTGCAGTGTTGCTCCTCCTGGCCGGCTGCCTGGAGTCGGCAGCATCTGATCCGGCAGAACTGTGGATGGAGAGGGGTCTCGTGGGTCACCTGCGTCCTGAACTCTAGCTCAGCCCTGAGCCTCGGGCTCTGGGCCATGGTAACAAGTGTCAGGATGCCCCTCGTATGCCAGACACAGGTTTGAGTTCCACAGGTATGTTGCACATGGAGCCTGCCACTGCGGAGTGGAGGTGGAGGAGCCCAGCCCGAGGACACTGCCTGTAAAGCAAGTCCTGCTTGTAAAACAGCATCGTGATCACCACAGCCCAAGTCCCCATGGTTCACAGTCCCGGGAACCTACCTCCACAAGGAGTTAGGACCAGGATCGGCAGACTTTTCCTATAAAGGGCCAGATGGTAAATGTTCTAGGCTTTGTGGGCCATCTGGTCTCTGTTACACCCAAACTCAGCCATTTGTAAGTGCAAGAGCAGTCACAGCCAACACATAAACCAAAGAGGGTGGCTATGTGGATGCTATTTGTGGACACTGAAATTAGGATTTTAGGCCATTTTTGCATAAAAATATTCTTATGATTTCTCAATCATTGAAAAACATAAAAAAGCATTCTTAGCTCATGGGGCATAAGAAATAGGCAGTGAGCCAAATGCACACCATCGGTTGCTGACCCCTGGCTAGGGCACTACCTCTCCATCTGTAATGAATCACCTGGGTTGGAGGCTATTTCTTGTAAAAATGCAGATTCTGACCCAGGAGGTTGGAAACAGGACCTGAAACTGTGCATTATTAAGAAGCTCCCAGGGGATGCTCATATATGAGGAGCTCAGCACCATATTTGAATAGTCAGAGGTTAGGAAACCACTTTCAGAAGCACAAGGTATTTTTTTCTTAAAGCACAAGGTATTGAGCAAGTTTCCCTGGAAGTGTGAAGCCTCCAGAGCCTGTCTACCTACCACTGGTGTCTAAAAGGGCAGAAGGTTGCTGGTGGGTGTTTGCATGCTCAGACCCCAAGTCATGCTAACCTGGCAACATGGGCCACCACGTCCCCTAGGTCTGAAGCAGGAAACTTGTAGGGAACGATTTATGTGCTTTTTCACTAGTGTTTACACATTCATGGCCATTTATAAACATTGGTTCTTAGAGACTGAAATAGTTTCTTCAAGTCAGGTCTGCAAGGAGCCAGACCTCTAGAATTTAGTAGGGTACAATTTACTTGGGGGAGGTCAGGGGTGGGGAGCCAAAACCCCAGGAAAGTTAAAACTGCTAAGTTTATACTAGCTGAAAGATCCCCTCTCTGAGAAGCTATGCCAGGAAAAATGTATTAAAAAAAAAAAATCCAAGGTACAGGTGGTTTCTCCAGGGCAGGGCCTGGCAACACAGGGCCAGGAAATGCCTCCTGGAATGGAGGGAGTTATCCTAATAATGCCCCAGCAAGAAGCACTGCACTTAAGGGGTCTGGAGAGGTCTTCTTTTTGACAATGGAAGGCCAGGTCTATGCTCCCAGGACCAGCCCTCAGCCCTCCCATTTCCTCTCCCCCAACACAAAACTCAGAGGCCTCTCTGGCTTGCCCTTTGTCTAGCAGGTTCCAAGGAAGATGGGAAAGAACTCCGCCAACTGACCCAGGTACACTGCCCACCAGTTTCATTAATGAAAGGAGCTTAGGCCATCTCTCTAATTGAAACAAAGCTATTTTTCCTTGTATAAAGCCTGTACCTTCTTCCTTGGGACTTGGGATTCAGACTTTCTAGCATTTATCCCTGACTCCCACCTAGTGGCTTTATCCAGTACTGCATAGGAACAAAGAACCCGACAGGCACGCGGGCCCTGCTCAGGGAAGGAGCCTCTTGGGGGGGAAGCACGTGGGGGGGGTGGGACAGAGTGGTGCCGACAGCTATGACTTACAGCTCTCACTCAAAGGAAAGGCAAGAAACACACTGGGAACTGGTTCACATAAGCCTTTCTCCCCCCCCCCCTCCCCGCCACCCACCTTGAAATACAAACACAAAGTTTCTCCTTCTCTCAAGATTCAGAGAAAAAGATTTCCCTATAAAACCCCTGAAACTTTCCAAAATGAAGAGGTCCAACACACATTTATCCTGATCCATCTTAGTTCTAGGCCCCCGGGGTGGAGAATAAAGATCCAGAGACAAATCACCTGGCATAAGAAACAAGCTCACAGTTTGTAATTCAGAGAACAGCCTTTTCTCCCTACCTTTTCTTGTAACTCCTCTGGCTTTTCAGTATGGTAAACAGATTTGCCTCTTTGGCCAGAATGAAAGACTGCACACTGAATCTGGCAGGAATGACAGGGCTTTGTTTGAGAAGCTGGGAGCTGAGGAAGCCACCATCTGTGACAAGGCAGTGGAACGAGGAGGGGGGCGGCCATGTGCCCTCCTGGGCCCAGGCCACTTTGTTTCTTGAGAGAATAGTGAAGAAGGGACTTGAGGGCACCCAAAGCTACTGCAGGCTGTCAGAGGTGAGCACATGTCCTGGATTTCCCCTCACTTCCCTGCCATGACATTCCACTGCTTCTGGGAGGTCACAGTCTACCAGACTGTGGGGCAGCTGCCCCTAGAGAAGCTCCCTAATCTGTTTCCACTTTGGAGACCACAAGGCCTAGGCTGTGGAAGGCAATGACTGGTGCCTACCAAAAAGCCAGCGCTGGAATGCTTGGCAGGCAGATTGTCAAAGCAGTGGTCACTTCCAGTAGGGAAAGAGTCCCAGAGGAGGGGAAAAGATTCATTCAAAGCCACATGCAAGTGGCAGAGTGCTGGCCTCTTGACTCATTCCTGCCTCCCATGATGTCTCACCCAAGTTCAGTGTTGCCCAAGCACGCTGACCAGGACACCTGTAACCTTGGGGAGAAAAGTCTGGGCTCCTGCTGGATGGCCAAGCCACTCCGTGAACCCTGCTTCCTTAGTGGGGCCTGGAGAACAGTTCTGCTGTGGGTTTTCTGTTCACCTCCTCCCCTCACCCTGACCTGCCCTCACTCTACTGCTGCTGGGTTTGCCAGCCTTTCCTTAGACTTCACCTTGAGCCCCTGAAGCTCAGGTCTTTACCCTGGATTCCCGTCCACATCCAAAGCCATTAAACAGCAGGACAGACCTAGCACTTTGTGAGAGGAGAGGAGGGGTAGTTACTGAACGGTTAGAGAAGCACCCAGAGCTGCTCCATCTGGAGACCCTGCTGGCTCTGATAGCTCTTGGGCCTTACCCAGGGACCAGAGTCACCACCTCGATAGCTGGCTGTCCCCACTGGAAGCTGGAAGACCAGAGCCTCTATGGGCTCCACCCTGCCAGTCCAGCCCTGGATCTACCCAACCAGCCTCTGCCCAGCCAAGGCAAGCAGGTATAGAAGATTAGGGATACCCCTTCTAGACCATGGAAAAGCGTCACTCAAGGTATAGCCAGATTCCTGGAAGTGCCCATAGTGGCACCAGCTCCTGTGGTCAGGTCAGGGCCACAGATGAGCACTGGTCTCCTTTCTGGCCTTCAGGACCATCTGGTGGGAATGAGGAGCTCTTGACCAGAAACGGCCATGCTCTCCCTGAGGGCATCATCAGCACTTCACCACAGGCCGAGGAGGTGGCTGCAGGGAAATGAAGGAGTCAGCCCCTTGGTAGAACTCAGTTCCGTTCCCAGCACAGGAGAGATGCCTCAGCCCTCCAGCCAGAGTCTCAGCTTCATCCTCTGCTAGTACAGACCCTGAGGTTGGCCCTATCTACCCAATGTGAGAGATGACATTTCATCTCCTAAGGTCATATCGTTCTGCTGTACCACAGCACAGGACAGCCCCACAGAAGCTTCTCTGCCGGTCAGGCCCCAGTTCACCCTGAACCCCAGGACACTATCCCTATAAGAGGGCCTTACCAGAAGCTCCCAGGTACCCTACCAACTTTCTAGTGATAGGCCCAGAATTGAGACACAGATACTGCTTCCAGGGCAAGGGAATCTGGGCCCTTTGTTCCTTTCCTTATTGAAGCCCCAGAGGGGGGCCCCAGCTTAGAGAGCCCCACATATACTCTTCTAGGCCTGGAGCCCACTTTTCCTCATTTACTGCCTGCCAAGGAAGGGAAGACCCTGTTTTAGACCCTAAATCTCTGGAAACTCACTCATAACCCAGCACTATTGAATCCTGGACAGGTCTGCTCTCCTTGGTCTTTAGGAGTCTGGCCTGTTTATAACTATCACTAGGCAGAGTCTGCTGCCAATCATTATCTGTCCAGCCCGCCAGCACCGACAGGGGGAGGACCAGCCCCACTGTAAAGAAACACAGCTGCCTGTGATGCACTAGGACCAGGGGCACCTTCTGCACCTGAGACAAAGGCAGGGCCCAGATTCCTGTTATTTGCTTCTATTCTAACCACCAACCATTCTCCCATATCCACCTCTGCCTCTTCAGCACCTGTTTTCCTTATGCACAGATGCCAACATTGGTGTCTGAAGGTCTACAGTACAGAGGAGAGCATTTTTTTTTAATCACATGGTCCTCTCACCACAGCTAACTGGCCCTTGTGTGACCCAAGGGCAGCTAATCCACAGCCGTGCGTAAATGAAAGGTCTTTAATTTCCATTTCTTTTGCACTTAACATCTCTTTGTAGGCCTGGGGAACTTAGCTCAAAATTAGGAGCAGCCCAGGGCACCTGGGTGACTCAGTCAGTTAAGCATCCGACTCTAGACTTTGGCTCACATCATGATGTCACTGTTGGTGAGTTTGAGCCCCGCATCGGGCTCTGTGCTGACAACATGGAGCCTGCTTGGGATTCTCTCTCTCCCTGCCCCTCCCCTGCTCACACTCTCACTCTCTCAAAATAAAACAAACAAACTTAAAAATTAGGAGCAGACCAATTAGATTCTCTCTTCCAGGAAATGGAGTTCTCACACACACACACACACACACACACACAGGATAGAGTGGGAAAGAAAGAAGGGGGGGGGTAATGAATGCAGGAGAGAAAACATGAAAAGAATTTGTCAACAAGAATAAAAATCAAATCTAAAGGCCATGTGGCAGTTGCTCTGGGCTGTCTTTCTAAGAGCCATTCATTCCCCCTCCTTCCTAGTATAGTTCCTTTCGGACAAAGGCTACCTACCACTACGGTGAATGAATGTGCCAATACTGATTTCCCAGCCTCCCTTGCAGCTAGGGCTTACACATGTGAACAGATCCAAACTTTGGGACTATATGGGAAGTCTGCTGCAGGGCTTCAGGGAAGATTTTCCTTCCTAATTGGCGGGTGGGGGGTGGGGGGGTGGGGCGGAGAGTGGGAAAAAGGAAAGGACACGTCCTACCTCTGGACATGTGGCCTGGAGCTGCACTAGCCATCTTGTAACTGTTAGGTGATAGCCCTGAGGAAAAACCAACCCCCTAAGGATGTTGGGGCAGAAAGATGGAAAGAGCCAGAGCCCTTGAGGTCATCCCAGAACCACTGATTTGATCCTGGAACCACCCGTCTTCTGCCTATCTTGTTAGTGACATATAAACCTCCTTACTGTTTATGCCACTTCTCTGGAGAAGCAACACCAACTGCCAGAGAAGTCACGAGGCAGAACTGGACTATCCAGGACAACATATGACAAAGCAGTAATGGGGGCATATGGCAAAGCCAGTTGACTAAAGAAGAGAATAGCACAAACACGAAGGGACACAGATATCCTGGATGACAAGGCATAAGCACTAACTGCCTGACCCTTCAAGCTGCCTTATTAGTTCCAATTCTAAGCCACACATACTTTTAAATAATTTAAGTCTCTGTGGTTTATGGCAGCGTTTCTCAAACGGTAATGTGACTAGGAATCACTGGGAGATAGTTTGATGGGTATAGGTGTGGGGCTTCTGCCCTTTTATAAAAACACAAAGCAGCAAGCAAACGATCAGAGAGGGTGGCAAGGTTGCTGGTCCACAGACCACAGTTTAAATGGCAAAGTCTTCTGACTAATGGTACCCATCTAAAACCAATCCAAAATGGACCAGTGGGTTTGTTCACTACTTTGGACTCTATTTCCACACAGGGAAGACCTACTATAGAATGTGTGTGTCCCCAGATTATAAAAGGACTTTAGGTCTGCAACATGTAATATACAGACAGGCGGTCTCTGCCCAGAATCAAAACTTAACATCCTGTGCTGGTATCCTGGAATGTTTATATGAACTTCTGACCTGCCCTGAAAGTACACCATTCATAAGCTGCTGATGGGCCATAATTACTGTAGAAGACTCTGAACACAACTTTCAGGAAAACTCTCTTCAAAGGCAGGCATTCCCCCAACCACAATAACCCCAAAACAGATCTATAGATCTTAATATAAGTGGTTTTCAGCAACACATCTTGAAAAACTGATAACCATGTCGACTGTCTTTGGATCAGAAATATTTAAGATTCCTTTTTAGTAAGTTATCAAAGTTAGAATCCTATTTCACACCACACATTAAGAAATATTGCAGGTGAATTCAAGTGAACTCTAAGACACAAATCAAACCATGAACTTACTGGAGGAGGATACAGGTGAGTATTATTTGATCCAAGGTTAAAAAAGGCCTTTCCAGGGATAAAAACAAGAAACCCAAGCAGGAAAGATTGATAATTACAACCCTTTTAAAGTTTTGTCTCAAAAAGCAACACAAACAGCATTTTAAAAACAAAGTAAGAAAAATGCCACAAAGTGACCGCTCTTAAAAAGGTTAATATATAAGAAAAGCACTAAAATCCTCAAGGGGAGAGGGGAGAAGAACATAGAATATGAATAGATGAGGGTAGGGTAGGGAGATCCAAGGTGAACTCCGGGGTGTTGGCAAGAAAATATTAAAACTATTTTTCAACCTGTCCTTTAAAAATCTTTGGGGCTATGTTTTATAATTTACATACATTAGGAAAATACTGTGTATATAAATATGCATAAATGGAAAATGAATTTTTCCAGATAGGGGTAGGAGATCAGAACTTTGGATACCATACAAAAGAATACTAATAAATATAAAATGTTTAGCCTTCCACTAAGCAAAGAAATGCAAAGTGGTAAAAAGACACTTTTTCCTAAGAAATTAGTTCAGTTGGTTTTTAAATCTTAGTGATTGTTGTTGATCAAGATGTACCTCAAGCCCTGCCAGTGAAAATATAAATGAGCAAAATCTTGCTGAAAAGTGGTTTGGGAAAAATGTGTCAAAGGCTTAAAGATATTAATACCCTTGGATTAGAGTTGCCAGATTTAGCAAACTGCATAGGACATACTTATTAAGAATTACCCATTGCTTATCTACAATTCAAGTTTAATGGAGTATCTTGTATTGTGTCTGTTTACTTTAGTTCCACCTTTAGGACTCTATCTTAAGGAAATATCTAGAGGTAAAAATTGTTCCTGGACATTCTCTGCAGCAGAGCTATATATTAGTGAAAGATTAAAAATAACCTAAATGTTAATATTAGAGAAATGGCCACATAAATTCAGGCACATCCATACAAAGTACATAATCATTGTAAACTATACAGTGAAGAAAAGAACCAAGAGCTATTTTCTGTACTCTGGGAAGACTGGATTTTCCTGGGGAAGACACTCCAATGAATCTCTTGGTTATGTGATGGTAAGGTCCTGGGCAAGCTGAGAAGGGGCATTTAAAACAAGATGCTCAACTACCCCGCAGCCTGATGCAAGCAAGGGGTTCAGGAAACCGTGGAGAAGGCTGTTTGGGAGTTTCCAAGGGGCCCCAGGCACATGGTGACAGGACAGCCCAGGGACAGAAAGAGTCAACAGGGACTTTAGGAGAATTGTGGCAGTGATATCCGACAACCAACATTTGGTTTTAAGTTTTGCTTTCAACACTGAAACATTCCACGTAGAAGCTCACCATCCTTTACCTACAATTCTGAAACCCCAACAGTTCTGAAAACCAAGAGGTTTGTTTTTAAAAAGATAATGTTGGTGCCATTATTTGGCAGTCTAACTGGAACTGAACTAGCAAAATATTTAGTCTTTCTTTATCCCACTTCATGTGGACATTCAGGAGTTTCGCTGAAGAAATGTTAATGTGTTCCTGCTCCATATCTGCTAGAGATAGAATAGGTTATACAGCAGATATACACCATCTTACCCTTCTAAAGTTTAATAAGTCCTGACTTCTAAAATGCATCTGGGCCCAAGGGTTTCAGATGGAGGGGCTAAGGACCAGTAACTCTCTTGAGGCGTCATAAAGTTCCCCTTAAACATGGCAGCTAGAGTCAGTCAGGCTAGTGGGAACAGAGGGAGAGATGGGTGACCAAACCTGGGGAAAAGTAGGCAAAAGATGGTCAGAGGGGACTGGAGAGAAGCCAGGCACGATCTCTAGGGCCAGAAGTTCAGGAACATCCAGAATTCCTGGTGGAACTTGAGGGAGGCAGAGACCCTTCTGCCCTGGGACAGGAGAGAGGAACCAAACTCCCAAAGCCCCCTGCAACTCCTGACTGACCACGGGCTGGAAAGGGTGAGTGGAGGAGCAGGTGTGGCCTTCTGTCCGGTAGTGGCACAAGTCTGAGAGCCCACCAAGGACTATCTTCCTTTGGGGACAACACGAGGCAATCCGCAAAGCTAGATGGTAACAGGCCCACCCACAAGCCATCGCACAGCCTTTCTCACCCTCTTCCAGGCAGCACCTGGCTGTAGTTTCTATTGCTGCCTTAACAAATTACTACAAACCTTGTGGCTTCTACCAAGACAAACATACTGCCTTACATTTCTTGAGGTCAGAAGTCCCAAGCGGGGCTCACTGGGCTAAAGCAAGGTGCTGGTGGGAATGCTTTCCGTGCTGGAGGCTCTAGGGGAGAGGCCACCTTGCCAGCCCCCAGCCCCTACCTGCGTCCCTTGGCTCCTGACGCTGCTCCCACCTAGAAAGGTCGGCTCACGCCGCTCCCACACAGACTCTTCTGCTGCCTCCTTCCACTTATAAGGACGCCAGTGACTACATTGGGCCCACCTGTACAATCCACACTGCTTGCTCTTTGTTAAACTGTTAAACTCTGCTGATTAACCACATTAATTCCATCTGCTACCTTCTCCTTTGTCATGGAAGGTAATATTCACCGCTTCTGGCAATTAGCACAAAGATGTCTTTGGGAGGCCACTACTCTTCCTACCACACTGGTGTAGGTATGATACAGGACACCAGGCAGGCAGCCTACGTAACGAAAATCTTGAGTAACACATATGAATATAACGAATTCTTCAGTGTTCAGAGGAAGGCACGCATATGAGACTGTATCGACAATGTGCCCACCGCCACTGTGTGTTTTCACCACCAATAACGGCGGCCACCACCAAAGAGACGAATTCCCCCGCAGAAACGTACCGTCCAGCGAACTGCACATCTACACTTGTATGGATGCAACTTTGAAAGAACCGACTAATTTAGTAGAGGTCTACCCAGAAGCTAGAAAGGAGGGCACACACTTCAGTTTTGCAATTGTTTTTACAGATCCTAAAATAGCCTGGCTATCAAGGAAAGCAGACTGGCAGCACCATGTCCGGGAGGAAGGGGACTGATGACTCCATGACACTGCAGTCGCAGAAGTTCCAAATAGGAGACTATCTGGACATAGCAACCACCCCTCCAAATCGGGCACCGCTTCCTTCAGGGCGCACGAGACCGTATTAAACTTTATTTACTATTTCATGAATCATTTTCCATTCAGTTATGTAAAACGAACTTTTTCCTCCCCTCAAAAAAAAAGAAGAAAAAATGCATCTGGGATGCAACCTGTCTAAGGGCAAGTGACTTAGCCTCTGGACAAGGATGTCTCAACCTCCTGCATTTCCAACATCAACCTCCTCCTCCCAGTAAAGTGGTCCCATTCCTGCCTTCCCCCTTCTGTGCATATTTTCCCATTTTGGATCAGTCTGCAGGACTCCAGCTTTAGAAGACTGCATTTTGGCTTCAGCTTCAGCTTGGGCAATCACATGCTCCCTCAAGCTTCCATTTCCTCCTTTCTGCCCCGGAATGGTTGCAGTTTCCACACCTCTTCAGCAGGCAAGCTCCTCACCTTACCCATTCCCAAATATCATCAGCTCTTAAGGTAGACCAGCTGGTCTCCACGGGGAAGGAGATAGGTAACCAAAGTCATATATTTACAGCTTTGGTTACTCGTCTCCTTCCCTTAGAGACTAGCAGGTGTACAGCCTTGATCCAGAGAGAGCAGAAGGGGAGTTAGGAAACCTGCATCCCACTCGGGACAGAATGCACCAGGGGAAAGAGGTCTGAAGAGCAAGGGCAGCAGTGAAGGAGTGGGTGAGGTGACAAGGTTCTATTGCAAGAAACAAGGAGTGGGGGGCACGACCAAGTATAGAGACCCCAGATGGGGATTATAACTCGGCATGTTGTACATGTAATCCTGCCTGGAAAAACGCTCATGCTTGCTCTCCTTTGACCCCAGATTTCCCCCTTCTCAGGGAGCATGACGGGAGCACACAGGCAGCCTGACTATGTGGCTTAAGCTGCTTGCCTGGGCTCTCCTTGCTTAAGCTGCTTGCCTGGGCCTTTCCTGCTGGAAAGGACCACCCAGTGGGAGCTGGCCAAAGCTGGATGGGAAGCAGGAAGAGGCTGCAAAGTGCACAGATGAGGCAATAGTCCCAGGCAGTGTGGCATGCTGTAGGCCTCGTGGTTGTGTGGTTATGTTTCCCAGTGGTTTCCCAAACAGGCCAGGGGCCCACTCACCAAGCTCTCCTTTATGTAGGCAGCTGTGGGGCCCGGGATCTGGCTCAGGAGGGCTGCTCTCTCCTGAGGATGCTCCAGCATCTCCAGTGCCAGTCTCAAGTCCTCAATGAGATGGAGCACTGGGAAAGGGTTCGTGTGGGAGGCCGGAGAGGCCAGTGCAGGCTCGCAGCTACTGTCACCGATATCTGCACCTGTTTTAGTGCCTGGAACGAAAGAAAGTCAGGAACTTTGGTAAGAAGGGTGGATGCCATGGGCAAGGAACTGGTAAAGGGCAAAGAGAGAAGAGATAGGGGAAAGAAGATTGGATAAGAAGATCACTAGAAAATCACTTCTGCCTCAGCAGAATCATTCTCAAAGTAAACTCGGCAGTAACCATCTTCCATCCTGGGCACGGCATGGCAGGAAGAGACCGGACTGAGGTGAACAACTTGTCCAAGGAGAATGATGTACAGAAGCTCACACCCCTAGACAACTGGGAGAACACAGCCGGCCCTTCCCAGTGACCTGAAACACACTGGCTAAAACAATGAGCTGCTATTCGTCAGCTTTTAGATCCATCAGTTTAAGTTAATGTGGTAGGGCTGTCTGCACAGATGGCACCAAAAATTCCTCTCCTCCCTGTATATGTATTCCTCTCCTCTCCACTCCTCCCACAGTGATTCCTGACTCTAGCCTGGCCCAGTGACACGCTCTGTGCAATACAATGCCGTAGACTGCCAGTCTCAGCTCTGATGAGGTTTAGTGAATCAGAATCTTTCTGGATTTTCCCACTTGGGGGACCTCAACATCCCCTAACGTACTCACACTTTAAAGCTGCACTAGTTACAGTGAATCCATATCTCATCCTCCCTATTATGGACCATGAAACTCTGACGGCAGGGTCCCTGCCACAGTTGTCTGACTTCCTGCCATCACGGCCCCTGCTCTGCAGATGTCAAAGGGGCATCTGACTACATGCACGCATGCTTGGAGGAACAGCTAAGAGGAAGAGAGCTCAGACTGGGTCAGCTCTTTCTAATTTCAAGTGTCCTAAACAGGGGCTGTTTTTGCCTTTGTAAACCTCACCATTTAAACAAACAAACAAACAAAAAGTCTTCTTTGCATAAACACAGTGGTCTATTTTTCAAACCAAAGACTGGGGTGACACAGTCTGACAAAGGATTTCTGTGCTTTTTTCAGCAATAAAAAACACTTTAGAAAATGTGGTGTCGATAGTGGAATTTCTAGGACATTTGGATTGTTTGTAAGGCCAACAGGATAAAATACTTGGAATGCAGGGCTCTGCTGGAAAATATGGGCAATAGGGCCACCACATCCACAGTTACGGGCAGGCCTGACGTCTAAATCTAGGTCCCTCCACCCCGCTAAGAGCCAGCTTCCTAGTTGCCATGGCAGTTTTTGCAAGAAAAAATCCACACAGAAGGAAACAATTACTATTTGATTGCTGGTTTGCTTTCTGAAAGCACAGGATAGAGGGAATTGTGGGTCACAATCCACAAACAAGTTCATGGCTCTGGGGAGCTGGGAAACTGCAGATTACCCACACTCTAGTGTATGATCAGCAGTTTCTAGGCCCTACAAATCTGATGGAGAGTTGACTATGAAGGGCCACAGCCAACCTCAGGGAAGAAAATGGACCGAGCAGAGGAAGATCCCCCAGTCTCCAATTCACTGAGTAATCCCTGATCATCCCAGACATGCTCCAACACAGATACCTTTATAAACAGAGGATAAGTCAGGCCAGTCAGGCCATGGGTAGGTGAAGAGACCAAGATTTTCATTAACTTTAGGTCACTCTGTGGTCTTGGACAAGTCTCTTCCTTTCTCTGGGCCCCCTCTCTGCCCTAAAGCCTTGGGATTCTTCCCTACCATTCAAGGGGTGTGTGTGTGGGTGTGTGTATCTGTGACTATTTTTGGATGTGGTGTATGTATACATAAAAGACTTAAATCCCTGTAATTTTTTTTTTGCAATTTATATCAACATACAGGCTCACAAAATGGCCCAGAATGGTGAAACTCCTAAGGCCTAGCATTAACAAAGGCAACAATTGTCTAGAAGACTCAATTCCATACTCCACGCATTCCCTTCAGATAATTAGCTCCTATGGAAAAATTACAACCACAGGGGGAAACAAATCAGAATAGAACTACAAGCTACAACAAAGAAGAAAATATATGCCTTCATACTTGAGGGTAACAGAGCAATATAAAAGAGACAATAACATAACATATAACACAACATAGAAAAGAGACAAGGTGTTATTCCCCAAATTACTTCTCAGAAAAGAGCAATTCACCTTATACTCAAACCCTAATAAAGCTTCTCTTTGGGGGCACTTACTTTATTTTGAACAACAAAGCACTCTTTGGGGAAGATAGATTAGCACAAAGGTTTTCAATTTTATATGCATAGTGAGTTTTACAAACTATAGATGCCTGGGTCCTACCTCCAGAAGTTCTAATTGGTCTAAGATGTGATTTGGAATAATAAAAAGCTCCTTAGGTGATTTTAATGTGCAGCCTAAGTTGAAACCATCTAAGAAACCTGAAACCTACACAAATCACCACAATGAATACTAAATTTTGATGTTTAGGGAGGTCACCTGGTAATTTTTCATTTAAAGAGGCAAAACTAAAGCTTAATACAGATTTAGTAATTATTAGAGGAAATAAGACCATGTAAAATGCAAGCATAGGATTTTATTGAAAGCCTTTTAATGATCACTTCCAAAAGCAAGTAAGAAGGTCTGTGGTAATAATTAGGGTTATTTATAGATGTTTTGGTTCTCCTCTACTTGGGCTCACAGCGGGATTACATGTCTGCGCCTTGTTTACTTACGGCCACATGACTTCCCTTGGCCAATAAACATGAAAGTTTTTAAGGACCAGTACATAATTCCCCATATCTCTTCCACCTGCTCTGGCCTCCGGTAATGGTAGAGAGTGAATCAGCCCGTGTCCAAGAAGGATGATGACATGGACCAGAGCCCTCAGCAGATCTGGAGGGAACTTAAAGTATGAACAAGAAACAAACTTTGCTGTTTCAAGCTACTGATCTTTTAGCCTGTTCGGCTGCAGTAACAATCAGTCCTACTTCACTTATACAAAGTATGTATGTCACACAGTTCAGAAATACATATGTGAAAGATCAAATTTTTAAAAATGATCTTTTAATGGGTTCAAATGTAAGCAGCCATCAACTTAATGTAGACTGTTATATGTGTAAAATGTTAACCACAAAACAAAAACTGGTAACAGGTATGCTAAAAAATAGAGAAAGCAATTCAAGTATATCAGTAAAAAAAGCCAGCAAACCTTGAAAGAAAAGAGCAAGAAAGGAACACAGAAGAAATATAAAAACATCCATAAAATGAGTAACAAAATGGCAATAAGTACATACCTATCAATAATTATTTTGAATGTAAATGGGCTAACCGCTCCAAACAAATGACATAAGGTGACAGAATGGATAAAAAACAAAACAAAACAAGACCCATCTATATGCTGCCTATAAGAGACTCATTTCAGACCTAAAGACACATGCAGATTGAAAATGAAGGGATACAAAAAGCATTTATCATGCAAATGGAGGTGAAAAGAAAGTCTTAGTAGCAATACTTATATTGGAGAAAATAGACTAAAACAAAGAGTGTAACAAGAGAAAAAGGACACTATATAATCATAAAGGGAATAATCCAACAAGATATAACAGCTATAAATATTGATGCGCTTAACATGGGAGCACCAAAATACATAAAGCATCTAGTAAAAAAACATAAAAGGAGTAATTGATAACAATACAATAATAGTAGGGAACTTTAACATCTCACTTACATCAATGGATAAATCATCCAAGCAGAAAATCAACAAGAAAACAGTGGCTTTGAATGACATTTTGGACCAGATGGAGCTAGCAAATTTATTCAGAACATCCCATCTTAAAACAGCAGAATGCACATTCTTTTTAAATGCACATGGAATATTCTCCAGAATAGGTCACATATTAGGCCAAAAGACAAGTCTCAACAAATTCAAAAACACTAAAGTCACACAGTGCATCTTTTCCAACCATAACACTATGAAACTAGAAATGAGCCACAAGAAAAAGTCTGAGAAGAACACAAATACATGGAAGTTAAATAACATGCTACTAAACAATTAATGGGTCAACCAGGAAATCAAGAGGAAATAAAATAAGACATAGAGACAAATTAAAATGAAAATACAGTGGTCCAAAATCTTTGGGATGTAGTAAAAGCTGTTCTAACAAGGACGTTTATAGCAATACAGGACACATCAAGACAGAAGAAAAATCCCAAATAAACAACCTAACCTTCACCTAGAGGAGTTAGAAAAAGAACAAAACCCAAAGCCAGTAGAAGGAAGGAAATAATAAGATTAAAGGAGAAATAAACAAAATAGAAACTAAAAAAACAATAGAATAGATCAATGAAACCAGAAGCTGGTTCTTTGAAAAAAATCAACAATATTAATAAACCTTTAGCCAGACTGAGCAAAAAAAAGAAAAAGAAAAAAATAGAGACAGGGCTCAAACAAACAAAATCATAAATGAAAGAGGAAAAATAACAACCAACACAAAAGAAATATAATGGATTATAAGAGCATAGTATGAAAAATTATATGCCAACAAACTGGACAATCTAGAAGAAATGGATAAATTCTTAAGGGCATACCACCAAAAACTGAATCAGGAATAAATAGAAAATTTGAACAGACTGATTACCAGCAATGGAATTGAATCAACAGTCAAAGAAACTCCCAACAACAACAAAATTCCCAACAAAGAAAAATCCAGGACCAGACAGCTTCACAAGTAAATTCTACCAAACACTTACAGAAGAATTAATACCTATTCTTAAGCTATTTCAAAAAACAGAAGAGGAAGGAAAACTTCCAAATTCATTCTATGAGACCAGCATTACTCTGACACCAAAACAAGATAAAGACACTATAAAAAAAGAACTACAGGCCAATATTTCTGATGAACACAGATGCAAAAATCCTCAATAAAATATTAGCAAACTGAATCCAACAATAGATTAAAAAAATCATTCACCACGATCAAGGGGGATTTATTCCTAGGATACAAAGGTGGTTCAATGTTCACAAATTAAGTAACATGATGCATGACATCAATAAGAGAAAGGATAAAAACCACATGATCATCCCATAAAAAGCATTTTCCAAAGCACAACATTCCTTCATGATAAAAACCCTCAACAAAGTAGTTTTAAAGAGAATAGATCTCAACATAATAAAGGCCATATATGAAAAACCGACAGCTAATATCATACCTAATAGTGAAAAACTGAGGGCTTTCCCCCGAAGATCAGCAGCAAGACAGGAATGTCCCCTCTCACCACTTTTATTCAACATACTACTGGAAGTCCTAGCAATAGTGATCAGACAACAAAAAGAAACAAAGGAATCCAAATTGGTAACTAAGAAGTAAAACTATCTTATTTGCAGGTGGCATGAAACTATATATAAAATACCTGAAAAACTCCACCCAAAACTACTAGAACTGATAAGTGAATTCAATAAGGTTGTACGATACAAAATCAATATACAGAAATCTGTTGCATTTCTACATACAAAAAATGAAGCAGCAGAAAGAACTTAAGAAAACAATCCTATTTACAATTGCACCAAAAATAAAATACTTAGGAATAAACTCAACCAAGGAGGTGAAAGACCTGTATTCTGAAAACTATAGAACACTGATGAAAACAGTTGAGGAAACCACAAACAAATGGAAAGATATTCCATGCTCATTGATTGGAAGAACAAGTATTGTTAAAATATCCATACTACCCAAAGCAATCTACAGATTTAATGCAATCCCTATCAAAATACCAATAGCATTTTTCACAAAACTGGAATAATCCCTAGATTTGTGTGGAACCACAAAAGACCCCAAATAGCCAAAGTGATCTTGAAAAAGAACAAAACTGGAGGTATTACAATCCCAGATTTCAAGTTATACTACAAAGCTGCAATACTCAAAACAGTACGGTACCGGCACTAAAATAGACACATTGGTCAATAGAACAGAATGGAGAGCCCAGAAATAAACCCATGATGATATGGCCAATTAGTCTATGACAAAGGAGATAAGAATATACAATGGGAAAAAGACAGTCTCTTTAACAAATGGTGCTGAGAAAATTGGACAGCTACATGCAAAACAATGAAACTGGACCACTTTCTTATACCACAAAAATAAACTCAAAATTGGATTAAGGACCTAAATGTGAGACCTGAAACCATAAAATTCCTAGAGGAGAACACTGGCAGTAACCTCTTTGACATAAGCCATAGACACAGTTTTCTAGATATGTCTCCAGATGCAAGGAAACAAAAGCAAAAATAAACTATTGGGACTTCATCAAAATAAAAAGCCTCTGGGGCGCCTGGGTAGCTCAGTTGGTTAACTATCCAAAACTTAGTTTCGGCTCAGGTCACGGTCTCGCAGTTCTTGAGTTTGAGCCCCACATCAGGCTCTGCGCTGTCGGCGTGAAGCCTGCTTGGGATTCTCTTTCACCCCACTCTCTCTACCCCTCCCCCATTTGCTCTCTTAAATAAACAAACAAACAAATAAATAGCTTCCGCGCAGCAAAGGAAACAATCAACAGAACTAAAAGACAACCTTTTGAATGGGAGAAGATGTTTGCACACAACTTAACACCAAAAGATCCCCAAATAATCCAATTAAAGAATGGGCAGAAGACGTGAACAGACCTTCAAAGACATCCAGATGGCCAACAGACACATGAAAAGATGCTGAACATTGCTCATCATTAGGGAAATGTAAATCAAAACCACACTGAGATACCACCTCACACTGGTCAGAATGGCTAAAATGAAAAACATAAGAACCAACAGGTGTTGGTGAGGATGTGAAGAAAAAGGAACTCTCGTGCAATGCTGATAGGATTGCAAACTGGTATAGCCATTATGGAAAAACAGTATGGAGGCATTTCAAAAAATTAAAAATAGAATTACCATATGGTTCAGTAATTCCACTACTGGGTATTTACCCAAAGACTATGAAAACACTAATTCAAAAAGACATATGCAGTCCTATGTTTTTTGCAATATTATTTGCAATAGCCAAATTAGGGAATCAGCCCAAGTATCCCTCAATAGATGAAAGGATAAAGAAGATGTGAGATATATACACATATATATGTATATACGTGTGTGTATATATATATATATATATATATATATATACACACACACATGTATATATTTATTCACATGTATATATTTACAATTTAGAAAAATTGTAATTTCAGTACAGTTAACATACTTCTCTGAATGACTTATTTCACTTAGCATTATACTCCTTAGATACATCCATGTTGTTGCAAATGGCAAGATTTCATTCTTTTTATGGCTGAGTAATATTCCATTATATATGATCAATGACCATAAAATATCATCCACAACTTCTTTTTTTTAATGCTTATTTATTTTTGAGAGAGAGAGAGAGACAGAGTGTGAGCAGGGGAGGGGCAGATAGAGAGGGAGACACAGAATCCGAAGCAGGCTCCAAGCTCCAAGCTGTCAGCACAGAGCCCAACACAGGGCTCAAACTCAAAACCCGGGAGATCATGATCTGAACTGAAGTCAGACATTTAACCGAAGTCAGACACTTAACTGACTGAGCCACCCAGGCGCCCCTCATCTACAACTTCTAGAAAACCTGTCACTCAAGATTAAGAATAAAACAAGGATGGGCTCTGCGCTGACAGCACAGAGCCTGCTTGGGATTCTCTCCCTCTCTCTCTGCCCCTCCCCTGCTAGTGCACACACGCGCCTGCTCTTTCTCTCTCTTTCTCAAAATAAATAAACTTTTAAAAGAGAATAAAAAGAGTACATGTTTCAGATGATGACTCATGCAATTTATTACTGAATTAATTTTAAAGGATCTACTTCATGAAGAAAGAAACTATGGCAAGCAAAAAGGTGTGGGATGAAAGAACCAACTGTGTTAAAATTATTTGTTAAACAGAATAAACACTGCCAATTAAAAAACATAATAATTTGGAGGATATGGATTAAGATGACATTAGAACTCTGCACAAAAATAATGTGGACAATGGGGCACTGATAGAAATCAAAGCGTTCTAAGAGTCATGTATTAATGATGAAGCATTACTCTTCTTTAAAGATATTTATCTCTAGCCTTCATGGTAAGGAGGCATGTTAAATATATAAGTATGAGCCTTAAAAGAATAGTAATAGACATTTAACTTTCTAGCAGAGATTAAAAACAACAACAAAGGCCAGCAAGACAAAACCAAAAACAAATTTAAGACACACACACACACACACACACACACACACACACACACACATTAACTAGATAAAATGATAAAAACAAATAAAAAATCATCTGAATAGTCCTGTAAAATAAATAATTTAAACTATAATTTGAAGCATTTGAACCATAATTTAAATTTCTTTTCCAAAGAACATTTCAGGCCGAGTGTTTTTACAAGTAAGTTCTATCAAACCTTCAAGAAGTGAAAAATTCTGCTCTATTTTGTTTGAGTGTTGGAAGGGACTGCTCCCAGCTTATATAATACAGAGAACTTGCCAGCACAACCTGTAGTCCAGAGTGTACATGGCGCCCCCGGAACCACACAGCTCAGCAGTCCTGAGCACAATGTAGGGGATTCCAGGCCTTCTCACTGAGGAACTTGGACACACGAATCTCAAACACAAATTTTAAAAACCAAATCCCATGGTGTGTAAAAAAGAGAGCATGTTGTGACCATCTAACCTAGGAAATGACAGATCAAGCAGAGCTAAACAGGAAATAAAAAATGAAGTGATACAATAGAACAACAAAGGACAAAGAACTCTGTCCCAAACAACGAGAGATGGCACACCGTGTTCAAGCACATATGAAATATTTTTCCCCTCAAACTGACCACATACTTATTAGAATGACTAAAATAAAAAAGACAAGAAATAATAAGTATTGGTGAAGATGTGGAGAAAAAAGAACCCTCATATCCTGTTGGTGGGAATGTAAACTGCTGCAGCCATTGTGGAAAACAGTATGGAGTTTCCTCAAAAAATTAAAAATAGAATTACCATACGATTCAGGAATTCCACTACTGGGTATTTACCCAAAGAAACAAAGACACTAATTCAAAAAGGTACACGTACCCCTGTGTTTATTACAGCATTATTCACAATAACCAAAATACAGAAGCAACCTATGTGTCCATGGATAGATGAATGGATAAGGAAAATGTGACATGTATAAAGGAATATTACACAGCCATAAAAAGGGGTGAGATCATGCCATTTGCGACAACATGGATGGACCTAGAGGGCATTATCCTAAATGAAATAAGTCAGACTGAGAAAGGCTAATACCATATGATTTCACTCACATGTGAAATCTGAAAATAAACCACACAAATGAATAAACAAAAAGCAGAATCAGACCTACAAATACAGAGAACTGATGGTTGCTAGAGGTAAGGGGGTTTGGGGACTGGGCAAAATGGGTGAAAAGGAGGGGGAGATACAGGTTTCCAGTTAAATAAGAAGAGGGACACAGATGACTGGGTCAGAGGGACACGACCTGAGGACTCGACCTGTCACCACTCGCTCTGAAGATGGCAGAAGGGGATGGTGAGCCAAAAAAGGACAGCATCACAGCAGCCAAGGGGCCGGCAGTGGCAGACTAGTTGTACAGAGAAAACCCTCGAAGGACACCCCAAAATTCAAAAACCCATGTGCACACACCTTTTTAAGCAGCTAAACTGAAGGAAATCTTCAGAGCTCAGAACCTCAAGGGAAAGAGAGCATCTGAACTGGTGTTTATCCAGTATGCCACTGCCGGTTCCCTGACAGTCTAACACCTGGGCCACAGACCACTTGGGGGGACAGGAGACAAAGTTTAGGCCTGATCCAAGGGAGAGGTCAGATGGGAGACCTCTGCACGAAGCCAGGATACAAAAGGGCAACACCTTCAGTAAAGTAGAGAGGCCTACCCTGCAGAAGGAAACTGGGCCTGGAATCTGGAATAAGAACACATACAAATAATTTGATGTTTTTTAAAAAAAAAAGAGGGGGGTGAGTGAAGCCCAGAAAGTGTGAGACAAGTAGAAATCAGACAATAAGATTGTTGAAAAATGGTCAGATGAATTAATCATCAAAATAAATGTATACAGACGACACCGGCTGGTTGAAAGACAGGTATTGTTAAACTGGTTAAAAAGTAAAAGGGTACCTATATCCCATTGGCAAAAGATATATCTAAAACAAAAGCACACTGAAAGCTTGATACTGAAAAAGGATGGAAGAAGGTCAATACCAATATAATACCAAGAAAAACCAAAACAAAGTTGGAATGGACAGATTAACATGAGAAAAAATACTCTTCAAGACAAAAAACATTGCTAGAGATGAAGAGTGTTACTCTATGCTGATAAAAGTGTTCACTGGGAAGGTAGAACTCTAAAAGTGTATTCATATAATACAAAACACAGCTTCAAAATATAAGGCAAAATACTCAGAATTATAGGGAGACAAAATCCACCACCTAGTAGAATTTTAATATGTATTTCTAAGAAACTGATGAGATCAAGCAGACCAAAACAATCTGTAATGATAGCAAAGATTTAAACAAAGTGGATGTAATGAACAAACACAGAACATTGCACCTGACAATTGGGAGAATGTACACACCTTTCCAGAACACCTGGGACACTAATGAAAGATGACAGTGCTCTAATCAAGGCCACAAAGCAAGTATCAATAAATTCCAAAGAATAAGTATTAGAGACCACTTAACCACAACACATGGAAGTTAGCAGTCAATTGAAAACATATTATTATTGATTGGTTTTTTAATTCGGTTAAAAATTTTTTTAATGTTTTATTTATTTTTGAGAGGGGGGGAGGGGCAGAGAGAGAGGGAGACACAGAATCTGAAGCAGGTTCCAGGCTCTGAGCTGTCAGCACAGAGCCCGATGCAGGGCTCAAACGCAAGAACCACCAGATCATGACCTGAGCCAAAGTTGGACGCTTAACCAACTAAGCCACCCAGATGCTCCTTAATTTGGTTTCTAAAAGAGAATAGATACATTTAGGTAAGCAGAGAAGAAAATGACAAAAACCATTCAAGTAAGTTAAATATGAATATATATTAAGTATAGATACAGAATGCATATTTATTCACATATACTGTGGTGGTTAATTTCATGTGTCAACTTGGCTAGGCCAGAGTACCCCAGTATTTGGCCAAACCTTAGTCTAGATGTTTGTGAAGGTATTTTTTAGCCAAGATTAACATTGAAACTAGTAGGTTGTATCTAATGCAGATTGCTCTCCATAACATCAAATTGGTGAAAGGTCATAACGGAAAAGGACAGATCTCCCTGGAAGAAGAAGGAATTCTGCCAGCAGCTGGCCTGCAGTCTGGAACTGCAACATTGGCTCTTCCCTGGGTCTCTGGCCTGCTGGCCTATCCTGGAGAGACTGAACTTGCTAGCTCTCATAATCAGGTGAGTCAATTCCTTAAAATCAATCAGTCAACCAACCTTTCTCTCAGAGATCTCTTTCTCTAAACACACATGGACAGGCACACATACACACAGACATGCACGCACGTGCACACACACACACACACACACACACACACACACACACTATTGATTTTGTTTCTCTGGACAACCTGGACTAATACATATACATATTTATGTATTTACAGAATAAATAATAAACATGCCACACACATACGATGGAAAGTCATCAGCAAAGTCAGTTCTTTGAAAATAATAATAATAAAGATAACCCTGGGTAAGACTGATCAAAAAATAGAGGGCATAATGAAGCACTATTAGGAATACACAACAGGTATAGCAGATCTTTAAAAAATATGACAGCCATGCTTATGCTAACAAAATGAAAGATCTTAGTAAAATGCACAAATTTTTAGAAAAATGCAACTTGCCAAAACTCAACTAAGAAGTTAAAACCTGTTTCTAACCATTAAAAACAGGAAATCTTTCAAGGAGAAAATACCAGGCTACATGGTTTTGTATGTCAGTTCCGATACCTACAACTAGAGCAGGTATTTAAGGAACAAGTGAGAATTCCAGTTTTACTCAGACTCTTTCGGGGAACAGAAAATGAGGCTGTGCAGCCCTGAAGGAGGGGAGGAGTGCTCTGTAGCAAGGGGAAAAATCCAAACGATGGTTGTTGAACAGTGCTTGCCACCATGGGCCATTCCGACCTCTTTACACAAAGGATAGATGGTCTTGATAGCTCAGGCCCCTGGTCACCTCCAAACTTCCACTCTGACCGTCTCCAGGTCAGAATCAGAGCACAGTGCTCTCCACCTGAATCTTGAGTGGGAAGCAGGCAAGGTTAGGTTCTCCCACCCCCTTACTCATGACTGCTATATGCCGATCTACCTCAGAGAGGACCTGGACCAGACCAGTTAACTGAGCATGTGCAGAGCATGGACTGATCAGCAGCCTTCAATGCCACAGCCATTCATCAGTCAAAGTGAATAATCTCAGTCTTGACCAGAACTTACTCTACCCCAAATCTAAATCTTAAAAAAAAAGAAAGAAAGAAAGAAAGAAAGAAAGAAAGAAAGAAAGAAAGAAACACCAGACACTAATCAGAGTTCACAGCAAGGCCCAGAGCAACCTCTTTTTAAAACTGTCACAAAACGGGCCCCTTTTAACTCTTCCTCATCGATGGGTACAGCTTGCAGATGACTGCATGAACGACCCCCTGCTATGGTGAAGAGGAATGAGTGGCCATCTGTGTTATGACCATGGGCTTCTTTGTACTACTGCAGAAATGGCCTCCCAGAGCAGCCACTGAACCTGTCAGCCCACAAATTAAGCCAGATGCAAAATGAGCATATGTGGCAGTTGCCCTGGGTCATGCAGGGCAATGTACTTAAGCAATATGTGGTTCAATTTCAATAGTCAACAGTGTAATTCAATTATAGTATTATTTGTGGGCCGAATCACAGGGATTAATCAGGAGCAAGAGCAAAGGTTAACATTGTACCGGAAGCTACAACAGTGGTCTTTTGTACTAGAAACATCATTTTTAACAAGGGTTCTGGGGTCTTTCAGTCACCTCCTTCCAACTTTCTGGCACAGAATTTTAGGGCTCCAATCAAGCACAGTCATACCCAGGAAACACCCATTCGGGTTTCAAAAATTCAACCATGTAAGGAGTTTCATTTAATGGTCCTGTTTCTGCTGGCAAGGGATTTCTTTTCCTCACACCTCCAGAGCCACCAAGTGCCCTGAGATAAGGGTCACCACACCACGGCTCGGAGACAAGTAAATTTGACACTTGTGCATCAGGATGTCCTCTCAGGGTATTTCTGGCCTGGTTGTTTACAGTAGTGATAATCTCCTGTAGTGTTTGCATTGTTTACATTGATTTGGAGGAAGGAGAATATTCTTTTTTCCCCATTAAAGACCTACTTACATAAATACTGAGATCACATGCCCTAAGTATACTCTTCTAGGAAGGAGTTTTGGAAAGTGAACCTGAGCCTAGCATACTCCAGAGTAATTAATAAAGGGAAATCTCTTGTCATATAGTGTTGTGCCTAAGAATCATCATTGTTGAAGGAACTGTCCTTTTAGGAGGAATCCATGTTGTTTTTGCATAAATGCTTGCGATATGGGGTGTGCAGGAAGCCTACAAAAGTTTCTTCCATTGAAATAAAGTGGTAACTGTGTTTTCAGAAAGTGAGAGAACACAGTCCTTGGGTGCTCATTTGAGCAACTTAATGGATGCAAAAGCAATTGTGTTTTGGTAGTATTGGCATCACGTGACACCATTCGACTTCAAATTAATAGGTGAATAGAAATACAGAAAGGACGATTTAAATGTTCACAGAGAAATGTCATTTCTGCAGGATTTGTGGCATCATGATGTGATACCACAGTTTTCAAATTTTCTCTTAGCTGCCACCCTTTCAGCAGAGGAACCCTCACTTGGAAGTCTCATGCGTCTGAGAGAGAAGAGAGCAAAGTCACTCTGGCTAGGGGACCAGGAGCAAGAACTGAACCGGACCCCGTTCCCAGGTAACTTTTCTCTCAAATGGCTTCACAGAGCCCCCAGAACTCCGCTACACAGCATCATAAAACCAGTGCAGGCATGAAAGCAGCCCAGAAGAAACTCAGATGGCCCTAGACTGGAAATCCAGCACTGCGACCCTACGTGGTAAAAATCATAATGTCAGTGCTAACCTCAACAAAACAAACTAACTTATACCAACTGAGCACTAAGTGCCTTACCTCCATTAATTGAATCCTCCCAATAATATGAGATAGGTACAATTATCACTATTTTATATATGAGGAAACTGAGCTCAGAGGGATTAAACAATCTGCCTAAAGATCCCACGGCCAGTCCTAAGTGACTGAGCTGGAATTCAAACCTCAACGGTCTAACTCCCTACTCCACATTAACAAGCATAAAATCTCTTTTTAGAAAAAATTTTTTAAAACGTTTATTTACTTTTGAGAGGGAGAGAGACAGACAGAGTGCAAGCCAGGGAGGAGCAGAGAGAGAGGGAGACACAGAATCCGAAGCAGGCTCCAGGCTCTGAGCTGTCAGCACAGAGCCTAATGAGGGGCTCGAAGTCACGAGCCGAGAGATCATGACCTGAGCTGAAGTCCGATGTTTAACTGAATGAGGCACCCAGGTGCCCCACAACCACAAAAACTCTTAAGCTCTTAGATCTAGTTTGGGCCAACCACCTTGAATATGAGGAGGGTATTAATAATCTTGCAGAAGAGTATCCTGCACAAAGGTATTCAATAATTATCATTCTTTTCATCACAAATGGCATAGAATATATACCCTCCAGACATGCACTAATTACTTCAATGTTCAATTATCTGCCAAATAGCTCCTGTCAAATGTCTGTGTGAGCCAATTATTACTTGAGAGATGGTTCACAGACATGCCAATCACTGAATCTTCAAAAAAAAAAAACAATTAGCGCTTTGTTATTCCAGAATAATCAGTGAAAGGTACCAAGAAAAGAATAAATGAAGTTCAGTACACAGGTAAAAGGATATATATATATATAAACTAACAACTGCGCCCTAAAAAGGAGAGCCTATTCACAAAAGTAAATAAAACGTGTATGTGACAAATACTTATTAAACACCTAATATGTGCTGCGGACCAACGGAGGCACTAGGGATGGAGCAGCAAAGCCTCTGTCCCCATGAAACTTACAATCTGGTGTGGGAGGCTGACGATACACACGGGGAGGCAAATGTGAATGTAATAGGTCAGGTGGTGAAAAGTGCTATAAAGAAATATAAACAGGATATGAGGACAGAGTGGTGGGAGGAAAAGATGCTAATTAGAGAGGGTCAGGGGGGACCTCTGTGATGTGGTGACATTTCAGCAGCGATCATATCTGAGGGTATCTGGAGGATGGCATTCCAGCTAAGGGGGCAGCACGCACAAAGGTCCTGAGACAGCCAGTGTGTGGGCTAAAGGGAGATAAGCCAGGAGGAAAGTGGTAGGAGGTGTGGCCATACTTGCAGTCAAAGACCAGATCATGTATGGAAGGGCTGGGTCTGCTGAGGACTTCAGATTTTATCCTGAGATGGGAAGCCATTGACAAGCTTTGGAGAGAGGAATCTGTGGTTTGAAGTGAGTTTCAAGGATGGCTCTGCTGCTTTGTGGGAGACAGAGGGTAAAAAGGGCCAGGAGCCTGACAGATAACAGCTAGGACATGTTACAGTGCCACCAACAGGGGCAACAGCACAGAGACCACTCAGAAGACCATGCATTAATCTTGCAAATCCCAGGCGAGTCTAGCAAGGCCCGCACAAGCCTTATGCAATGAAAAACACAAAACACAAATGGGTGAAACAAGGCCCTGAATAAATAAGAACTCTAACATGTCTCTAAAGACGTAACATAATAAAGATTTTTTTAATCCCTCATTAATTTCTCAAAAGTTAACATTTTATAGGGCTTACTACGTGCCAGGCACTGTTCTCAGCACCTTATGCATGTAAGCATAGCAACCTTCTAAGGAGGGTACTATGATTATTCCCATTTTAAATGTGAGGAAACTGAGGCACAGTCAGGTAAATAGGGTGTTGTAGAGGCAGGATTTGATCCAAGAAGTCTGTCTGCAGGTGTTTCTCCTGACCAATCTGCAAAGAATGCCTTAGAATGTAGACTGTTCCAGGCACAGCTGCCCAAGGAGCCCTTCTAGAAGGAAGCAGCCAGTGTGGATGATGAAGGAAAGAGAAGGAGGGAGCAGTTTGTGCTGGAAATGCAGGGGGATGGGCCTCCTGGGTTCTGTACCACCCAGTCCCAGGGCCCTTCCTCTTTGTCCATCCCAGATCCTCACCAGCAGATCCTGGGTTAAGGCAAAGCCCTGATGGTCACATGCTGCTCTCTCAGAGACAGCGTATTTTGCTAGAGGCTTCATCATTTTAGGAATGCCAATGTGGAGAAATTAGGAGGCAGGAAGCAGGACTGGCCCCACACCAGCTGTCTTCTTTAGAAGGTGTCCATTCAGCTTTCACAGCCATCCAAGAGCTTTGAGGTCGGAGGGCCTGACCCTGTGGCTCTGATCCCACTGCACATGAGCCCCTGATGGCTTCCAGATGAGACTCTACAAGGACTGCTAGGAAATCCGCACTCTTGACTGTTTCCTTTCAAGGGGGTTTTGGAGGCCCTAACCTAGAACAGGACATCCCAATCTGTAGAGCCTTGGAGAAGCAGAACATTATCAGGCCTCTCAAGAGCTCTTATGTTCACTGAGAAATGAGGAGCCTGACAGATGACAGCTAGGACATGTTACAGCGCCACCAAGAACGTGAAGAAGCTTCAACACACAGCCTCTCCCACCCAGGTGCCAACACCCACAACCCTCGGTGAATCAGACTGTCCTCACAGGGTGGAAGGAAAAGCAATTGCCCGGCAAGGGGCGGTGTCCAGTGCCCATGCACATCCTAGGCTTTAGCCACACTCAGCCCAAGCCCTCGTCCCCGAACTCCTCCAGCCGCAGCTCTGCACAGAGAGGAGCAAAGTCTCAAAGAAGCATGGCCAGTCAGCAAATAAGGCCCCTGACTTGTCATCTGGTCAGGGCAGAAAGAGGACCTTGGAGCCTTCCAGAAAGATTTTCAATGAGAGGTTTATTGTAATCAGTACGGGCTTGGGTTCCCCCCACCCCACCACCATCAAAGAGTTAATCAGCCCAAACAGCCCACTGGTGCTCCTTTCCAAAATCAGTTTCATCGGATCTTTTCTGGGGACTATTCTTAAATGGCTAATGTGGACCTGAAGTCAAACAATGGCCAAACAGGTAAGAAACAATATGGCATAAGGAACATTCTTTAGGTGAGGAGGTGAATCCATACCAAACTGCCTCCTGATTCCCAAGCACACTGGAGACCAGCTGGGGAAGGGAGTGGACACCCGCATGAGGCACCAAGGTCTCCAGACTCTGAGTTTTGTCTCAGCTCACCTGTGATAGGCCAAGTTGTACTCTGACAAATTTACAGTAAAACCTCGGACAAATTTACAGTAAAAACAATCTTAATGCACCCAAACTGCCTCTCGGCCAGGAGCCAAAGTGTGCTAACGTATGGCACACCCACACTGCCTCGGCAGAGACCTAACCTCATGCCAGGGATCAAGGTGTTCCACAAGTCTGAACTCAAAAAAAGAGACGGCATGCACAATAAAATCAAATAAATCAACCGAGGGGCTTCTCGCTGTGCCAGAAAGAAAGGTGGAATGAGAGAAAACAGTCTTTGAGGTGTAGAGGACGAGCCATCAGTTGTTGGGACCCCCTGACCCCCTGACCGTACCTGCAATGATCCCGTCCATTTGCTCCAGGGCAGCTTCTAGCACGTGACTGGCATCCGAAGCCATGGCTCCTCTCCCCTCAGTCTTCTTCTTGTCTTACTGAAAGTTCAAGCACAGGACAAAGGAAAAGTTGCAGAGAGGCCCACATTACGCAGGCAAGACCGCAAACCCTCCTCTTTCAACATCACGTGGGCCTCTCTAGCAAGAATCCGAGCCGGCCACCCTCCGGTTCTGCCGTCTCTAGAGCCTCTCCCTCCTGGCGCAAGTGATCCGTCTCCCGCAGCTTTAGCACACTATCCCATTCACATCTGAGATTAAGAGCCGCCATTATAGTCCCAGGTTCCAGAAGCTGCAGCCAGCACGGGGGAATCTCCCTTACGAGTTGGATAAAGGGACTCAGTGAGGACGTGCCCTGCAGCAAGCGGGCGTCAGGAGTCTCAGGAGGCACGTTTGTCTTAGAGCCGCATCTGTCCCGCACCTGCAACGCCTTCGTCGGGTAGGTGTGATCCAGGCCGAGAGTCCTCGGCTGCCACTTTCCTGGATGGTCAAAAGTGCCTGGCCTAGCGGACACACTGTTGTGGGGAGAGCTCCGTCCCAGGAACCTGGAAAATTCCTCTCACCATCTTAGTTCTAGACTACCCAACACCACGCAAAGTGCAGCATCCCACCTCCCCAGGACTGAAGAGCTTCTCCCAGGACACAAAGGCCACCCTCCCCCCAGGCTGAGTCTCCCGTCTAACGGAGATGGCAATTGGTTCTATCTCTGGACAACGCTGCCTCTACGAACGAACGGTCTTTCAGCTAAACTGTCTTCCTGCAGCCTCTTCTCGTTTTATTGCTTCCCACCCACTCCCTGGTGGCAGGGAGCGACAACTGTATTTGTAATCCCTAGTTCACACCTATAAATGGCAGGCAGGAGCTGTTGTTTGCTCCTTCAGCAAAGCCTGTGCATGTGTCCAACGGGCATAAGTGCTGTGGAGAACCGGCCTGGCTCCTCTACCCAAGGATGGCCCGGGTCAGGAAACAGAGGGTCCTGGGGGTCTCGGCTCCTGTCCCCTGTTGATGTTGGACTTTCAAAGGGAAGAAAGGAAAGTGAGCAGCCACAGAGAAGTGGCTTTGGAGATGGTATGGATAAAGATTTTAGGACTACAAAGAACCACATTGGACTATACCAGGCAGTAGCTGTTAAAATAGACTGGGTTCAAACCCTGCTCTACCATTTACTATGTGATCTCTGAGCCTCAGTATCCTCATCTGTAACATGTGGATAATACCAGCACTTAACACACCAGGTTGATGTCATGATGAAATGAGGAATTAATATTTCATAGAAAGTACTCAGTACATTTCCTTACAGATAGTGAGTGCTCAACATATGTTAGCTGTTTTTGTTTTTGTTTTTGAAGTGAGGCAACGATCTCAGGATGTATTTGTGCCAGGACAGTGCACTGGATGAGAGACTTTAAACTAAATGAGGTAGGCTCAGGAACAGAGAACCCAGGTAAGTCCAAGAGGCTGGCTCCCCTGGAGGAGGTAGGCATGGCAAAGAGAGATAAGCAACTATTTGTATGGAGAGGGAGGGCAGTGATTCATAGGAGCAAAGGCCAAGGAAGGTCTGGGAACAGGCACTGAGCCTCGGCAGTCCAAGGGCCATTGCACAATCAATGCAGGGGCATGAGAACGGGAGCCTGCAGAGGGGGTGGGAGCCTCATCAGCACCTCAAGGCTGTGGCAGGAGCTACTACAGGAGGCTGCAGCAAGGGACAGAGCTGCCACTGCTGAGAAGAGCAGCCCAGGCCACTAGAGACCCCAAACATGTGCAGATCTCATGGGCTGAATAGAAGTAAGCTTGGGGGTTTGGGGGATGAGAGTAGAGGTAGCAGGAAAAGGGCACACAATCACACACAATTATTGCAGGTCAATAATCCACACATTCCCACCTGTTCAGAGATATTAAAGGTCTGAAATAGTTCCCTCTGAGGACTTCCCACTACTCCTAAGGAGAAGTCCACACTGCTCACTCACTGGGACCTTCAAAAGAGACAGTGTAGGATCCGGCCAGGCCAACCCCATATTGCTCTCTCCATTGGTCATGTTCCAACAGCATTGGCCTCCTTTCTGTGCGCCACCCCCCTCCCCCTGCCGATACTCCAAGACCATGTCTTCTTCTGAAACTTCACACCTGCTATCCACTCAGCCCTGAGCTCGCTTTCCCAGCTCTCTGCATGGCTCATTTATTCTCATCTTCCGGGTGTCAGCTCCCATGTGTCATCTGAGACAGGCCTTCCCTGCACACCTCCATCTATAGCAGCCCCTTCCAAGTGCAGCAGTTCCAAAGTATCTCGTCCGTATACTTGTATGCTTGCCAACTGGCCTTGCTCACCCTCTCCATGGAGGCAGTGGGGCCCTGTCTGCCTTGTTCACCCCTATATGCCCAGTGCCCAGCACAGTGCCTGGCACAAGGAAGCTTATGAGTGAATACTTGTGAATAAATTGATAGATCCCTTTCACCCACATTCCCCGAACCCTGCTGTGCTGGGTACTGGGGAGATATTGACAAATCAGACCTAGTCTCTGTCCCCACGGACCATGCAGTCTAGTGAAGACAAAAGTATAAACAAATTAACGATGACACAGTATGGGGTAAGCTGATAGAGGCCGGTATGCAGTTTCTCTGGGTCTTGAAGGATGAGTAGAAGTTTTCCCAGAAGATAAGGGGGAGAATGCTATTCCAGGCAGAGGGGATGGAAGGGTGGAGAAGCATGTAAGGGCAGGATGTAATTGGCAAATATCAAAGTGGTTGATGAGATTACACCAGAGCATCCAGCTGCTCATGATGAGTCAAAACCTTTCACAGAATTCACATAAGTGTAACGAGGGCAATTAATAAGAGGAGCTTGGGAATCACACCCACTGCCAGTGCACAACAAACCAAGTGGCCTCAGATGTAAACATATCAGATCTTTAAGAAGATCTCGTATTTTAATAGGCAGGCCCCATTTGGGGCCTTACTACCAGGGTAGAAGGGAGAGGACAGTTAGAAGGTGCCAAGCCTGGAGGGTCCAGGCTACAACCCCCTGCAACAGAAGGGCCATAAGAGGAGGCCCACAGGCCTTCTGCCCAGGGATGAGTTTGTACTTGGCAAAGAGCAGGTTGGGTGGACCCATGGGAGGTGGTGTGAAGTGACACATGAGTCAAAGGTGTATCATATTTAAAACCCAGGAGCCCGGGGCCGGTAAGGTTGTGAGTGCTCAGAAGCCAGACCTGCTTAGGGCAGCTGATGAGCTCAGTTCCAGACCTGCTGGGTCTCAGGTGATGGCAGGACACCTGTAAGAAGGGGCCCTGCCAGCTTCTGTCACAGGGCAGCTGTGAGGTGTCAGTGGCATGGGGTACAGAGAGACTTTTGAAGGGCCAAACATGCCATCAATGTGAGGCCTCAGGCCCCCATCTGTGAGCACAGACACTCTCAGAACAGGGAAGCCACAAGGTCACCAACCATTCCTATTCTGGCACCTAGTAGGCATTTTCTCCTCTGACCACTGTTGAGGTTAGAGCTCCTGTCATTAACACACGATGGGACAATCATTGCCCTCAGGGAGGTTGGAGCCTCAGAGGCACACATGTCACACACCACATTCAGTGTCTGTTCATCCCTGCAGGGGCACAGCACCTCCACTGGGAGCCTGGGTTCATCAGGGATGTGGAGCTTACGTGCACGAAGCTCCAGAAGTTGAATGCCTGGAGGCCTCCTGGAGAGAAGCTAGGTGAAGAGGCAATGACCCAAAGGGGCCGGGAGAGAGTCAGATTCCAGAAGCACCCCAAAGGCACAAGCGAAAAGCAGAGCAACTTCTAAGCAGGTGGTGGGGAGTGGAAGTGAAATCATGTTCTCTACCAATGAGAGGGGAGCTATAGCAGCCAGCCAGGGGCCTGTCACAGCGTGGATGCTGGGGCAAGAGATAGTGTGCCTGGGGGACTCCCTGGGGGCGGGGGGAGGTGCCCCCAGCCCAGGAAGGAGAGGAGCAGGCAGAGAATGACATGGCTCTTAAGGAGCTTAGTACAGTGACAGCTGTTGTGGCCCCAACCAGTTTTCATTCTCTCTGGACACCTGGACTATTAACAGAGCCCTGCATTTGATGGTGAAGGAACAGGAAGGCTTCTCTTCTTACCAAGTGACTAGCTCACGCTTAGCTACAAAAAGAAACCGGGAATGTTAAGAAAAAGTGTAGCCCATTCACCATTCACCCTTCCCTTCACCTACAGGCCTCTCTAGATGCTGTCATCCTCCTATCTGAGATGATGTCCCACCAACATAGAGCTTTACCCTCTTTGCCACCAGCCAGACAGAAAATGACCCTGTAGCTATAGAGAGGAACTGTCTTGTTTCAGAATGACAGCATCTGGTGACAGACGTCATAGCCACATGAATTGCACCACGCAAAGGTCAGTTTGGCACCTCGAAGTTGATAAGGGTGTAGGATTAGGGTTCTGAAATTTAGAAAGTGAGCCTCAATTAGCCACCCGTTATCTGATGCACTCTCAGGCAAGCCGTGATTTAGATAGTGCATTAAGCTTTCATGTTCAGCAAAGTAGAATCAGAAGTAGGCAGGAACTGTTGATTCAGATAAGTCTTGGGCAAGTAGCCTTGACTTATCCCACCCACACTGAATTGCCAGCTTCCATTCCATTTTATAAAGTACTTTTCCTTTAGTAAAAGTGGTTAGAGCTGCAAGTGTTTCGGGCAGGCTGGCACTGGCCAGGACCAGAGAAGGAATCAGGAACAGATCCAGAGTCCCTGGTACCCCTGCTCCTTCAGGGTCTCCTGTGCCATGGACACAACTGAGCCAGATCTGGGATCGGATTCCTTGGCGGCTCCGTCCAGATGAAGGGATGGGGGTGGGGTAGGGTGGGGACAGTGTCCCCAACTAGAAGGCAAGGCCTGAAGAATGAACCCTGAGCCAAGAACCCACCACCACCAAACTTTGGACTCATCACACACCTCCTCCTTCTGCAAATGGCCATCAGGTGGTAAAGAAGTGTTGTGTTATCACAACCAACCAAAGCCTTTTCCCCATAATTTACAGATTGCCCATAAACCAGAACACTCTTAAACAGTTATTTTAAGAAATCCCTCTTGCTATGCCTCTGCTTGGGAGACAGCTTCTTAGAAGGATATAGGAAATTTATCTCTTTGGGATAAGAGAGCAAGAAAGCCATTTTCAGTATTAAGAAAAAATGAAGATGGAAAAAGACACAAGGGAAACTGATGGCGGAGCCTAAATTTTCAATCACATCCCATATCAGTCAAGAACACCTTTCTTTTCAAAGGACAAAGGAAAAAGGAACACAGTCTGGAGTTAAAACATGCATTCTGCTGCATAATGACTGTGGATCTTTAGACAAGTTATTTAACCCCTCTCAGACTCAACAGTCTCATCTGTATCAGGATAAAACCAATCTCATTGCTACCAGTGAAAGTAAACAAGATAGACCTCAGGTAAATACAGCAGATTGAACCCAAACATCTAAATTAGCTACCCACTGAAACAACAGTCGAGAAATTTATTTTGAAAGACATAAACCCACAGGGACACTGAGAATATGCTAGCAGAGATAAGGGAGATGCCAGGGCAACAGCTCTGCAGCAAACATAAAAGGACAGCTGGTCCATGTTGGAGAGCTTCCGAAAGCTCTGGGAGAGATTTCTCCAGCAACACGAAATTAACAGGACACCTCATGCTTCAGAACACCCAAAGAGATTTATATATGGGGAGGAATTTGTTTAATTCAATGACAAGAAAGTTGAAACTCAAGCCAATGACAAAAGAACTGCATGGAAACCAAAAAGTAAAAGTAACCATGAACCTTACAGTGAAACACCTCGTAGCAATCTAACCGGAACTGCAGGGGCAGCATGGGGTCGGGAGAGAGATGAAAAGTGGTTGTGGGCAGTGGAGGTGGGGCTGGAAAGGGAGCAGATTCCTCACCTCCTGGAGTGGGCACTCAGAAGTCACTAGATAATGACAACTGAAAACAATTAATAAAGCAGCAGAACAAGCATTTTTTCCCCCAGCAATATGGATAAAAATACTAAGAAATGTAAAGTGGCTGCTTCTGAGGAAGAGCAATGGGGTTGGGTAGGCAGGGAGACAACAGCTGTTTTAACAAATCGTATACAATTATTTCACTGTTTAAATTGTGTAGATGTATAGTAGTGATCAAAATCAAAACACTTAAAAAGTAATATGTGCAGTGTGCCTGGCAGAGAGTAGAGACTCCATGCTCCTTCCTCCTCTCGGGCAGGTGTCTGTTAGCTACTTGCTGGGAGTTTCTCCAACACTGTCTCACGTAATCCCCATGTGCCACTTAGGAATCCTCTCACTTTGCTGATGAGCAAAAAATTGGGCAGCTTGCCTGAGGATGCACACCGTTCTTCCACTTTGCCTCTGAAACGGGAACCCACTGGAGGGTTTTGAGCACAGGAGGATCTAACATACCTTGTTAAAAAGGAACACTATGGCTGAAAATGAACAGGGCTGGTGGGGGTGCAGTGCATCAGTGAACACAGGAAAACCAGGCATGAGATGAAGGTAGCTTGGACCAGAATAATGGTGGTAAATGTTCTCATTCTTGATATATGTTGAAGGCAAAGCCGGTAAACTATACTGATGGAGTGGACATGGGAGAGAGGAATCAGAATTACTATAAGGTTTTTGCCCTGAGTCTCTGGGAGAGTTGGAGGGACTGCAGAAGAAACCATTGAGGCAGGGGAAGGGGTCATCAGGAGACTGGTTTTGGAAATGTTCAGTTTAAGATGCCTAAGGACACCTAGGAAGATACACTGGAAATATGAGTCTAATGTTGGGAGGGAAGTTTGGGTGGAGAGAATTTGGGAGCCATTTGTATGGATATGGAATTTAAAACAACTGCATGAAGTAACCTAAGTAGTGCAGAGAAAGAGAGACAGAGACAGAGACAGAGACAGAGACAGAGAGAGGAAGGAAAGGAAAGGAAAGGAAAGGAAAGAAGGGAGGGAGGGAGGGAGAAAGGAAGGAAGGAAGAAAGAATGAAAAGGGAAAAGAAAAGCAAGAGGCCCCAGAACTCTCTGGAACACTACAACGCAGCCATCAGGAAGAAGAACCAACAAAGGGGACTAAGGGGGAGCAGCCAGGAGAATTGAGAAAGTGCTGCCCTAGAAGCCAAACAGAGGGTTCAGGATGGAGAAGGAAGCAATCAGGGGAGCCAAGTGCTGCTGAGTCAGACCAGAAACCATCTTCTTGCCCAGTGCTCACTGCTGGTGATCTCATCTGCTCCCACAGCCTCACCTGTCCCCACATTACCTCACCCTAGACTCTTACAAGAGCCTCCTAACTGGCTGCCTGCCTCCAGGCACCCCTGTCCACCCACCTTGCACTGAAGATTCACCTAACTCAGTGGTCCTCAAACACTGGTGTTCATCAGAGTCACCTGGAGAGCCAGTCAAGCACAGATGCCTGACCTTTGTAACCTGACCTAGCTCCTCTGGTGATTCTGATACTGAAAAAATCTGAGGGACACCTGGGTCGCTCAGTCAGTTGAGCGTCCAACTCTTGGTTTCGACTCAGATCATGATCTGGCGATTTATGGGTTTGAGCCCTGCATCAGGCTTTGTGCTGACCAAAGCCTGCTTGGGATTCTCTCTCTCTGCCCCACCCCTGCTCATTCTCTCCGTGTCTCTCAAAAATAAATAAACTTAAAAGGAGAAAAAAGCTGAGGAGCCAATGAGAGAATGCAAACACAGCTCAGGCACTTTTCTGCTTAGAAAAGTCTCGGAGGCTCACCATCCATCAGCCCCTACACTTCATGCCCTTTACCACATGGACTCAACCTACTGGGTTGCAATTTTAACTTCCATCCTAGCCCTCAGGCAAACCTCCACCCATCCCAACCAAATGTCTTGTCCTCAGTGGACAGATTCTAATTGTTCGTTAATTGACTGCACCAATTGCTTTCCTGCTGTATACCCAACCCAGCAGCTTTCTTTGCTAAATTCCCATCTTCTCTTCAAGATAATTCCTCCAGGAAACCAAACTTGATCCTGCCCACCTAAAGGTGGTCTCCTCATCTCTTTATTTTTTTAGGAAAGGGAGGAAAACAGCAGCGCGCAGCCATCTCCCCTGCAACTCTTCCCTGTGTCTCAGCCCCTGAGGGCAGCCCCGTTCAGTAAATCCTGAGGACACTCCCACAGATTCACAACTATTCATTGTCAGTAGGAAACTAAAGCCAGGTGCAGCGCCGCCTCCCCACATAGTTGATGCCCACCTCCCTCTCCACGCCCTCACACTTGGTGGGCCCCAAAAGATGGTCTTCCCCAGTATGCTCCCCCACCCACTTTGGTGACGCCACCACAGTTGCCAAGCCAGAAACCTGGGAGTTTCCCGGGGCCTTCTGGCCTCTCACCCACATCCAGCAAAGTCTCCCTCATCACCTGCTCTCACATCTGTCCACTCATCTTCCACCCTGCTTCAAGCCACATATCATCTCCCGTCTGAACGACCACAATGGCTTTTTGACTGCCTTGCCTGCCTACAGCCTCACCCCCACACAGCCCTCATGCTCCACCCTGCTGCCAAGAGCATGGGTCTATTTCACAAACCTAACCAAGGCACTCCAGCACCTGTACAACCGTTCACCACCTCATACCCCAGAGACAAAGTGAAGGACCCATGAGGTAGTCAAGAGCATTCGCTCTCTAGTCAGGCTGCATTTGGGCCCACATTCTTCTTGTCATGGGCTAGGTCCTTGGACAAGTTCCTCAACATCACTGAGCTTCGTTTTCCCTATTTACAAAGGGCAGGGGAAAATATACACATCGTGAGGTTACGGAGAGTCAGGGAGATAATGTGTGTAGAAGTCCTTTGCATAAAGCTGGGTGGGAGTTCACAACCACAGCAACAATAATTGTCTCAGCCGCACTTGGCCCCATTGGCCCCGAGCACTAACCATTTCACCCCACCTGCTTTTGCTGTGAGCTCCCCCACCCCCGCCAACATGCAATGTTTTAGCCCAAGACCTCCCTTCCCCCTGGTCAATTCCTACTCCTCATTCAAGGTCCAGCTCCAATATCATCATTCTAGGGATCCCCTCCCATCCCCCCCATGAAATGACTGCTCCAACTCAGTCCCCCTCTTCATGCCCATGACAGACTTCCTGGACAGCGCCTGGAACTCTCTAGAGCGCTGGCTACTCAATATGTGCGACTACTTCGTCTGAATGTTAAGTTTTTTGTGGGCAGAGCCAGTCTCCAAAGCCCAGAGTTCAGCCCCGGACCTGGCTCAGAGCATGTGTGGATAGACATTCCCATTCCAAAAAGGAGAAAATGGAAAAAATGAAGAGGTCACTGGTCTAAACTGGAAGTTGAGAGGCTCCTGTGGGTGACAGGGGCCCCAGGAGGCCCTGAGGCCTGAGGTCCTGTCCAGTCTGGAGGACTTTGTCCCCAGATGGAAGGGCCTGCCGATGCAGTAAAGCAGCACGCATGGCCTCAGGGCAACGGCAGGGCCCGGCAGACACTGGCTTTGTATCAGGACTGAAGGACAAGGCTACAGGCATTGACTTTCCATCAGGAGAGATCAGGGGACACAGAGACGTCCTGTCACAGGAGAGGGGTTGGAGCAGGACAGAGGGGCCAGGATGCCAAGGAAGCTGCCATCAGAATTACGGAATGCCATCAGTGAATATCGGAGTCTAATAAAAGCGAAGAGGCGGGGCCTTGATTTCTTTTGTCAATGAATAGAAGCTGAAGTAGCCTAAGTAAAACTGCACAGGAGAAACAGAAGAAAGCCTTTGAAGGTAGAAAAAGCCACTTAACTTGCACTGCTCTAATCACAGTATCAGTCATGTCTGATAGCAAACATTTGTTTGACGCTTTCAGCTTCAAACATATTTTTCACACACAGGCTTCTCATTCCCACCTAAATATCCCAGATCAGGCTGCTGTGTTTAGTCAGCCAGTTAAGCTGAGGCCGGGGGGCTGAGGTGTGCCAGAACCGCTCACGGGGCGCTAAGCTGAGGCACAGGCTGGCAGTGCCGGGGCCAGCGGGGGACGAAGGCAGTATTTCTTGCTAAGCGTCTCTTTCCCACTGTGCCAGGTTAGTGAGCTGTGTGCACTGGGCATTCCCAGCCACTCCCTGCGGGGCCAGTTCCAATAGATCCCTAAGAACATTTGTGCTGGAGCCCAGCTCCACCGAACCTGCTGGAAGGAGTCCTTTTTCTTTCTGCCCCTTCCATTGAAAACCTGGCCCAACTCCTGTCACATGTCACTGCTCCTCCACCAGCCTCCTTTGGCACATCCAAACCCAGATGCTTCCACTTAAGCTCTTACCCAAAGAGCTCAAGCCCTTCTCATCAAACCACAGCCCGTCAAGCAAGGCTCCGTGACCCCAAAAAGCTCTCCCACCAACACGCAATCGTAGCAAGGGAATAGGCCACAGAGCTCAACTCCCTCCTCCGAAGAATGCAGTGAGTAGCATCAGGTACAGACACCTCACCTCCAGGGACTTCCTCCCAGCTTAGGTGTCCCCGGGACTCAGGATCAGGGCCGACATCCTCCCTCTTGCTGGGAATGGCAAGCTTTTTAAGAGAAGCACCACCCTCAAAGATATGAGCATGAGACACAGGAGCCCAGCCCAGAAGGAGGAGCACGGGGTCTGGCCAGGAAACGGGTATGAGAGAGCGTGAGGGTGTCGTGGCTCACACCCAAGCAGCACATCTGACCTTCTGGGCTTCGGGAACACTGAAGACCTGATGTTGGGTTTCCTTCCAGGTCTTTGCTTAAGATTTTTAAACACTTGTTTCACCTTCCTCTGGCTGTTCTCACCACCCATTTCTGCTCTTAACATTTTGCCCCCAAGCTGGTCCTTTTCCCCAACCAAGGGCTTGTCGTGGTGAAGAGCCCACAGCAATCTCAGTGACCAGGGCCATGGGCCTCAACCCAGGCCTGAGGAGGAGAGTCCGGGCAGATCTCCGAAGACAAGCAATGCAGACACTCCAAGTAGGAGAGGGATTGACGGGCAGACAGCCAGGCCCGAATCTCTGCCTTTGGGAAGAAGGAGCTGGGGAGCCAGACGGTGTCCAGGGGACAGAGTATCACCAAGCCCCCATCAACGTGCCTCTTAACACTGTGTTTACAACAAGTATGTCTGTGTCTTCACTACAGTGGGGCTCACTGCAGCCACTTAGAGAACTCGGGCGGAAGGTTCTCTTGCTTCCTTCTGAGAGTCTCGGAAACATCAAGTCCAGGGAGTAAACACAAATGAGCATCCCCTTCCAGGCTGGGATGTGAATGACCACGCCGCAGCCACAACACCTCACATGCTCGGAGATCTCTCTGCCTGCCCTGCCACTACCACCATCCACAGGACATCAGATGATGGCACGCTACCTCCTGCCCGTGCGGTTTCCACCTGTGTGCAAAAAGCTGCCTGTGCCAGAAGCAGCAGCCCCTGTGAAAAGACTCCATCCTCATTTCCTCATTTAATCTTCCTGGCCATCCTGTGTGGGATGTATTATAATTATCAGCCCCATTTTACAAAAGAGGCAACTAAGACATAAAGATGTTAAGACACTGCCTGAGGTCACATGGTTGCTGAAAGTCTTTCCATGGAGTCCAATGTGTCTGTCACCTAAGTCCCTGCTTGCTGTCCCCACCATACTGCCTTGTTCTGCAGACTTGCTCAGAGCAGTGAACGGTGGGAAACAGGAAGCTGGCTTCCATGTCCAAACAAACAGGGCTCAAAACACCAGGGGCCAAGACACTGCTAACTTCTCCCCTTCATACAGTGTCTTCATGGGGATTCTGTGCACTGCCCTGACCCCCTTCAGCTGTTACAAGATCATATTTTACTTGAAAAAAGAAAACATGGGACAGGAAACTGTCATAAAAGATGCATGACTCCTAAAAATCAATGTATATATTTTTATCTATTTATCTAAATTTATCTATTTAACAAACACTATTTGCCCCGCATCATCTGTAAAACCCTGGAGTCGATGCTAAGAGGAAATGAATGAATGCTTCTTCTTTATCTTCCAAGGGTCAAAATGCTTTCGTTGCTCATCCACATCAATTAGAATGTGAAGGGTCCATGTAGAACTGGGCCTCTATCTGGGATCTATAAGGCAGAGCCAACAAACTTTGGCTTTACCAACTTCGACTTCAGAAATGGATAAGTTAATGGTCTAATTTTAAAGTCATCAAGGTATTCCTTTGTGAGAAGAAAAGCATCATTTCCCTGAAATTCCCATCATCCCTAAAATTAAGTTCAGATAGCAATTTAGTGCTAATGGCAATATTACAATGTCACTAGCTCAGTAAGCAAGCAACATGTAAAATATCACACAGAAATTACTTTCAAAGAGAAGCTGAGTTTTGAAAATTGACCATTTGCTCATCATTTTATGGGTAATAAGGCTCAGTGTGTCACCCACTCATACAAGTGAGGATCAGTCGAGGGGAAGCTGGTAGGTGCCGGGCACCATAGATTGCCCTGTGATTCCAGAAAGACACGTATGCAACAATACAGCACCCGGTATACTCCCGGGAGAGGGAAGCTGAGCATGTTCAGGGTCACAACCATGTGACCTCATGTTCAGGAAGCTGAGCGGCAGGAGGAAGGAGTGACCAGTGCAAGTATGGGCAATCCCAGAAAGTTTCAGGGAGCAAGTGTAGTATCTCTGATGGGCAGCACGCAGAAATGTGAATGCACTGCAAACGGAGTAAGGAGTGTACATATCCTAAAGTATGTTGGGGGACAGGTGTGTGTACGTGCATGTGCATGCATGCTCGTGAATGCATACAGCTTGGTGTGACCAGAGGACTGGGAAAGAATGACAGCAAATGAGGCCAGGACCAGCTTATGAGTGGTCTCTCTAGAACTTGGCTTTTACCCATCAGGCAATGGGAGTCACTGAAGGAATCTACCTGGAAGCTGCCTGTCCTTTACCAGCAATAATGCAGCAGGATGCTAGGACCTTCTCAGGGAAGCTCACTCAGAATTCCCCCTCCCCGAGGACCGGGCCATGGCAGGCTGTCCCTTCCACTGCCCACCTTAGGAACCTTCCCACACTCTCCTCTGACTCCATTTCCCCTTTCAACACCCCTGGACAGCAGGGATGGGCCCCCTACTGCAGGGGCCTGATGTATGTCAGCAGTCAGCACACAAGATCATTCCCTGAGACCTGCCCACCTCCCTCCAGCCACCTCCACAGCTCATGCCACCGGGTCACTGTTCACCCCATCTCCCCCTGCCTGAGAAGGCAAGTTCAGGAGCTTCAGCTCCACCAGATCTTCCTGCACCTAGATCTTTAATCTGGTGCATCCTTCCTACCAGACTCTCCTCGGCAAACTACCACACATCTTTCTTTGGTGAGAAACCTAATCCCTCAACTCCCCTTCTGGCCTCCTAAGACCTCCCCTAATCTAGTACCACTGTGGCCCAGGCTCTCAGTGGTGTCCTCTCTACACTGACTGTGCCTCTGCCCCCTCTCCTACTCCTTCCTCTGGACCACACAAATATCAAAGCCTCTGTTCTCCTCAAACCCTTCCTTCAGCCACCACCTCATGTTTCTCCTTGGCTTCCCTACCAAAGCTCTCACCTCCTCCTGTTCTCTCCAGGCCTGCTGCCATTAGATCTCCATTTTTGTGCCTTGATGCTACTGCCCCCCACCCCCCAAGCTATATCCATTCTTACTCCTGTGAGAGGCAGCAAAGGGTGGGCTTAAAGCACAAGCTGAGCTGTAGAGCCGGACTGTGGTCAGACCCCGTCTCTAATGCTCCCTGGCCAGGGGTCTCCTGTGCCTCTGCTTCCTCATCTGTCAGATGAGGATAACTTAAGCACCTGTCTCAAAGGTGGTTGTGAAGGTTACAGGAGTTCATACAAGTAAAGCACTTAGACTGGCAATCAGTCAGTGTTGGCTAGGATTGCTTTCCTTGGCATCTCATCCACACAAAACCCCATGAGATGCTCTCCTCCTTTGGCATCTGGGACAAAAAGCTCTCTGGGTTCTTCCAGATCCTCTTCCTTCACTAAATGTCCTATGTCTCAGCTTCCACTCACCATCCCTGTGCTCAGCTCTCTTCCTGTTTCTTCTACAGTCTCTCCCTGGACAATCCATACTTCACCTCCATATTCACAACTCGTAACACTAGACTACTTTTGTAAGCTCCAGACCAAAGCATTCAAATGCTCTTCAGCTTTCTGGCTATTTCTTAGCAGCCCCAGAGATTGAGCATGATCAGAAACTCTCTCAGCATGGTCCTGCTCTCTCTTGGTAGCTCCTGGCCTGCTTGACCTGCACACTATGCGTTCCCCCGTGACCCGCCCTTGCCTTCAAACAGCAGACAGGCCCCTGTGGATTGCTCTGGGCAGGGAGGCGCTGCTCCATATCATCCCTCCCACAGCAGGCCCAGTTGTGTTCAGGTGTCTGAACCTAGGCCTTGGAGGGCCTTCTCTCACCTGGCCTCTCCCACAGCAATCCAAGCTCATGAGTCTGGCATCTAAGCATCTGTTAGCTTACCCCAAATTGTCCTGGACACATGATGGTAATACTAACGGCTGCCATTTCTTAAACATTCATTCTGCACTGAGCTAAATATTTATGTGTGTCTCATACCTCAATATTTATAAACTATTGTTATCCAAATTTTACAGACAAGGAAACTGAAACTTGCAGAGGTTAAACGACTGCTCAAATCACACATCCTGGAAGCAGTGGAGATGAGATTGAACCCGGGCAGTACAACTCCAAGGTCATATTTTTAACCACTCTGCAGCACTTCCTCACCAAGCCTGGCCACTTCCAACTGTACCCTTCTGATTTCTTGACACTCCAGCCATAGGAAGGCATTCTCATTTTGCAGTGTCTTTCTCATGCTGTCCCCTCAAAATAATGGTCCCTTCTCTAGTCTCTATCCATCGAAACTAATTCTTCAAGGTGATTCTCCTTCCTTTATGACAGCATCCCTACCCCTACTTGTCTAAGAGCATCTCTGCTGACCCACAACTTGCTCACACCTCCGTTTTGGTTGTTTCATGTTGCCATGGGGATATCCAACAGGGGCTGACATCCTCTTTCTTGGACCGCTAAGTATCTGATTGAGGGAATGGGGGAAGGAAACTCCACCCTTCCCTCTCTTTTTCCAGAGCTGCCTTGTTCCAGATCTCTGGCCTAGGTAGATATGCCAGGTAAGGAAAGGGATGCACTGGGAACCCTACTGGCCATTCTCAACATCTTTATTAGCCCCAGAGCTGATATGTTAGTCTCCATCTGTCTGATTCTTGGTCTTACTTTTCAGTTGGTGCTAAAACCAGACAGCGCTTACGCAGTACAAATAATTATCAAACGTGCACCAACCTGGGTCACTCAGTGAAGGATGAAGTGGCAGTGGCCATAGGACTGGTCTGTGTTGGTCTGTATGGCACACTGGTGACCAGTACATCATCTCTGGAGGTATGAGTACTCATCACTAGCAAGGAGGTCCCACAGCAGCTTGGGTGACCCCTACCATCCACACAGTGCCCTCTGTCAGGGAACCTGGATCCCCAGCAACCTGCAGATGACCCTGTAGTCCACCTGTGGGAAATGCCAGGAGGGCAGTCTAGGAGGACAGGTGTTTGTGCTGTGGCCACTGGGCAATGCCCGCCAGAGTGAATTAGTTCATTGCTATTTAGTTTATAGATTAGTCTTGTCAATTTTCTCAGCAGAGACCAGGCTCTCAGGCCACAGGCATCCTTCAGTGAGTGGATAATGAGGGTGTCCAACCCTGAAAACTGCCCCCCGAAGGCCATCCATGCCTCCACTCTCTCCCATGTCCACACCTCACCTGCCCCCTGGCAGACAGAACCTTACCCGCTGATGGGCACTGCTAGAAGTGTCTTTCCTCAGCCCCAGAACACAAAGAAGGCTGCCCTCACTGCCCTTCTCACAGCAGAGAACACACACACATGCACAATCTCACCTTCAAGGAGGAACAAACAGACATCAAGTCATTTCAGTGCCTCAACCTGATGACAGACAGACTCAGAGAAATATGCTTTAAATGTAGCCTCAACATGAATACTTTCAAGAAGCTTCATCACAAAAAATATCCCCTAAAAATATAACCAGCAAGGGCTTATGGTTGAAGCTGGTTGATAAGTAAATTGATTCATTATATGATTTCTTCTACTTTTGTGTGTGTTTGAATTATTTTTATAACAAAGGTTTCCTTGTGTTTGTTTGTTTGTTTTTTAAATCCAGCACTTAGGGATCTGAGCTTTTCCAGAGGGGGGCACAGGATTCCACCTTTCCTTGCTGGGGATCAAGAGAACCAGAACTGGGGTTTGAACCTCAATTCCTAGTGACACAAATGGCGCTTCTTGTACAGTGCCATTCAGGCTCTCTGTAGATCCTAACACCTGACCAAATGACCAAAGGCTCAGCTCACTCTCCTTCAGACCCTTATCATCTCTCCACCCTGCCTCCACCCTCTCCCTGATTGCCAAAGCTGCCTCCTCTAGGCTTCCTACTTCTGGATGACTCTTGTCCAACCCACCTTTCCCAAGGCATTACTCCTCTGCTCCCAAACCCTCCATGGTTCCCCATTGGTTCAGGAACAAAGCTGTATTCCTTAGCTCAGCCATCTAAGCCCTCTTATAAGATCCACCTTCCCAGCTGCACTTCTCACCACACTCTTAGTTCAACCTCACTGAACCAGCTCCTACTCCCTAAATAACTGAAGGATTTCCCTATTCCTCTGTTTGGGGTGCTTTTCTCCAGCTATACTTTTAAATCTCACCCATTCTAAGACCTTATCCAAATGTACCGACCCAAGGAAGCCTTTCCTGACACCATCACCCCCCAGTGCCTGAAGGTGCTGGCTGGCTCTTCCTCTCTGCTTCTGCCATACTTGGTACTCACCTGCATCAACTTGCTTACAGCTCTGGTTGTCCAAGTCCTCGATATGTCTGTCTCCTCTTCTAAATTAAAATGCTTGAGAGCAAGGAGTATGTTCTATTCACCTTCCCATCCTCAGAGCCCAGCCGTGAACCCGACACACAGGTAGACACTCAGTATATGCTAGCTGATGAAAGATGTTAGGTGTGTGCACTGAGTGGAGGGCAAAAGGAGGAGGGGCATGTGAGAAAGAGCGCGAGCGAGCTTGGCCAACTTTCTGAATAAAGGTGGGAAGTCGTCCATGGCAGCCTCTCCCCTCTCACTTTCTCTGTACACGAGACCCCCTCTTCACGGACTAATCCTCAGAGGTGAAGGAGCTCTGCTGTAAGAATGACTTGACCGTGCTTGGCCCTGGCACGACCTAGGGACAAGTGGTGAATGCAGGTAGATTTCCATAGGACTGACGGGAGAAGAGAATGTAACTTCCCCTAACAGATGATAAAACCAGGCATTTCCACTTATTCTATTATTTTACAATGCTAAGCAACAAGAAAAAAAAACATCTGAATTGGCGAGTTTTCTCTATCATCTAGTTCAGGGGCCTCATACATAACTGTAGCCTGTAGCTGGATACCTCCTATGTGCCTCCCAAGCTGGCTCGGGGGGAGCACAGACCCCAGAATTTGGCAGGCTTTAGGTAAATACTAACTGGATTAATCAAAGTTTATTCTGTCTTTTGAGGCTTCATTTCAACACTTGTCAAACAGTTTAATTTTGAATCGATGCAACAGTTTTCTTTTTGCACTGGGGGGGAAAACGTTTAGACCAGTAAGAGACCAGGGAATTTCCCTAAAGGCAGGCTGTGTGCACTGGCAAGGACAGCCTGGCTCCTGCCTCTGTCAGGAGAAAGGGGCTTCCTCTGTAGGCCTGGGCTGGAGGGTTTTCATTAGTAGGGTATTAGCAGCTCTGTCTTCACTGGAGGCCTGAGGACCACATGGGAGGCAGATGAAGACGGCACACAGAACCCACTGCTGCTAGAGAGCCTAGACTACAAGGGAACTGCCTGGCCTGGACTTTTCAGGGCTGAGCCTTTGGACAAGGCCAATCAAGCCTCCTGCACTGACTGCGTTGGGCCTACCTTCCTCTCCTGGTGCCTCGGCAGGACTGGCAGTGACTGCCTCTCTTACCTCACCAGGACATGGAGGCTTGTTCACTGAGGATTTGGGAAACATCCTGTCACAGGCCAAAGTGTATCCCCCTCCCCAAATTCGTATGTTGAAGTCCCAACACCCAGTACCTTAGAAGGTGACTATCTTTAGAAGCATACTCTTTAAAGAGATAATTAAGTTAAAACAAGGTCATGGGGGTGGACCCTAATCCAACATGACTGGTGTTCTCATAAGGACACGTATGGGTACAGAGGGAAGACCATGTGAGGACACGGGGAGATGACCATTTACAAGTCAAAGACAGAGGCCTCAGAGGAAACCAAGCCCACCGACACCTTGATCTTGGACTTCCAGCCTCCCGCCTGAGAGACAACACATTTCTGTCATTCAGTCCAGCTAATCTGTGTGTGTTGTTATGGCAGGGCTAACAAGCTAGGACCCACCCCGGTCTGATCCCGGACACACTAACCTGCAGACACAGGGCCTTCTCCCCAGAGATGTGGGGCCCTGTTGCCCATCCCTGTCAGTCTAAGGAAGACTTAAACAACATCCAGGTAGGGACAGTTCCTCATAGTCCTTTATCTATCTTTGCAAGTCAGCTCCAAATGGGACATGACCAGGGATCAAGGCCAGACTTTGTTGGGCTTCAAGGAGGAAACTCTGAGACGTGGCAGCTGACCGGCTCTTAAGCTGCATTCAAGGAGCTAAGTGCCCTGGGCCCAGCTGTCTCCTCTTCAACCCAACTCAAGAACTCCAGCGTGTGATGGGGGGAAGGAGGGCAAGGCCCAGGGCACTAATCTCAGCTCACCTATCACAAGACATTTGCCCCTGACAGCACTTAGGCCAGAGTGATGTGGGGGTTTTCCTGAGAAAAGTGATCCAGGAATCTGCCATTGCACACATACTCCTGCAGACCAAAGACAAGCCAGCTAGAGAATTCCCTTCTCCGGGTGCCCAAGAGGTCTCGCTCCTGGAAGTCAGTCGGTCTGATCCCCGGGTGGTGGGAGCGCCTGCAATTGCTCCTGGGGGCCTCTCTCCATATTTCTCACTTCTTGTCCATAGAGCAGGGTTATTTCCCATGGGAGATCCCCCAGCAGTTTCTCAGATTCATAGTGAAAGGGTAGAAAGGACCCACAGCAGGGGAAGTAAGTACCAACAGGAGATCCCTCCTGCCCCCTGCCACCCCTGTTCCGAACTCCTAGCTCCTGCACTCCTTCCCATGCCCCTGAGGAAGGAGAGGAGCAGGGGGAGGCAGTAGAATGAGTCCAAGCTTTGCAGTCAGACTTGCGTTTAAATCCTGGCTTTGCTCCTTAGAGCTGGGTTAGTTTTTGATCTTGGGTAATAGATATTAACCTCTCTGGTTACTATGTAACAGAGATAATAATACCTGCTTCACACAGGGCTGGTGGGAGGGTTACAAGAGAGGACAGAGTAAACCACCCCGCTCAGTGCCCGGCCCAGTAGATTTGTAACACGTTGCCTCTCTCCTCTCAGAGAACATGTCCCTAAGTGCACTATTCCAGAAGATGGACTTGGCCAAGACCTCTTATCAGGCCCTAACTGCTGGGGTTAGGGGAAAAAATATATGACACTGACTCCCTTTGAGAAGTTACCAAATCCCCTGGAGCCAGCCCCCAGTTAGGCAGAGCCTGGGGCTACAAACACAGCACACGTGCTCCAAACTTTCTGTGATTCTCTAGCAGTATTGGACAGAAAGGTCCAGGCCACCAAGTCTTCCAGAGCAGAAAGTGTCCCATTGATCTTGTGCTTACTCTTAGAGCCCCTTGGCAGCTTTCTCAGCCATTCCACCAGGGTCTCTCAGGCACCTCACTTTGGGACAGTGAGCAGGCAGGGTTTATGTTGTTCACGGGCCAGGCAGGCACCTGGCAGAGAAGTCACAGCCGGGAGATGGATTTGGGAGACCCCAAACATGGAGGCTGAAGCTGAAACTGGGCTCCTGGGGTTGGGGGCAGGAAGGGCCATGTCCTGACCACATTCATGGAGCAGGAGATCCCTGGCCCTGGGCACTGGTGTCAGGAGAGCCCATTTAATTCAGAGGTAGCTTTGACAGAAGATGGTCAAGTTGTACTGGTGGCCCAGAGAGGCCCCACAATTGCTCCCTGTGGACATCACACTCTCACAGAACACCTACCTATGGCCAAATGGGCAATTGCTCCCGGGATTACTTAGGAAAGGTTGCCATACACGGTGTGTGACAGTGATGCAACAAGACGTGGGTCTCATGTAGCCTGTGGAAGCCTTCTCACGCCATCCCTCATTCAACTGTCGCTAGATTTATTTAAAATTCTCTTTCAGGGGCACCTGGGTGGCCTAGTCAGTTAAGTGTCTGACTTCAGCGCAGGTCATGATCTCATAGCTCGTGAGTTCAAGCCCCGCGTTGGGCTCTGTGCTGACACCTCACAGCCTGGAGCCTGCTTCAGATTCTGTGTGTCTCTTTCTTTCTCTGCCCCTCCCCTCTCTTGCTCTCTCTTGAAAATTATGTGGTTTTTACAATAAATTTCATATTTAAAAAAATAAAAAATAAATGTTAAAAAAAGTAAAAAATAAAATAAAATTCTCTCTCAAATACAAATAACCATGACATTTGAGGACTAGGTTCATGACCCTGGAGCAGCCCTTAACAGTTTTCAAAGTGCTCCTGATTAGTAGGCAGGACACAGAGGGAGGGCACTGTCCCACCTGAAGTCTCCTGTTATAACATGAGATCCCGAGTCTCTGCAGCCCAGATATTACCAATCTGCACCCAGCCTCCCTAAGGTGGTCTTCTCAGGCTTTCTCTCCAGGCTGAGGGGAAGCGTCCCATTGGGCAGCCTGAAGGACCCTTCTTTAGGGTCCACCCTAAAGAAGAGGCTGTGGCTGGATCTGGGTTCTGAGCTCCGGCTGTACGGCCAAGCTGAACAGAGAGGATGGGGCCCTGGGTAGACACAGGCACAATCAGCAATAAGGACTGGCTGGCTCTATAGCATACAAGATAAGGAAGGAGCCCACCTTCAGCAGGCAGCCACCACCAGCACCCACCTGCTCAGAGCCTGAACATGCTTGGTGGAAACGGTGCTCTCCTTTCACACAGGCACCCCAGCCCCCACTCGACACCCCTGTACAGGCAGGCTCCCAGCCAGTTTACTGAACAGTGTTGGCCTCTCTCCACCCCCACACCCCTACCTGGGTTACTGCCGAGGTTTCTCCGACTCTAGTCCCTCACCCCACCTTCCAACCCAATCCAGAGCGCCATCTTGCATATCCCTTTACGGCTGACACCCTGGGGTCTCCAACAGCTGAGGTGGGTTGTAGACAACTTGTCACTAATGGTAAAGTAGCTAAGCCAAGAGGCTTTTTGTAGAAATTAGATTAGATTCCAGGTTATCTTGCCCCATTCTCATGTACTTTATAGAGTGGGAGGAATCCAGCCAGGAAATCAGCAATTGCCTATGGTGCTCAGGAAATAACAGTTTCTATGGCACCATGGAACTATGCAACTTCCTACTATTTTAGAGACTTACTTCCAAATAGGTCTTTGTGTGTGTACATATATACTTATTGGGGCTGGCTGTGTATCCTTAACAATCTGATCACGTCCACCAACTGCTTCTCACAGGTTAATGTCATCCGACACATGCAGACTGACCATCTTCCCACCTCAACATGAAGAGTTGGATCTTCATGGTAAACTTAAGACTCTGAATAATCTGACCTCTCAACATGGTAGCAAGATAGAGTGGAAAAAACATGGGTTTGAGGATCAGGTAGACCAGTCATAAGTCTTATTTCAGCCTCTTGCCAGTTAGGGAACCTTAGGAAAGTCACTTTTCCTGCTGGGTGAAAGCCCTGAGAGGCCCCTGTGAGATGTACATCAGCACAGATGGCTCTGTGCTCGGTCCCTGACACCCGGCGGGGACTTAATAAATGATGATTTCCAATCCCAGTTACCCATATAACCCCATTCCTCAGTTGTAGCCAAAGCAAACCCTTGGCTGTTGTCTGCAACCGCCCCTTAATTCACCATCCCCACACCTTCCTTTGTGCATTGCTGTTCCCTGAGCCAGAAATGCCTTTCACCCAGAGGAAGGGGAGTCTCTGCTCCCCATCTTTCCTTCCAGACACATCTCAAATGCCACTTCCTCAGCAAGCCAGGTACCCCAAACGCTTCTTTCTCTGAATGTTCTCTCTGTGGTTTGGTCATTATTGCCTGTTTTGAGAAGGGAGTACACTCCTTAAGTGCTATCCAAGCAGAGGACATGTCTCACTCCTCTCATGTTCCCATCATCCCACTCCTCAGCATAGAGGATGGTCAAAAATCATTCAGTGCCTGAAATAATAAATGAGGTCACAATTCTATTGCCTCCAGAGTACTTAGAATTATGCTCTACCTCTGCTCCTGAAAGGGGGACTTTCCTTAGATCCAGTGGGCCAGTTCTGACTTTAGGGCTTCCCTGGCCTCCCTCCCTGCCAACCAGGCCAGGATAGCGTGCCCCACAGGCATCCACGTTGCTTAACCACAACACTCTCCATCCTCCGCCCATATACCCCACCCAAAACCTCAGCCTACTTGAATAAGGCCCTGCTGCCCACAGCCCTTCCCCGACTCCTTTTAGGGCTGGAAGCTCGCTCTGCAGCCCAGGCTGCAGACAGACAGTCAGACTTCCCAGTGTCGTGCCCAGTGCCTTCCTGGATGTCTCCTTCCTATACCTGCCATCCCCTTTTGGATGCTGTGAGCCAGTGCCTCAGACCACATGGCCCAGGTTCTTCAGATGCCAGGATGCTGTGTTCTCAAAATCTTTAAGGGGTGACCATGAGTCTGTAAGAGACTTCGAGCCCCGGATAGGTGGCTGAGCCAAGGTAGGCATGAACAGAGAATACACAGAGTCTAACCACTTCTTTGGGGTCACAGCTTCAGAGTTTCAGGCCACAAAGCTTCTCTTCCAAACCCTGTTATGGGGCAGGACTTTGGCCTGTGGCTTGGGACAGAGAAAGTCCTGCAGAGTTTGCAGCCACCCCCTCCCGGCCTCCCACCTTCATCCCACCCTGCGTTTGCTGCAACTCATCTCTGCTCAGAAGCCAACTATCCCCCACAGTCCTGCCGTTCTCTTAGTTAGACCTCCCAGCAAATCTGCCTCCCCTACTATTTTGCAAACTTCTCTCTAACCAATACCGCTTGGACAACACCCTCTTTACATAGACCACAACACAGGCTGTAAGACTGCTGCCTCCCCCTAAAGATCAGCATGAATTCTGTGGAATTTCTTACATCAGTGCGAACTGAAATCTGCCTCTTCTCTAATTCTCTCTCCCATCACCACCATGGACTCCCAACTCTGCCCTCTGAGCAACACGCAACAAGATAGGTCCGACCTGAAAATCAGTCATGGCCCTGGTGTCTTCCTGTCAGTTCTCAAGTCCTTTCAAACCTTGCAGAGCACAGACTCCAGCTTTGCAGCAGAGAGCATCCCTCCTCCACCTACTCCCAGAGTGTGGTATGTCCAGCCTTGGCCCGTGCAGGAAAAAGTGGGATGATCTTCTAGCAAGGTCTAAAGCCAGGACTTCTATTAATGCAACCAGGCTAAGGCAACCTATATGGGCTTTTCCACATGGTCAGGTAGGAAACTCACACCATTGATTTTTGGAGTCTGCGGGCAGGACTCTGCACCTCCCTGCCACATGCCACATCTCACAGAGCTGGTTTGGGTGCTCAGCTCTCTCTGCTGCCTTCATCCTGTACATTGGTGACCAGCCATCTGAAACCAGGCTCTCCCGCCTGCCATGTACTTCTGCCTTATGGACTCCCTGCTCACCTTCACCAGGGCTGCCCCTTCCATGTCACACCTAGAGGCCCAGAGAACGCTACTTGCCCCGAAATTTCAGAATAAGCCCGCTAGATGATGTAAATCACTCTTCTTGACAACGTAGTTTTTTCTGGGCTTCCTGAGAAAAGGATGACATGGGATGAGCCAAGCACCACAGGCAACACGGTATGTGCATCCTCTCGTTTCATCATCACAAGAACCAAACGAAATAGGCTTATTATTGTTCCCATTTAACAGATGAGGAACTTAAAGCTCAAAGCAGCGACAGAAAATCCGTGTACAGGGGGACTTAAAGGGAGGCCTGTCTGGTTCAAAGTCCATACTCTAGAGCTAGCAGGGACCTCGGAGATCAGGGAGACCAGGTCCTCATGGTGGAGAACACCTGCTGCCCGCCATGCTGGAAGGAGGAGGATAGGCAGGAGTCAGTTTCCTCATCTCCAGAAGCAGGACAATAATCCGCGCCCGAGGCATTGTGCAGTTCCAGTGAGCTGGCGCGGCGAAAACCTAGACGGACGCACAGGGTGGTTGTTGTTGTTACCGGGTGAGCGGCACTGCATAGAAGAACCAGATGTCTTGGCTGGTCACAGGAAGAGCTTATGTAATAAAACTTTTTCATGACATCCAGTCAAGGTCAGGTGTCAGAGCCAAGAACTATTCCTTTGCTTTGGTAAAATGTTGAATTAAGAAGAATCTTCCTTTCCCGTCCAAATTCAAGTTCTAACGTCTCCCCTCCCCCTACTGCAATCCTCTCTCCTCAGTCCCCCAGCCACCACCACCCCCCCCCCCCCTTACCTGACCTGGTTGCTTACTGAATCTGGAGTTTGACACCACATCCCTGGTACACCCAAGATAGTCCTGTCACCCCAGGACCCCACCCATATTTGTCTGCCTCCTTTCTATCTCAAGAGTGTCCCAATTTGGACAATAAATTAAATCTAAAACTCTGGGTCTTTTTTAAAAAATCACTTCTCTGGCACGTATTTGCCTCCCGTGAAATGGGAATAATATCACCCACCTCATGAGACAAGCCCTTTGTAAACCCCGTCAAAGCCGGAAGCCCCCCATATCCTTCCTCTGGAGGCAGCTTTCTGTGGGGCCAGTCTGCCGACACCTCTTTTGCCTTGGTGAAGCCACGCAGTGTCCAGCTAGCTATTCCTGCAAAACCTCTTTGATTCAGGGGAAACAAAGCCCTGTGTTGGGAAAAGGACTGTTGCCCCTGAAGAGAGTGGAGTTGCCACGAGTGCATGTAAGAAACAAAGGTAACCGATTCTTGGTGTTCCTGGCCTCAGCTGTGGCTCTGCCCTCCTCTCTTCCCTAATCCCTACAACAGACCTTTGGCTCCTATACAACTACCTCTTTCTCTCTCTCTTTCCCTTCCTTCTGTTCTTTCCTCCTTCCCACCCTTCCTTCCTTCCTTCCTTCCTTCCTTCCTTCCTCTCTCTCTCTCTCTCCCTCTCTCTCTCTCTCTCTCTCTCTCTCACACACACACACACACACACACACACACGCACACACACATGGTTTATCAACCTTAGGAGTTCCTTTTGGCAGAGATTTCTGGGCTTTTCTGCCAGAAGCAGGTTGGAGAAGCTTGCTAAGACTTCTTGAGATAGCAGTGCAGTCACAAGGGTGGCCCTCCCAGTTAGAGTGGTCCCTGCCCAGCTGAGAGGCCCAGCTACATGTGACTGGTACATTCCAACCATGCACACAAGTCACTGTGGATTTACGTTTTCACCCGGGAGTCTGGGCAGGAGTTCTGACTATGCCCACTGAGCACACTCCCAGCAACCAGTGGCTATCCCTGAGCAGACAGAGATCAACCCTGGGATTTTGGATGAACCCTTCCTTATGCCTGTCCTCATCACCAGGAAGAAACAGATATACCCAAAGCAGAGCCGCCTGAGACCGGCTCAGCAGCTATAGGCCCGAGGAGAGGCCAGGCTGCCATCAATTCCCCTGAACAGCCTCACCTGGGTTAAGAATCTGTTCTTGGAGATTTGTCAGAAGGCCCTCCACCCACTCACCTCTGCATAAGTCATTCCTGAGTCATTCCTGGACAACCCAAGTCCCAAGTCTGCAATCCATGGCTATCCTTGACTCTTTACCATGGATGAGAAGGCCCTGCACCCATTTTAGTATCAGTAAAAATAAATAATTAAATAAATTAATTAACAGCACAAAAACAAAAAAATCAAAACAAGATAAGGTAGAAACTTCCCAGAGATCCAGCTGCATAATTCAAAAGAGCCAGGAGGCTTGACAAGTTTTCCCTTGAAGTTGAACCCCAGGCTTCCTTGTCTTTGTTTTCACTTGGCAATTACCACATACCAGGCAATAATCTAAGTGTTTGACATGCATTAGCCCAGATCTGTCTTAGCAAACTAAGGTGACCGCTGTGCCATGGCAAAGGCAGGACCTGTCCTTGGGAGGCTGGAGAGTGAGAGACCTGGCCAGACAGAAAGGTGTGGAAGGGAGAGATGAGGAGGAAAGGAAATCCAGCCTCAGGGTCACTGAGTCTCCAGGCATCAGTCAGATTCTAGATAAGGTCTTCTCCCCTCCCCTGACAGCTATGGCCCTCCCCCATCCATCTGGCCCCCTGACACTGGCCCTACTCACAGGCCTCTGCTTGGAGGAACGAGGTCCCTAAGGCTGGATGCCTTCCCCGGATGGGTGCCACCCACCACCCCCCACTCCAACACTGCACAGGCCACTTCTCGGGACTGATTGGATGCATCCCTAAAGTTTGTCGGGGCGGGGGGGGGCAAAAGTGTGTGGGTTTTGGAATACATCTTTCCACGGAACTGACAGGTTGGCGGTTGTATTCCCAGAAAAACCATTCGATACACATGTACCAACATGGAGCACTAACAAGTATGAGTGTCCATACCATAAAACACTCCCTACTTTCCATCAGCCCACATATAGTAGGCCATAGGACAGAAAGGAGGACGCATGAGCCTTCAAACCCACATTGGCAATGGCTACCAACAGACTCCCTTCTGAATTCTTGACCTCTAAGATTCCAGCCTTAGCTGCTCCGCAGACTGAATTCACCCAAAACCTGGTCTTTTTCCCATTTTTCACTGCCTAATGGAATCTCCATCTGGACCTCTGGCAGCTCTTCTCTGGCCAACTCACAGTGCTACAAAGGACAGAGGCCCAGGCCAAAGGGCCAGGAGGCCCGGCTTCTGCCACCAGCAGCAGGTGACCCTGCATAGGTTCCTTTGGGTAGCTTCACCATTCGTGTGTGTGTGTGAGTGTGTGTGTGTATGTGTGTGTGTGTGTGTAATATGAGAAACTACTCAAGGCTCTCTTCTGATTCCAAAAGGAATCAACCATCCTCATTTCCCTTCCCCCTTCCAAGAATCTCCTCCTTGCTCTCATGCTACTAACAATGCCTCGTTCTTCTCCCAGCACATTAGCACAAAGTGTCAGTGTCCAATTTGATGCCTTTCCCTCTCCCTCAAATCCAGTCAATCACCAAATCCTGCAGGATTTCTGGACAAGATCACTCACTCTCCATCTCTATTGCCATTGCCTTGATTTACACCCTAAGCTACCTCTATGGGTTATTCCAAGAGCATGTTCTCACAGGAAGTTGCTCCTTGGCCCTGCAACCTGCCCTTTTCAGCCCTGAATCCTCCTGAAAGCAGAGAGTTCACCACGTGTTTTCCACACCAAAAGGCCTTCAATATCATGAGAAGAAAATGTCAATTCCTTAGCTTCAATGTTCAAGGCCTTCCCTGACCTCTCCCCAGCCTAAGACTGCAGTCTCACCTCTCCCGGTGTCCCCTCCCCACTCCACCCTCTGACTCTAGCCATGTGGGCCACTCCTCACTGGGCTTGTCCCAGTCTTTCAGGTTCTGTTCTTGTTTCTTCCCTCATCACCTGTGCAGAATAGCCTACTCTTTTCCCCTTTTACTGAAGCAAACATTGCAAAACCAGCCAGCTCCAGGCCCATGTTTATCACAAACTCTTCCTGGACATCTGCTAGATGTAGGGCTGCACACAGGAGTCTGGAGTGGGTGTGGACAGAGACACGCCAATAAAGCGCCTCAGGACCATAGCACAGTTCTCCAGTTGATGCTACATGTATGTACTAGAGAGAAGAGTAAAAGTGACTTGGAGGTGGGGGGAGGAGAGGTGCTTCAAGAGTTTGATCTGCATCCTGAAGTTAATAAGAGTCCGTTCAGCTCAGGGGGCAGACAAAAAGCTTTCCATGAAGAGCAAATAGTGCGTGCAAAGACAGAGAGGCACAAAAGATAGGATCTCTTGAGCTACTCGGTTTGGGGAACAGTGGAGATACAGCTGGCGAGCTAAATTATTGCCAGCCTTTGCAGAGCCTGGAAGGCCAAAGAAGGATGTTATACTTTACCCTATCAAGGAGGCAACCCTATCCCATCTTGTGCAGACCTTCCATCCACAGATACGTTACAGGGCCAAATGACTACATGACATGGAACACAGTGATTAAGAGCATGGTGCACAGTGAAGAGTCAGTTCTCTGTGTGCATAAGGGCATACGTGACAGACAGAGGAAATGAAAGCAAGAATTATAGAGGAGCACCAAAGTAAGAATTACCTAGGAGCACTTAGTAAAAATCATAAATTTCCTGAAGACAAAGCTGTGTTAGCAGCCCCCTGGAAAATCGCAAGGCCTTGAGGAGATCTGGGTCTGAAGCTAAACAGATTGCATCTCCCAGATTATTTACTGAGTGTGTCAGAGATAAGAATGGGTGTCTTGAAGCTCTGCAAGGGCTAAGGAGACCTGGCTCTCAGAGTCTATAAGGGACACAGCCCACCTTTCTGAAACCACCTGTGGGCTCTTTGAAAACTGAGACACCTAGATGCCAGCAAGTGTTGAAACCAAAGACTGATGCCAGGAAACATAAAGTGGAACCACTGTAAAGAGGAAGCAGGAAAAATAGTGACTCCAGAAAAAACAAAGCTGCCAAAAGCTTCAGCCTAGTTGTGCCCACACCAAGTGGTGATAATGTCACATCTCCCCCCACCCAAGTGTCGCCTCTCGAATGGGGGTGCACAGTCTGGGAACTTAATAAATGTCTAGATACCTCATTAGTTGCATTCATATTAGCTTTTCCTCCTTATATTTTGCAAGAGGGGATCAGCCAGAGGATTTTAAGCAGGGAAGTCATGAACAGGTTTGTATTTCAGAAAAAAAAAAAAAAAATTTCTGACATCCACGTTAAAACCAACTTCCAAATGTTATTATGTCAAATGGTATAGCCTAAAGGGCATGCCATTCTTCTCCAAAGCTGAATTGGCTCGGAATCATTCCCCTATCCTCACTGCTGGAAGCAGTCCAGTCAGTCTGAAGACAGATACCACATACTCCCTGGCCCCCTGGCCCACAGATTCTATCTTTCCAAAGTCTCTCCCACCTGTCCCACTCAGGCCCAATAGAAGGCCTCACCGCTTCTATGCTGGTGGATTTTCAATGTCCTAACTGGTCCCTCCATCCCAGGGTCTTTCCCCTCTGCTCACTCCTTGCCACAGCCACAGTGGGCTAGAGCAGGCTCCACCTTGGCCTTCATCAGAATCACCCCTGGGGGAACTTGGGAACACCATCCTGGACCCACTTCATCCAAACAGTTTAAAAGCTCCCCAGGTTTGCAAACCATGGTCCTTAATCCTTGCCATAGATAGTGAAGAGCACCACCCTGGAATGTGTTAGAAAGGCAGATCAGGTTCCACCCCAGACCTAGGTAGGAATCAGAATCTGCATTTGAATTAAGACCCCCCTCGTGATTCTTAAGCTTGTTAAAGGTTCCAAAGGGTTGCCTGACCATTCATTCCACAAATATTTACTGGATTTTCTCCCCGTCTGGCTAGGGGTTGGGAGGGTCAAGGGCCAAGGTCCTGGACTTTGAGAAGCTCACAGTCAATCCCTTGATTAAAACCTGTCACTGGCTCCATGCTTTCTAAGTCCAGACTTCTGCACCTGGCTTTCACGGCCCACTGGGGCCATGTTTCATCCTTGTCACCAGCTTTATTGTCTAGCACTTGCTCACTAACTGGGAGTCCAGTTAGACCACTTGCCACTTCTCATGACTAGCTGGTGCTTGCCCTGCCTACACAGATCTCAGCCCAGGTCATGCTCTACCCACCTCTGCCTGGAGACGCCCAGGAGAAATCCTCCGAGATGGATCACACACATCACCCCTTTCTTGAAATTATCCCAGATCTTCCCTGCTCAGGTGAAAGACAGGAATTCCCACAACTCTTTGCTCTTCCCTCCTTCAGGGCATTTGTCATTGTACTTAAAACCAGTGCATTGTCTTAAAACCAGTGCACCTGCCATAGCTACCCCAGTAAAGAAGAGACCATGATTCTCAGTTTGTCCCCCCCCCCCCCAGTAGCAATAAGCTAATAACTGGCACATCATCTAATTTCTAAGAATAATAATAATAAATGTATGAATAAAATGATGTATGAATGCAGTGAGAAATGCACTAATCTCTCTCATCTCCCACTTCATAGTTGTTTAAATATGAATTTAAGCAGAATACTAATGGGCTGCCTTCCAACCCCAAGAGAGAAATAATCTCGAAATCAAATAATATTTTGTTTTCCAGATACAAACAATAATCAAAGACTGAACATCTTGAAGATGAATTTTGTGCACAGCCAACTACCTTCCTGTAGTTGGGCATTTAACTTCACAAAATGCAACATACAATTTGGAAACACTTCCGATTTGTATTATAATCAATTAAGGAACTGGGAAAGGAAAGAGACAAATGAAGAGAAAGATAGGAAGTAGACCAAAATATGCAAAGGGGGACCCACCGATACCAAATATCCAGCTGCTCTGAAAGCAAACTACAACACTCTGGGTTTGTTTTTTAAGAGGATTAAACACTAGTTAGAGTACCTGTTTCAATCCTACACAAACTTTGGAAATTCTAGCTTTTAAATACATAATCTTATTTTCATTTGAAGAAAAACTGCAGGTCTGGAGTTGGGATGTCATGGAGAGGAGGAGCCCACTTTTAAGTAGGACCATCCCCATCTGGCAGTCTCCTGGGACTGCAGTGGCTTGAGACTTTGATGGCATGTTGCATTTTTGCAATTAGAGTATAGAGTTGGTCTCAGTCGAGGCGTTGCATCTGACCACACTGAACAGATATGCTTGGGCAAAGAGACCCTAAGCTGCCGGACCACTCCCCCCCCCCCCCCCCCCCCGCCGCCCCTTGTGCTCTCTAGTTACTCTGATGCTTCGGTGACATACCGCACAAAACTGAAGTGAATGACCACCCAGCGCATCTCCAGGGCCATGCTGGCACCTGCAGGGGCGCGGATTGTCCATGGATCCCCGGCAGGGTTGGGTGAAAATTCGAAGCAAATCCTCCTCGGGAGTTATACCCTCCTCCCAGTCTTCTGGCCAGAGAAGAGGAAGAGGGTTCCTGCCCTCGCGTCTAGGACCCACTCTGGGGCCCTAACTGGCACTGACCCCCACTCCTCCAGTGGTTCTTGAATCTGGGGGCTTTCGGTTACCTAGGCAATGTACCCGCGGGGGGCTCCCGGTCCGGAACGCGCAGGGGACCTGGGGCGTGGGGACAGCCCACTGACCTGGGTGCTGGGCTCCTCTCCGGGCGGCTCAGGTGTGAGGGCCGCTCCCGTGTCCCTCCCACCTCCGAACATGAGAGCCGAGAACCGAGCTGCAGGCCACTGACCCACCGACCAACTGACCGACCAACCAGCGGACCGAGCGGCAGCGGCCGGGTCTGGAGCCCACGTGACGGGGGCGGGACCCACAGGAGGCTCGTCCCGGAGCCCCCGCTTCTCCCCGCCCTCCTTCCCCTGGGACCGCCCCTCCACTCCCCTTCCTTCTCGGGCTCCGCGGCGGTCCGCAGGAACCGGTCCACCACCGGTTCCCTTTCCTCGGGGACCGGCCTCGTCAACTCCGCCCTTTCGAACCTGCCTTCGCCTAGTCAGCCCAGCCGTGGCCCCGCCCCCTGGACGGTGCTACACCCCCGCCTCCCGAAGACCACGCCCCCGTGAGCCCCGCCCCGCTCCTGTTGCCTCCCCGCCCTGCACCCTTCCGGTCCCGGAGACACCGACTGTCTCTAGTGCTGCCTGTCCCCTGGGCTTCTTCAGCCCTTCAGCACCATTCATTCCCCGGCCGTAGGAAATGAAAACGAGGAAGCAGAAAAGCAATTTGTATCTAGAGTTGCAAAGAGAGAAGCCACGGAAAAACCGACTGGAGGCACACCCAGAGTAGCAACACTTTGGGTGTCCGGACTTCCCGGACCCGTAGGATCCAGTCCAAATTGAGGTTGGCCTGAAGGCAGCCTCATTCCCTGTCTCTGATCAACCCGTCTGGAAGGCTCTGCGTCCCACCAGAGTCCGGCTGCGCTCGAACCCCGCGACCTGGCGTGGAGGTCCCCCTAGTGGTCAGCCCCGACTAAAGACACTTTGCGCCTGGTCTGGCGAACAGCTAAGGACAAGAAGCACTTCTCTGTGCTCAGCACCAAGGCGGGGTTCCATAGGGCCAAGAGCTTTGGCGACTTCTGACCACAGGAATGAATTCTGGAATCAAGGCGGGACTGGGCCTTGGGTACTTAGTCCAACACCTTCCCCTAGTGTATGGCCTGAATCCCCTTTGGTTGTGCTGCTAGGTTGTTGCCTTGCCTGGGCCTCCCAGGACCAGTTGCTCAGTTCAGCTGATTAAAATCCCTTTGGGCCGCAGATGGTATGTATCTACACTGCACACTCTGGCATAGTCCCGAGCTCTGGCAGGAGTCACTACAGCCCTGGCCTCAGTTTTTATCTACATTTCTACAGGCTGGACAAACTCCGTAAGACACATCTTTTTTTTCAAATTACCCTGGTGGTCTGAAATTACCCGTGTGCCCAGAAGGCTTTTACATGTGAACAGAACTTAAGCCACCCTGCAAATATGAGACTCTGGTCACTGCCGGAACCTGGCCAGAAGCAGACTAAAGGCAAAGCCAGCAGAGGAAGGCTGGGGCCGACAAGAGTTGTGTTACAGCAGGACACCCTTCAGTTCTCTTTCACTTCCTTAAAATAGCAGCAGAGGCTTTTGTAGACCTAGGCGCTATAGTTCACATGAGTTCATGGGTGTTTCCAAATCCCACATGTTATTGCCCCAGTGGACACACTGCCCTAACCTCAGTCCCTAGAAAATGCTAATCTGCTCTCTGAATTATACAATTACTTTTTTAAAATTACCTTTAAAAATGGTGTAAGTCACTGGTTCTCAAGCTTATTCACGCTCTAGAACCATGTTGCAGGAGGGGGCTTAAAAAAATACAGCCTGGGTCCTACCCTCAGAGGTTCTGGCTTAATCGTCTGGGAGTATGGCCTGGTATTAGGAGTTTTAAAAGCCCCTCAGGCGATTCTTACATGCAATCGAGTTTAACTACTGCTATAGGCCATAGGGACTTTCATCCTGACTAAACTCCAACAAGAGACCTCAGAGCTGAACAATTCACCCAAAAGAAGCCCAAGATAGTATCCGTGGGCCTGAATGCTTTGCTGCCCTGGCTCCCAGGAAGCAAAGTGGCACATTGACAAGGAGAAAATGTCTTGACCTAAAAGAGTGATTCTAGCTGTAGGAATTTAAAGCACCTGGGAGTGTTGTTAGTGGCAGGTGCACTCTGCAGAGTCGACAAGTTAAAGTATATCACAGATGAAGGGCAACCCTCCTCTGTGCCTCCAGAGGAATTATGTGTGCAGGACTCACACATAATTCCATTCACTGATAATCTCACTCTACCCTCCTCCCGAGGCAGTCCATGTTCCTTATCCCCGTGAAATAGGTAATGTCATTTTACCCACGGAGTAGGTAATGTCCACAAACCCATGGAGTGGGGAACATTGCCATGTTTATTTATTCATACCTGCCTCATTCCACAACAGATTGGGGCTCTGTATCTATCAGAACTGTGGATAATTGTGCTGTATGCATGGGGTGAGTGATTCCATTCTGCCAGAGATCTACTTAGATGCTATGGGGGGCGGGGGGGAACATCTCTTCATTGCCTACAGTCCCGCCCTGAGCTTGGCAGAGTTGGCAAAACAGCTGCAGGCACACAAAGCCAACCCTCTCATGTGACCAACCTGGAAAGACAGAGGCCTCAGCACATGACACAGACCGGCACCACAGCCTGAGCTTGTGACCCACACTAGGCTGAATTGGACAAATGCGTGGGAAAGATTTGAAGAAGCCCCTCTGGACAGGCACAGCTGCCCTCTGTCACCTGTGCCACTTGGCATGCCTGCTGTGAGAGGGAGCCGCTTGCCTGCTACCTGGCTTCCATCCAGATTCCAGAATCTTTACCAAGGGCCTCAGTGTGCTGGGGAGCTTCACAGGGAATCCCAGCACAGACAGCACTTCCTGAGAGTTTGTATGCTAAGGGCACGTAGGCAAATATAACCTGATGAGGGTTATTTGCTTCGTGTCAGTTTTATTGTGTTTCTAGCAAGAAAAGAGACACAGGGGAAGGTAAAACAAGACGAGGCTACAGCGGGGGTCCTCACCCTTAGGCTGGTTTTCTGGGGGAAGTAGCTTTTGAAGGGCTTATAGGAATGTCTTGTGCAGACATGAAAAATGGCCAAAGGGGGCAAACCATTATTTTTAGGATGAAATGATGAACGTATTGCTTACAAAAGGTTGGGTGAGCAAACACACATATTCGATGCTTCCTTGGGCAATGGAAAGACTATGGGATTTGCAGTATCTTCTAGCCCTATTTTCATTTTGTGGCTGTGTTACTTTGGCTCACCTCAACTTTTCTCATCTCTAAGCTGGCAATTATAAAGACTTCTGTATGTCTCAGAAGAAGACATGGGATGGGGATTAAACGACGTACATAGGTGCAAACACTTTGTAACCAGCAAGTGGTATTCACATGTGAATGGTTTTGCTTCACTATTTTATCTACTTAGCTTGGTGGCAGGGCAGAGCTAGAGGAAGTGGAGATTCAACATCAGGAAAATATTGTACTTTAGTGGGGCACTGACAGATGGAAGAATATCGATAGGTATTTATGAAAGAGGAAAGAACTTCAGGAAAGGCCAGGAGGGAAGCCAGGAGTACTAGGCAGTGGCCTTCATTTCTAATTGCTGGCTGAGGGGAGCAAAGAAAAGGATGGACGTAAGCTGGATCAGAATGTGGAAGGCCTAGAGAGCCCGGAGGTTTGGACGGGTGATGGAAGTAGAAAATGTCTGAATGACACACTCTCGTCTAAGGTCTTGGAAAACACCTCAGGCCATCACATCCAGGGAAGGATGCATATGCAAGCCTGCTTCTACACCCTATGCCTGTCTGTGATCAGAGGGACACAATAGTATAAAGGGGCTGTGGCCTCAATGTCCTGGAGAGAAGTGTCCACAGCCACAGTGCCTTTCCTCCTTGCTGTAACGCATTACTCCAGAGGTTGCTTTCTCTTTGTCTGGAGTTTGTAAATGATCTGGTTTCCATCATTCCAGGCATAGAGCTGCTTATCTCTGGGGTTGTAATGGATCACGGAATGACTTCTCGGCCTCCTGGGGAAGAACAGTTTGGGCAGATCCTCCTCACCGATAGTGCCCAGCGGATCATAGACACAGGTGACACGATGGGGGCCATGGCCACCAGAACTATAGACCACATAGAGAACCCCACACAAAAGGAATGCGGCTTCGGCATCCTGGCTTCTGCATGGGGTGTCCCATGAGTGTTCCACTCCCAGTGTGCCAGGTTCAATTTTTGTGAGAACCAAATGGCCAGAGATGCCTGGCCCTGCATGGATGGCCCAGAGCCCATGCTCATCCACAGCCAGGTCAATGTATGTTGACGGGGAGTGCTGGTAGACCAGCGCTCGGCCCGCCCCTCCCGGGAGCAGCATTCGATCTTCCACAGTCCTCCTCTGCAGATTATATTTGATTATCTCATTGAGAGTCCCTTGGTTGTGAAAAAACAGAAAACCTTTGTGGATCACTTGGCCTGTTCCCTGCCAGGAATGCGTTAGGATGAGCTTCCGTGGGGCTGGCTTGGTGCTATCCTCCATGAATGCCCGCATGTTTGCAAATTCCCACAGAGTTTTGTTTCTGGATCCGATTAGGAAATAAACCTTTTGGGAACTGCTGGCAGCATCTTTCATCCAAGAGCCATGTGTGTCCATAGTCTTCTTCACTATTTTCAGAGACTTTATGCCCATCAACATGTTGTCACAGCCTGGCAAAACAGGAGAAAAAGGAGAGAGACTTTGTAAACATGAGAGGTCTGCTTTTTCTCACAGATTTCTTTTTTTCCCCTGCTTATTGTTGCATAGTTTACACACTGTGTTACATTAGTTTCACCTGTACAACATTGTGATTCAACTTGTCTATATGTTATGCTTGCTTACAGCAAGTGTAGCCATCTGTCACCATACAACCCTATGACAATACCATTGACTATATTCCCTATGCTATCTATGCCTTTTATCCTCATGACATTAATTTCTTTTTTTTTTTACTTTTTTATTCTTTATTTATTTTGAGAGACAGACAGAGCATGAGTGGGGGAGGAACAGAAAGAGACACAGAATCCGAAGCAGGCTCCAGACTCTGAGCTGTCAGCACAGAGGCCGATGTGGGGCTTAAACTCACAAACCATGAGATCATGACCTGAGCCGAAGTCAGACGCTTAATGGACTGAGCCACCCAGGCGCCCCATGATGCCTGGTCATTAATTTCTTAACTGGATGCCTGTACCTCCCACTCCCCTTCACCCATTTTGCCCTTTCCCTCGCACCCCAAATACTAGTTTGTTCTCTGTATTTATGGGTCTGTTTCTGCTTTTTTTTTATTTTTAAGATTTCATATATAAATGAAATCATATGGTATTTGTTTTTCTCTGATTTATTTCACTTAGCATAATACCTTCTAGCTCCATCCATGTTGTCCCAAATGGCAATATTCCTTTCTTTCTTATGGCAGAATAATATTTCATTGTCTATATACCGTATCTTCTTTATCCACTTCTCTGTTGGTGGACACTTAAGTGCTTCTGTGTTTTGGCAATTGTAAATAATGATGCAGTAAACACAGGGATGCACATATCTTTTCAAATTTAGTGCATTTTGGTATTTTTGGGTAAAAACCCAGTAGTGGAATTACTGGATTATATGGTATCTCTATTTTGAGGGACCTCCCTACTGTTTTCCACAGTGGCTACAACAATTTACATTCCCACTAATAGCACACGAGGGTTCCTTTTGACTCCACATCCTTGTTATTTGTCTTTTTTGATACTAGCCATTCTGATAGATGTAAGGTGGTAGCTCTTTGTGGGTTTGATTTACATTTCCCTGATGATTAGTGATGTTGAGCATCTTTTCATGTATCTGTTCTCACTGGTTGCTTTTTTTTCCCCTTCAGTGTCTAGAATAAAGTTGTCACACATAAATCAATCACAACTTATAGTTTGGTTCAAAGAATCAAAGAACTAAATGAATAAATGGGTCTCTGTTAAGGGAGTTGCTGTCGAATTATAAGAGTCAACATTTTATTCAAGTCAGGATATAAACAGCTATTTGCTGGGTCAGAGACCCTGTTCACTTTCTTGGGGTTGACACAGTGAGAATCACTTAGGTGTGAAGCCACCTAGTTCAATTCCATTTGCAAAGATCTTACTGGGTATCTACTGTGTACTTAGCTTACAAGTCTCCCAGAACCATGTTAACTAAGTATTGAGAATAAAAAAATATATATAATATCAATCCTAAACCTTGAAGAGATCACCTTCTAGTGAAGGATTCTGGCCCTTAATACTACTAGAACTTTATAAGAACTCTATTCATCCATCCACTTATTTATATGAATGCACGCATTTGGTCAGTCAGCAGACAATGGATACCTCCAAAAGGCAAGGTACTGAGATAGGTGTTATGGGGTACAATAGGCTGAGGTACAGTGATAAATCAAGAATGGTTCTTGCTTAAGAGGCACCTAACTACAATATGAAGTTTAAAGTGAATTTTTTACAAAAGGACAGAGAACGGTGCTGTCATTTAAGGAAGGGGATAATGTGTATTTGAATTGACCCTTGAAGGATGCCATTCAGAGATGGTTGGGAATAACATTCTTTACAGTTAACAAAACCACATTTGGGAAAGTCCTTCAGGGTCAGTGTTAGGAAAGTAGTGCAGCGTTTAAACCAGTATAAACTACATACTTGTTCTTGCCCCAAACTAGATGCATAAAACAAAATCGATTGAAACCAGCTCTGTGCCTGGAACACTGACGGTGGGGCTAAAGAATATAGATTTTATTGTATAGGCAGGTGAAGAACTACTGAAGTTTTTGAGCAAGAGTGAATCCTGGTCAAGATTAATTAAGCTGGCAGTTGTGTGTATGATGGATACATGGGAGGGAAACCAAAATCAGGGAAACCAATTAGGAGAGTATTTCTATAATCCAAACAGGATCATAAGGGTCTAAAATAGGTGGAGGAAGATGAAGTTAAAAAAAAAGGTGGGGGGGCGCCTGGGTGGCGCAGTCGGTTAAGCGTCCGACTTCAGCCAGGTCTCGATCTCGCGGTCCGTGAGTTCGAGCCCTGCGTCAGGCTCTGGGCTGATGGCTAGGAGCCTAGAGCCTGTTTCCGATTCTGTGTCTCCCTCTCTCTCTGCCCCTCCCCCGTTCATGCTCTGTCTCTCTCTGTCCCAAAAATAAATTAAAAACGTTGAAAAAAAAATTAAAAAAAAAAAAAAAGGGTGGGGTTACATTTTTCCAGCTTTTCTACTTTCCTTCGTGCAAAAACCCTCCCTTCTTGGGGTGCCTGGGTGACTCGATTAAGCGTTGGACTCTTGATTTCGACTCAGATCATGATCTTACAGTTTCTGGGATCAAGTGCAGAGCCTGCTTGGTATCCTCTCTCTCCCACTCTCGGCAACAACCCCCACCCCCGCAATAAATAAATAAACTTAAAAAAAAAAAAAAAAACTTCCTTCTTTGTATCTCATGCTATCAACTCCTTCTAGTCTAAATCACTGAGAGCTCTCCAGGACACTACCCATATGCATTAGGAACCTGAGCACTTCCAACCTCTTCAGCTCCACAGTACCTTGCTTTCAACCTACTTTAGCACCCCCCTCCATGTCCATACTCTGGATCCCCACCCCCCCATCCCCTGGAACTGTTCCCTATGAGAAATGTAAAATTCTACTATCCTACCCTCTGCAACAACACTTTGCCTTTCCATTTCTCACCTCTTTGCTCTTACCCCCTTTGCTCTTCCATTTCCCTGGGCCCTGGAGTCCCTTGACCTCTGCTTTCTCCCAGGCTGTCAGCCTCCTTTTCTATCCAACCTGGACCACTGTAATACTTCTCTCACTAGTATGCTTACCCCCCTAGTTATTCCACAATATGCACTCTACAAAAATCCGTGGCCTTGAGTCAATCCAAACCTCTGTCTGTGTCCCAGAGAGTTGCGTGCGGTGGAGAAGATCTCCCAAAGGTGCCCCTGCACATACGGCGTCTCCATCCTCAGCTGGGCCCTAAGTACATACTGCTCTTTTCATGGTTAGTCCCCTATCTTCCACATAGCAGGTATCTTAAATCCCACCCCCATACACTCACACTCTACCCCATCAGTCTCTTTACCAACAGCAGATTAATTCCTTTGCAAAAATAAATACCACCAGACATGAAGTGCCTCCACCTCTGCCCCTCACTTATAAACTTCTCTTAAGTTGTTCCTACCCTTGCTATCCTCCCACACATCTTAGAAGAGGCCACATCATTCCTCCTGTGCAAGACTAATTCTTTCACTTGTGCTCTGATCTCACTCTTTCCTGGCTTCTTCTTGATTCCCTCAATGAATTGCCTCCTTTCTGTTATCTTTAATTTCTCCTTCATGGCTAGTTCCTTAGCTTGTAAACACTTTGCCTATATTAAAAAACAATTCTCCCTCAATTAGGCCCCATTTTCTAGTTACTTCACTCTTTCTGTCATTTTACATAGTTTCTGTTCCAGAACAGTTTGTTCTCTGGATCTACTTCTTCACCTCCCATCTTTCACTTCAAAATAACTCCGCAGAAATCACCCTCCATAATGTCACTGGGGACCTCCAAACCGAAAACTCAGACCTTTACCTTCATATCTTACTTGATCTTCCCATAGAATGATGGTATTGATTAATTCCTTCTTCTTGAAGATTTCTTTGCCCTTGATCTTTGTGTCACTACAGTCTCTGTGTGTGCCTCCTACTTGCTTCTTCTCTGCTTATGGCAGTGACAGTATCTGTGTTCACTAAATGCCATTTCATTTTCCTCTTCCCTACTTCTATATTCTCAGCTTTCTTTGTAGTTAGGCTGCATCCACTGACCCGTGTTCTGTCCAAAGAGATGTGGACAGAAGTGGTGTGAGCCATTTCGACCTGGCCCTTAAATATGCTATCTTCCAGATGACCTTCATGTTTTGGAATTCTCATGGTGTCCAAGCTAAAGAGGGATATGGGCCAAGATGAAATTTGTTCCACTGGTCATTTCAGGACCCATTAGGACTGAGTCATCAGCTCTAATGATGAACTTGTTGGGACTGCACCATTAGACAGTCTACAGAGTTACAGAGATAGAGAGTGGTGGCTTACTAGAAGCATGAGGAATCCTGCAGGTATCCCTCAAACCTTGCCGAGGTCTGTATCATAGGTGGGACAGGAGCTGTATGGGCCTCTCTCCTTGACTCCTGGAGCATTTTGTAGTGGAATTACAGGTGTATAACAATCTTTCTGGGACAACCGAGCTCTCTGGGGGTTTCCCTCAAACCTTTGCAAAGGCTTGGTATAAGAAGCTGGATGGGCTCATGGGTTGTCACTTTCTTCTTAATAAATGTTTGGGTTCTGCAGGACAACTGGGGACTATCTAGAGTCAGAGGACAGAAACAGGGTGAAGGGAGAGAAACTAGACATGAAGAAGAGAGGTGCATACCCAGAGAAGTCCCAGAGGTTCTGAGCTAAGCATTTCAGCAAACTGCTTGTTCTGCCAGCTGTTTGGCCCGCCATCTTACCACAGTTCCTTAATCAATTCACCATACACTATTATTATACCTTCTCTTCCCTCCTCAAGCCTTCATCATACCCTCCTTACTTTCATATGAAGATCTTGCCTCTTATTTCACTTTCTAATGTACCCCATTTCTCTCTTGCACTTTATAATAAAACTCCTCAAAGGAGGAACTTCCTCACCTCCAATAATGCCCTAAGCCATTCAAATCAGACTTCAGGCTCTCACTGATCTAAACTTCCCTGCCTATGCCACAGAATCAGTTCTTCTCAAGGTCACCAACAACCTCCATGTTGCCAAATCCAGGGGTCAATTCTCAGTTTTCATCTTAACCAACTTCTCAGCAAAATTTGATTTCTTGATTGCTACCTCCCCTTGAAACCCTTTTGTGTGGATTCTGGAACACCCTTCCTCTTGTTTGTCTTCCCATCTTTCTGGATTTTTTTTTTTTTTTTTGCATCCATTGTTGGTTTCTTTTCCTCTCCCACCCATAAGTGCTTTGTCCTCACACCCCTTCTGTCTATAATCACTTTCTGAACCACCTCATTCTATCTCATGGCTCTGCATACCATTTCAATTCTAATTAATGATAAATTCTGAAGTTGTCTCTGGAATGACATCCTATCAGGATGTCTACTAAGTCCCAAACCCACTTATCCAACTGCCTGCTCAGTAGCCCTACTTGGATACCTTCAAACTTAACCTGTTCAACATAGAACCCTTGCTTTTATATCCCAAACTCTTTTTCTCCCTACTCTTCCCATTTTAAGCAAAAACCATCAACAAAGTTTCTTATCTATAAGTCATTTTTTTTTTTTTTTCCGAAGGGCAGAGGGAGAAGGAGAGAAAATCCTAAGAGGATTCTTGTGCCCAGCATGGAGAATCCTCCACGTTTGGCTCCGAGCCTGATGTGAGGCTCCATCTCACAATTGTGAGATCATGACCTGAGCTGATATCAAGAGTTGGGGGACTCCTGGTGGCTCAGTTGGTTAAGTGGCCAATTTCGGCTCAGGTCATGATCTCACAGTCTGTGGGTTTGAGCCCCGCATCAGGTTCTGTGCTGACAGCTCAGAGCCTGGAGTCTGCTTTGAATTCTGTGTCTCCCTCTTTCTCTCTCTCTGCCCCTCCCCAGCTCATGCCCTGTCTGTCTGTCTGTCTGTCTCTCTCTCTCTCTCAAAAATGGGTAAACATTTAAAAAAAAATTTTTTTTTGTTAAAAAATTTTTTTTTTAAAAAGTCATAAGCTTAACCAAGCCACTGAGCCAACCAGACTCCCCTAGAAGTCATTCTTAACTCCTTTCTCTCCATCTTCCCACCACCACCAAGTTCTGATAGTAAAACTAACCTTTAAATTATGTTATACTTAAATTAAAATGCTCAAGGGGCGCCTGGGTGGCTCAGTCAGTTGAGCCTCTGACTCCAGCTCAGGTCATAATCTCATGGTTTGTGAGTTCGAGCCCCACGTTAGACTCTGTGCTGACAGCTCTGACCCTGGAGCCTGCTTCAGATTCAGTGACTCCCTCTCTCTCTGCCCCTCCCCTGCTCACGCTCTGTCTCTCTCTCTCTCTGTCTCTCTGTGTCTCTCTCAAAAATAAATATTAAAAACAATTTTTTTAATGCTCAAATATATTTCTTTCCTCCTCTTCCCACCATTCATCCCTGTACTCCCTGAATTCTTCCCTCTTGCCTAGACCACTACAGTGGTCTCTAATTTGTCTCTCTGATTTTACTCTGGCTTACCTATAATATGCTCTCCACAAAGCAGTAGAAGTAATCTTTTTAAAAACATAAATTATGTGGCTGACCTGCTAAACCCATTCTCCTAGCATTCTTGGAATAAAATCCTAACCTCTTACTCTGTCCTAAAGTACCTACATGATATGGCAGCTGTATCCTCCACTCTCCGCCCCGGCTCACTGTGTTGTGATTACACTGGCTTTCTTGCTATTCCAGGAGCATGTCAAGTTTGTCTCTGCCTCATGGCTCTTGTACTTGTGATTCTTGCTGCCTTGGGTACTCTTTTCCTTGATCTTCCCACAGTCTGTTCCTCTCATCCTTCAAGTCTTTGTTTCAATATCATCTCCCTAAGGGGCTTCCTGTGACTACTGCATCTAAATTTAAAATGACCTACGACAACATCTTTCTTATTTCCTTGAGATCACTTGTCATATTCTGTAATTATGTCATCTGTTTTATTTATTAGCTTATTGACCTTCTCCCCCACTAGACTATAAGCTCCACAAAAGTAGGGCTTTTGTCTTCATGTTTACTGTTGTACCGCCAATGCCTAACTCAGTGCATTGTGGGTTCAATAAATATCTATTGCATTAATGAGGGAAATAGATTCATTCAAACAGATGTTTTTCTAGGGCCTTCATAGTACTGTGCATCTGGAGTTCTGACCACAGGCCTGTCTTAAGTAAATAATAATTTGTAAAGTACTTTAAAGCTTTTAAGATACTTTCAAATCCATTATTTCATTTAAAAATCTGACACAAGGTTCTTATCAAGGAGCATATGGCAGGAGTGGGCGTGGGGAGCAACTCTAGCTGGGGAGAGCAGAGCCTCAGCAGGTCAGTCCTTTCCAAGGTCAGGTCATCAGTGGCTGCTCCCAGATGCCCAGAGGCCTTGCCTGGTCCCTACCGTGGCCAGGGACAGACTTTGGGACAAAGTATAGAAGTCTCTTAGCCATCAGTTGCCACCATATCCCCCTGTTGACATGCTTTGCCAGCCCGAGGGATTGTTTCCCCTTGTTTCTGGGTCCACTTCAGCCTGGTTACAGTCATCACCCCTCGTCTGTGAGGGATAGGTTCTAAGACCCCAGGGGATGCCTATATATCTATATCTGTATCTATATCTATATCTATATCTATATACACATACTATGTTTTTCCCTATACATTATACATGGACACTTGTGATAAAGTTTAATTTATAAATTAGGCACAGTAGAGATTAACAACAATTATAATAGAACAATTATAACAATATACTGCAATAAATGTTATGTGAATGTGGTTCTCTCTCTCTCTCTCTCTCTCAAAAGTATCGTACTGTACTGTACTCACACTTCTTAGGATGATGTGCGATGATAAAATGCCCATGTGATGAGATAAAGTGAGGTGAATGACATAGGCACTGGGACACAGCGTTTAGGCTACTACTGACCTTCTGACGTTCGTCAGAAGGAGGATCATCTGCTTCTGAAGTGCAGTTGACAGCAGTCACTGAAACTGTGGAAAGCAAAACCACAGATAAGGGGGGATTAATGTATAGGAAGCATTCCCCCTGGGGAAGGCAGAGAAGGCTGCTCCAGCTACTTTAAACCTTAGGCGCTGCAGGACTGCTAACAGAAGGCCCCTCACCAGGCTGAGCCTGGGAGGCGGGCGGTGGGGGGTGGGGGGGTAGGGGCAGCTCCAGGCTGTGGCTGGAAGAAGGAGGAGGGGGCTGTTCTGTTTATCAGGGCCCCATATCTGCCAGGTGAAGTGTACCTTTTCTCAGCTTCCCAAGCGGAGTCTGTCTCCTGCGGATGCTTTGCTCTTCTCACACTCTCTGGTGATCATGGAGGGTGAATGAATGAATGAATGAATGGGGGTTTAAGTTTACAACTGCTCATAAATGTCTTTAATGGGGAAGAGGAGGGGTCCATGGGCCACCAGAGAAGCTCAGAAACTGTTTCTGATTGGAGAACAAGCACAAAGCCTTGAGAAGTTAATAAATATGTACAAATACACATAATGTGCTTGGTATGGTGATACTTTATTTACATCAACTTGTCTAGTTCGTACAATAAGCCTAAGTGGTAAATATTTCAAACTCCATTTTCTAAAGGAAAAGAAAGGCTTGGATAAGTTACTTAGAAGGTCACATGGCTATAGGTTCTCCTAACTTAAAGTGCGCCAGGAGGCAGAGCTAACCAGGAACCCTCCAGCCAGCCCCAGGGCAGGCCCATCCCTACAGGAGGACAGTCAGCAGACTTACAGCCCAGCTACAGAGGGGGACTATGGCTAAGAACAAGGCACATTCAATGTCTCACGAGTGAGAAAATGTTCATTTAATATACAGCAGAAACTAATTCAACCATTCTTCTTTCTCCTTCTATTCCTCCTTTCTCATGCAGAATCCTTAGAGAAATAGCAAAACAAGAAGAGTGTTGATAGATGGTTTTGATTAGGCAGAGACAGTTGTGAGAGTGCAGAAACACACAACTGCCCCTTGTGCTCCTCCGATCCTTCCTTTGTAGAGGGAACCCAGCACTGGGAGTCAGAGACCTGAATGCTCTGAACCCCATCTCTGGTTCTCCATGTGTCTCCCTGAAAGTCCTTTGGCCAATCCGCCCTTACCTATCCTAGCCTTAAAATGAGGAGTTCAGCTGGAGTTTTTTCAGGGCAGATAGTCTATGGTTTTTATAAATTCCTCTTCTTTTTGGAATTTGGAGGAAATATACTTATAGTGTTTGAGTAAAAGGGTAAGTTAGAAGTCCCTTCAGTGCTTTTCTTCAGAGAGAGATAATTAGCAGGAGAAAAGAGCTGAGGAAGAAATACATTTAAAAGCTTTGAGCTCAACAAAGATGCAAATTATTTAACAGAGACAATGACAATGAAGGATCCAACTGCAAATCAGAGAATGCAAATCTATGGTTTTCCCTCAAGCACAATTGGAGACAGGCAATTAGGACAGAGTGTGGCCCAAGGCCTCACAGTGATTTCATATACAAATAACACTCTTTGAATTTTTAAAATACTTTTTCCCTTATTTAATGGCAATACTCTCCAGACCTGGTGAGACTTGTTCCTCTATAGGGAGTGATGCAACTCCCCCGTGGTTATGTTTTAGAAACATGGTCTGGATGTTGGTGGAGAATGGACTGGGGGTAGGGGTGGGAAAGAGGGGGCACAGGGAAACAGGTAGAGAGTCTGTAGGTACAATCCAGATCAGAGATATCCAAATAATGATGGACATGGCAAAATGAGTAAGGATTTGGGAAAACCTTAGGAAAATAGGGGTCAGGTCTTAGCAACTTGGTAGATGGAGGGAGCCCTCAAGGCTAGGGGCGATGGAATGCACAGGAGAGCAACAGAGAAGGGAACCCAGGTTTGCTTGGGGAAAACAGGGATGAATTCACTAAAAAAAAAAAGAGAGAGAGAGAGAGAGAGAGAACGCCAGGGGCACCTGGGTGGCTCAGTCGCTTGAGTGTCTGACTTTGGCTCAGGTTATGATCCTGCTTCTTGTGGGTTGGAGCCCTGCACTGGTCTCTGTGCTGACAGCTCAGAGCCTGGAGCCTGCTTCAGATTCTGCATGTCTCTCTCTCTCTCTCTCTCTCTCTCTCTCTCTTTCTCTCTCTGCTGCTCCCCCACTCACATTCTGTCTCTCTCAAAAACAAATAAACATTTAAAAAAATAATAAAAAATAAAAAAAGAGAACTATAAAACCATGAGTATTTTGACTGCTTCTTGGAATTCTGTGCTATGAAACTTGACTTTTTAAGCACCTGGATTGTATTCAGGTTAATAAACAGTCAATACCTATCAGGTGACAGTACAATGTTAGGCTCTAGGATGACAAAGATGGAAGCTCTCAAATGAGCAATTAATTAGAAAAGCTTTGAGCCAGCCAGTACAATGAAATTGTCAGCATGGACTTAATTTCTTCTAGAAATTAGGGCTGTTTCATGCTTTCTGCTACAGAATAAGTTTCAGATATCTCTGCACGGCACTCAAGGTCCTTCATCTGACCTCCTCTTGGCACTTCCCCACCACACTGGGCTGGTCACCGGTCACCAACTTGCCATGACCTCTTACAAGTCTTAGACTTCATCCATATTTTTCCTTAGCTTTCCATATTTTACCTTCACTCACTTGGGATACATCTACTGGTCCTTCAAAACCAAATTCTCTGGCCCCTACAGGGCAATCTGTTGCTCCTCCTTGTGCGTCCCAAGCACTCTGTGCAGGTGCCCCCAGAGCAGTTCTGGTGCAGAAGTGGATTTGCTGCACCAGAGCAGCAAATTCTGTCTAATTTGTTTTTATCCATAGCTCCTGGGACCCACTACATATATCCTGTCTATTTAATCTCTTACTGCTTACTGTCCACAAACTCAGGAATCAATTTGATTCAGAGAATGCAGTATTAGTGTCCAAACTTACTATCCCAACTCATGGTATGCCAGCTTAGAAATCAGATTTGAATGGCAAGAGGTATGGGCAGACATGAGCAGGTGCTATTTCACACTCTTGAGTGCCTGGGTAGATGGATGGCAGGAAAGAGGGAAGGCTGGCTTGTGGGAAATGGTACTTAGTGAGTGAGCCACAGTAGGATTTGGCTTTGCACGACTGTGAATCCAGGGCTTTAAAAGAGCCTGGCATACAGCATATGTTGGTTTTGGTGAGTCCTACAGAAGTCTGTAGTAAATCTATATTAGAGGTTTTTCTAGGTTCCCAGACTAACTTCAAACTATTCCATGGTACCCAGTGTCGTACCGTGACAGCCTCCCTTTATTGGTGATTAGCAGCAGCTTGTGAGAAAGAAAACAGACTTGATACATGGCTGGTAGCCTGCATGGCTCTGTTCTCCAGATCAAGTTGAGAACTTCACAGGAGCGGATGGAAGCCTGCGAGATGTGTGAATGCGAGTGTGAGTCTGGCCTGCTTCCACTGTGGGGTCCCTCTCGCTGGAATCCAACACAGCCAGACTCCTTCAGATGCTTCCTTTTGGAATTGGCCAGCTCTCATAACCTCCACACCTTAGCTGATTTTCTTCCATGGTATTTATTATCTTCTATCTGACATGCTTTAAATGTATCCATTAACATATTTATCGTTTGACTCCCCTCAATAGAATGTAAACCCCAGAAGGGCAAGGCTTTGTCTAATCTGTTGTTTTTACTGTTGTATGTCTGTCCTAAAAGAGCCATCTGGCACACACTATAATTTTTCTATTTTAATTATGAATACGGTAAGTGTCAACAGATATAAATTACATCAAGAAAAATTCTTTGGGGTCCTGAATAACTTTTTAGAAGTGTAAAAGGTTCCTGAAACTGAAAGTTTGAGAATGCTGTCCTAGCGGGTCCAGGCTGGTCAACATGCATGGGAAGTGAGGCATTGAAGTGGGCAGTCTCTGAGGAATTTCCGATCAAACAGTTCCATTTTGAACCAATTTTCTGACTGTTGCAACATTTAAGCATTCCAAGGTTATAATTATGAACATTTTTGTTTTTGTGTATTGTTCATTTCAAAAATGAGCTGGTTCTTGTGGGTTTTTCTTGCATAGTGTTTTTTTCTTTATTTTCTTCCTGTAACATTCTTACCAAACTAAAAAAGATGGAAATGTTCTTAGTTTCTAGGTGTGGTACTGCCATTCTCCCATTTGCTTGGTTGGAAAACAGAGTCATTTTGACATTGTACCACAGATTCTTCCTGTGAGATAAGTCTCACTTCATCCTGTTCTCATCCTTCCTGTCTCAAAGTCTAGGACTTGCTCTCTTGAACTTGAACTTTGCAGCAGCCTCAAAATCATCAGTCACACTAATGCGCAATTTACTGCTTCCATATAGAAATTGGCATATGTAAAAACTGATCTTGATTACTGCCTCTTTCCAGGAGCATCAGGACCTTTTGGCTTTTGCCTTATGAGATGTTGTTGGAGGTTCTAGTGGAAGTGTGGGCTCTAGAGCCAGGCTTGGAACTTGCTTTGGCCCAAAGAATTCAGTACAAGGGACCAGACCTTTAGTAGGCTTGTGCCTCCTTCCTCAGAGGTCTGCCTCTATCATGGGAACAAGCCCGCCCAGGTTCACTTCCTGAAATATCAGGGACCATGTGGAGGAGACCCAAACCATCCCAGCTGAGGCCCTCCTCAACCAGCCATCCCCTGGGCAATGTGCCACTGAAGAACCCACCCAAGAGCAGCCAAGCCTGGCCCGGACCAACAGAACTGCCCTGCTGTCCTATAGACTCCTAAGAAATAATCAATGATTATTGTTTTAACACACTAAGTTATAAAGTGGTTTGTTTTGCAGCATTCTTGTGGCAGCAGAGAATTGACATGGGTGGGGGTGGAGGGATGGAGAGCAGAAATGGAGGCTGAGATGAATCTAGTGTGTCTGGGGCAGGGGAACACGCTCCTAGCCAGAGCGTGGGAGGGAGATGGGGCTGCATGAAATACTCAGCACCATAGTTTCGTCATCTAAAAAGAAGTCATAATTGTATCTCCCTGGCACGGGTGTGGTGGGTTTTGGGCAACATAACAGACAAAGGGCTTAATATAATCTTTGGCAATTAGTTGCCTCCACTCTCTAATAAACTATTCCCCAAGGTCAGAAAATATTGATTTCTACTCTGTTCCAGGCACTGTGATAGACTTGGAAAGCACAGTATGAATAATGTAGGGGTGCATGAACTATATTTTGTTTTCCGAATAGCACATCAGACACAGCATAGAGCATTGAGAGGATGCGAACAGGCAGTAGTGACATAAGATGAGGCTGAGAAACATTCAAAGTTCATATGTTCAGCTGTTAGCATGTTATCTACCTTTTTACAATAAAGGTAAATACAGTAAATATAGTCTATATGATATTCATAGTTTTTATTTAATCAGAAGATGCCACTTTCATGGAGAATAACAAAATAGTTAAAGAAAGCTAGGTTGGGGTCAGGTTGTAAAGGGCTTTCTTTTTTTTTAAATTTTTTTTCAATGTTTATTTATTTTTGAGAGACAGAGAGAGAGATGGAGTGTGAGTAGGGGAGGGACAGAGAGAGAGGGAGACACAGAATCCAAAGCAGGCTCCAGGCTCTGAGCTGTCAGCACGGAGCCTGACGCGGGGCTTGAACCCATGAACCATGAGATCATGACCTGAGCCAAAGTCAGACCTTTAACCAACTGAGCCACCCAGGAGCTCCAGAGGGCTTTCTTTATATTATGTTATGGGGTTTGCTTTAACCCATAGGTTGTGGTTACCATTAAAGTTGATAAAGCAATGATGCAGTAAATCTGGCAATATAACCCTGGTAGCAACATAGGACAGAGCCCTGGAACGGGGAGAGGCTGGCAGCAGGAAGCTTGGTCAGCAGGCTCCTGCAGTAATCAGGACCAGAGATGATGAGAGAAAAGTGCAGATGGAAAAAATAAATTTGAGGGATGTTCAGAAGGAAATATGTACTGGATATGGTGACTGGTCAGATGAGGGCCAAAGAGATGCTTCTGAGATTTCTAGCACAGGAAAAGTGTGTGTGGAACTCTTCTGCTAACTCATGGGGGGACAGAGATGAGTGTTTTAATTTTAAATGTAAATGGGGGCACCTGGCTCAGTCAGTTAAGCGTCAGACTCTTGATTTCAGCTCAGGTCATGATCTGGCGGTTTGTGAGTTCGAGTCCTGCACCCAGCTCTGCGCTGACAGTGAGGAGCCTGCTTGAGATTGTCTCCCCCTCTCTCTGCCGCTTCCTGCTCCCCCCTCAAAAGTAAAAATAAGCAAATAAAAAATAAAAATTTTAAATCTAAAAATTTAAAACATAAAGTAAATGAAGGAAAGGCAAATAATTAAAAACCAAGGAGGTAGGGGAAAATTTTTGACCCTTCTTGGCCAGGGTTTAAAAGAATGATTTAAAGTAATCTGTTTGTGGGGTGCCTGGGTGGCTCAGTCGGTTGAGTGTCCAACTTTGGCTCAGGTCATGATCTCACAGTTCGTGGGTTTGAGCCCTGCATCGGACTCTGTGCTGACAGCTCAGAGCCTGGAGCCTGCCTCAGATTCTGTCTCCCTTTCTCTGTACCCCTCCCTGGTTCTCATTCTGTCTCTGTCTCTCTCTCAAAAGTAAATAAACATTTAAAAAAAAATTAAAGTAATCTGTGAGTAGGAATCGTCATCAAACAGTGACCAAGGGGAGGGACATGGTCTTCATATGTGTCCCACAACGAGATCACAAGAAGCTGGGCCTCCTGGGTGCAGGCACGGAGTCTCGGAACAGTGGGCTCCTACCTCAAGTGCTTCCGTGACAGGCTTGGAGATGGCCTGCCTGGTTCTCTCTTCTGTGTACACCCATCCTCCCCTACTGCCAGTCTGTTCCATGCACAGTGGCCAGAATGACCTTCCCCAACCTCTGTCTGAGTTCTGACACATCCCTGCTCACCACTCTTAAGCACAACAGCATGATGGGAGAGGTTAGAATGTGGAGGAGTCAGCCGCCTTGGTCTGAATCCCAGCTCTGGCATCAACTGGCTGTGAGACCTTGGACAGATTGCTCATCCTCTCAGTGCCTTGATTTCCTCACGTACAAAATGGGGGATAACTATAATACATATACATAGGGGTGCCGTGAGAATTGGATGATATAACCCAGTAAGGTAAATTCTTAAAGATTATTCAGTTAATGAACACTCACTAAATATTAGCTACCATGAGTCACATTATTTTCATTTCTCATAGGTTGAAAGCGTCAACTGGCTTAGCATGAAGCCCCTGCCCAGTTCTCTCATCTGCTCTCCACAACTTCTTCCTCCACCTGAGGTCTGAATGCCAAGCGCCATTAGGCCTCTGTGCTTCCGCAGGCTGTTCCATTTGCTTGAAGCAGCCTCTACTCTATTCTCCATTCAAATCGTTCTTTTCCATTATTAAAACTCGGCTTGAGGGTTACTTTCCAAATTCCACAGTCCCTCCCCACCCATCTCCACAGCAACCCTGACCTTGCTAAATTACTCAATGCCTGCCCCTGTGCTTCTGGTGAGAGCAGTCAACACTCTGGCTGTTACCCCGGGTTTGTTTAGATGGCCTCCCCACTTGGCTGTAGCTTCCTGAGGACAAGGATGTTACCCTATTCAATGTCCCATCTCTGATGCCTGGCACCATGCCAACGGAGACCTGGAATTCACTAGACATTTGCTGAATGAGTGAGCAAATGAATGAGTTATAGAGAGACTGAATGGGTGCTCACTCTACCTGGAGCCAAAAGCCATCAGCTGAAACAACTTTGGGACCGTCTATTAGTATCCACAATGATGGGACTGGAGGTATCTTCTTAGATTGCAGGCCTTCCAGATGGATAAACAAAAGAAGTGCTGTGTATATAGGCCCTTCTGGACCCAGCACGGTGACCTATGGAACCCTGCCGGAGATGGCCCAGGATAAGCATTATATACATCTCTGGTGTTGCTGGCCCTATATTGCAGCAACTTCTGGGTAGAAATGTGCGTGTGCACACAAGTGCGTGCGCACACACACACACACACACACTCTCTCTCTCTCTCTCTCTCCCTCCCTATCTCTCTGTCCTGCACTTCACTTGTGTGTACACTCTCAATCCCCTCCTTTATAGTAAATACATTGCCACAAATTAGAGTTATACCTCTCTTAATGTTTTGTGCCCTGTGTCACAAACTAGTGGACCTTGGGAGTTGACTCACAGAGATGTTTTATTTGGCTGCCAGGGGGTTTTTTTTTTTTGTTTTGTTTTTTTTTTTTTTTTTCGTTTTGTTTTTAATGGCTTTGAATATAGGGCAGGCACATTTATAATACCTGAATGGATCCCACAGGCATTTAAATGTGCAGCAACAGATTTTCTTTTTGAAACATGATCTAACAAAAGATAGGAGTTATTTAATTCAGGAGAGAGAGGGTTACTTGAGGTCACCTACATGCGGCCTTGCAATAAAAGTTGCTGTGCTGAAACAGGAAATAAAGTAAAATCTGCTATAATGGCTTGTTTTGACTGCCTTTAGAATTTTTCTTCACAAGCTATTTGCGAGTTAAAAAGAGGTTAATACTCTTATCCACACAAGAATGTAGCCTGCAGAATCTGCAAAAAACTGCTAGATAAATTCTCAATCTGGGTATCTGAGGCAATGTGCTTTGCCCTAAGTTGCCAAGTGCAATGCAAAATTTCTTTTTACTAATAACAGAGTGCCAAAGACTTCGAATGACTTTTAAATATAAGTTGGATTATGTACAGCAACGTTCAGTCATTACATTCTAAATTCTGTGTGTGTGTGTGTGTGTGAGAGAGAGAGAGAGAGAGAGAGAGAGAAAGGGAGATGGAGACTGAAGGAGAGAGGAAGAGAGAAAGTGTGCATGTTGGAGTTAAGATTTAAGAATTTGACCTAACCCCAAAACATCCCTGGGATTGCTGCCCTCACGTGAACACCATTTGCAGATTGTCTCTAAATAAAGCCTAAAGACTTGAGAACAGCTCTATAGGAAATGGCTTCATTACAGAACAATTCTATCTTATTTATCATCCCCAGTATCTGACCCTTTCTGGTTGACTGAGAAATATTCCAGGAATAAATGCAAACCATTTTAGACTGATGTCAGAATTTTCTCGAAGTATCCTGAGACACAGGGTAGAATCTCCCAAGGAAGCTGCGTCATTCTCTCCCTATGGGATTTCCAAAGAAACTCTCTCTCTCTCTCTTTTTTTTTAAGAGAGAGAAAGAGCGCAAGTGTGTGAGGGCAGAGAGAGAGAGAGAGAGAGAGAGGGAGGGGGGAGAGAGAGAATACCATGAGAGGCAGAGGGGCAGAGAGAGAGAGACAGAAGTGGGGCTCACCCGATATGGGACTCGAACTCATAAACCATGATATCATGACCTGAGGCCAAGTCAAATGCTTAACAGACTGAGCCACCCAGGTGCCCCCCCGAAGAAACTCTCTTTAGAAGACAGTGTATATGTATGAATGAAACCCTGTGATGTGAAACACCCTCCCTGGCCTATAATCCCAAGGTGTTTCCCCACACACAAGGGTGCTGACTTGAATCTTAAGGATTTTAGTGGGAGCTCTGTAGCTGGCTCAGTCCCTTCTGGCCAAGGTTAGAAGATAGGAAGATCAGAGCCTTGTAGGAAGAAAGTCGATACATGTAATTAGTGACACCAGCTAGGCCTAGTGGACTAGAGCACCAGGTAGGCAGAGTTCTAAGATGGCCCCCAAGATTCCTTCCCCTGGTGGACGTACCCTACATAATCCCCTCCCCTTGGCTGTGTGTGACATCTGTGAATATGACAGGATAGCACCCATGATTTGGTTACATAACAAGACAAAGGTGGAGGGATTTTGCAGATATAATTAAGGTCCCAAGTCAGTTGATTCTGAGCTAACCCAAAAGAAGGTTATTATGGGTAGGCCTGGCTTATATCACATACAAATTCTTAAGAGGGACTAGGCTGAAGAGAAACACTCTCCTTCTGTCCTTGAAGAAGCAACAACGACATTGTGAACTGCTGATGTCAATGGGCAACACAAGCCGAGGGCCTCAGTCTTAGAGCCGTAAGAGAGCAAATTCTGTCAAAAACTTCAGTAAGCTTGGAAGAGGACCCTGAGCTCTGGGTGAGAATGTAGCCCAGCTAATACCTTGACCGTACCCTCCCGAGGCCTTGAACAAAGGGAGGTGAAACTGTGCCTAGACTCCTGATCCACAGATTCTCTGAGATAATAAATGTACCTTGTTTTAAGCTGCTAAATCTGCAGCAATTTGTTACTCAGCATTAGAAAACTAAGATAGATATAGTTACTAACAGAAATGGCAAAAAAAGAGGGGCACCTGGGTGGCTCAGTTGGTTAAGCATCTGAATTCTGCTCAGGTTATGATCTCGCAGTTCATTGAATTCGAGTTCTGCATGGGGCCCTATGCTGACAGCTCAGAGCCTGGAGCCTGCTTCGGATTCTGTGTCTCCCTCTCTCTCTGCCCCTTCCCACCTCGCACTGTCTCTGTCTCTCTCAAAAATAAATAAATGTTAAAAAAAATTTTTTTTAAACAAAAAAGAAATGGCAAAAAAAGGAAAAGTGGGGGATGGGCACAGAATACAAAACACAGAAAAGTCTATTCTTGAGTGGAGAAACTCTGAAAATAATACGTCAATACTAATCACACAATTGTGGTTGTTTACAGGTTTGTCTTCCCCTAAACTAAGCTCTGAGGCGACTCTGCCATCAGTATCTCCTCTATGGACAATTTTTACAGCCTCCTCCACGGGCCACACTGATCTAGACTCTGTGAATACAGACAGGAAGATGTCTGTATGTTTATGGTCTGGTTGAGGAATAAATACACACACATATGTGTGGTTGAAAGTATTAATGCTCCCTTGGAGGATTTAATGAGCTGCTCCAGGAGCACCAGAGGTCAATCTGCCTGGCAGAAGGGATTCACAGAGAATTCACAGCATTTTTGAGTCAAAAAGGGGGAATAAGAAAAACTATATATATAATATATATATTATAATATATAATATATATTTAATTGCAACTGCATGTGGGTAAAGTGTGAGAGAAGAAGCAGCCGGAAATGAACTTGAGTCATTTCGTAAAGGGCCTTTCTTATATAAAAGGCCAAGAGATTTGAATGGAAATTTTGGTGTTGATAGTTCTACACAGAGGAGTAATGTGATTAATTTTGTATTGTGGGGAGGTCTGTGTGACAGCAGATAGGAGGCAAGACCGGAGACAAGAGGAGCAGTAAGAAAGGAAACTCAGAGGACAGACATGTTCTGCTCACGCCTTTATCCCTACTGTGTAGTACAGGGCCCGTCCAGGGGTAGGGGTCAAAAGTGTGGAATCTTAAACCAATGAATCATCAGTCAAGGGCTCCAGAGGGAACAGGCATGGAAGAAGCAATCTCTGAAAAGTTGAAAGTTTTCACTCACCATGGAAGAGGGAATATTTCAGGCCTCCAGTGTCTGAGGGATGAGGCAGATGATAAGGGTTCAAAGAGCAGCAAGTTCAGAATCAGGACCTCTGCTGGGCTCTAGCTGGAGAAGAAAGGGGCAACCCCAAGGCCTGAGGGGCTTAGCCAGTCCAGGGACCAGGGGCAGCTCAGGGATCTAATCTAGCACCACCGTTCAGGATCAGGGTCCTGCCTGACCCCTGGCAGGAAAGCTCAGGTACACTAATAATACCCAATCCTCCTCATCAGCTTTTTAGGCAGTCTCTGTTCATCCTCTCCTGGATCATCCTTACCCTTTCCCTCCTTCTCTCACCCCATGTTTATCCCCAGTTGCTCCCTCTCAGAGGATGATTCATCTCAAGATAATGTCAAGGCCAAAAAGGATCACTCATTCAACCAACTTGATCAACTGCTTCATATTATAGATAGGCACCCTTCTCTCTGCCTTCTGTTCTCCTTTCCATCAAAACCTAATAACTCCTCTGACCATGCTGACAGTCTCTCCAACAATCCATTCATTTGTTCACTTAGTTATTCACTGACAAATATGTGTTGAACACAGACACTGTTCTGGGCACTGGGGCACAGCATTGTGCAGGATCGTATAGAGCTAACATTCTAGATGCAGAGGCAGAAAATAAGCAGTGAGCAAATAAATGAACTAGAAGATTTCAGAGTAATAAGTTTTCTGAAAAAACAAATAGTAGAGTAATAGTGCTCCAAAACTCCTCCTGGGTTTCTTATCTCAACGTATTTGAGACCAACCACCCAAAACCTAAGTCAAAGATCCAGAAAGTGTCCTGGACTCATCATTTTCAGTCATTTTTCACCTTTAATTATGAGTCACCAAGCCATGTGGAGTCCAACTCTCAATGGCTCTCAAATCCATCCGCCCTTCTCTATCTCAATGACACCTAACGCAGACACCATCACTTGTTGCCCCAATTGCTACAGTAGTCCCCCACTGGTCTCCTTTCTCTAGTCTTGCCCTCTTCCTTCATGTCATGTCCCTGATGAACATTGTTTAGTGGTTCTCTATCATTTTTCCAATCAAGTTCAAACCCCTGAGCTTCACATGCAAGGTCTTTCATTGAACCCTACAATCTTGTTTCTTGTTTTGCAAATGCATCTGCCCCACTGAGCTTCCCTTCGGCCATATCTGCAGACCTACATGCCAAAGTGTTCTATACTCTCATGCCTTCAGTATATTGTGCCCTCACCTCACGTACCCTTTGCTCATGTTTCTCTAATACTTTGTTTAAAACTCAGATCAAGGGGCACCTGGGTGGCTCAGTCGGTTAAGTGGCCAACTTTGGCTCAGGTCATGATCTTGCGCTTTGTGAGTTTAGGCCCCAGGCTGGGCTCTGTGCTGACAGTTCAGAGCCTGGAGCCTACTTAGGATTCTGTGTCTCCTTCTCTCTCTGTCCCTCCCCTGCTTGTGATCTGTTTCTCTCTGTCTCTTAAAAATAAATAAACATTTTAAAAAAATTAAAAAAAACCTCAGATCAAGTGTCACATCATTTAGGAAGACCCATCTTATGATGACCCATGGAGTTCTTATCAGGATTACACTGAGAGGATATATGAAACCTTTAGCACAATGATGACACTCAGCTTTTATCTTATTTCTCTGATGGAATTTCTCACATTTGGGACAGACACAATTAACATATAAATAAAGTTTTCCTATTTGCAGTGAAACCATCTCAGAATACAGACTCTGAGCTGGGTGACTTGTCTCCCTCATTGTTTTAATAAAATGGACTCATGCACAGGAAATTTTTTTTCTCGCTTATGTTTTTCTTGCTTGATACTCGTTATTATAATTTGAGCTCCTAACCATTATTCTTAATGGCCTAGAAGGGATTTGAACAGGATCCCAAGATGGAAGACAAATCCCCTAGATATCACCATCCTGACAACACAGTAATGATTCACTGCAGTCCTCAGTCCTGAGGGTTGACCAATGCCATTTACAATTTCAGACTATTTCTTGGCACATTAGCAGCCGCTGCCTACTCTCAGGGCACCGGGGGAATCTGCCAACCTTCTACCCTCCCTGGAAGGATCTGGTACCACACACCTCTTCCAAACCAAGGTCTATCTGGAGATGTGCTTCCCTAGCTGACCTCTGACACTGAAGCCCTGACCTTCTATGGGGGCTTTAAGAACTCTCTATGAAAGGAAAAGCTGCTTTCTGAGAAGGACTTTTTCCTTCAGACACCTGTTCCCTGGTAAGGTTTCCCTCCCAGAGCCTGCCCCCAAAACTGTACATCTGGTTCTTACTCTCATACCTGGCCAGACCCCTATCTGTGCCGAGTCTGTGTCTCTGAATGTGAGTCCCTACAAGGGCTGTAAAAGACATGGTTCTCTTACTCGCATTCAGCAGAGTCCGGATCTTTTTCTCTTCTTCGGCCTCTTGGATGAGCTTTTCTGCCAGGGTCTTGTCCTCTGATTCCAGGCATATGTCAGCTTCCCGCAGGTACTCCAGGTAGTCTATCTCGCGCTGGGCACGTTCGACTCTCAGGGCCAGGTTAGCCACTGCACTCCTATACTCACTGGTGGAGGTCTGACATCTTCCCAGCATAACGGATATGTTTTTTGAGAACTCTTGGAAGTCGTGAATGTATGCCCTCGTTGCTTGGGTACATTTTTCCAGTCCTTGCTTCAGTCAGAAAATAAATTCTCAAATTATTGCTAGTTACTTAAATTGGTCAAGAATACAAATAGCTATCATTCGCAGAAAAATATTTTTAAAATACAAATAATCAGGGGTGTCTGGGTGGCTCAGTCAGTTAAGCGTCCAACCTCGGCTCAGGTCATGAGCTCGCAGTTTGTGAGTTCAAGCCCTGTGTCGGGTGCTGACAGCTCAGAGCCTGGAGCCTGCTTTGGATTCTGTCTCCCTCTCTCTCTGCCCCTCCCATGCTCATGCTCTGTCTCTCTCTGTCTCTCAATAATAAATAAATGTTAAAAAAAATTTTAAAAATCCCTCAGGGTGAGAACTGTATTACTTTGTAAGTGTCCACATTGGTCAACAGTGACTGCCACCTGGGATTTGACTTCCTCTCCAAGTCTTGACCAGGGTGGGAAGATCTATAGGAACCATATCCCCATCTTTTAAAAAATCCACATTCATAGCAATCAAAGTGTCTGCACTTTATACCCTTTTCTGCAGAAAAACTTTTCAGGTATTGAGGGAAACCTGCAGGAATCCCAGGGCAAGCTAGTGCTAAATGCAGGGGGCCCAGGGTTGAGCCTAATTCTGGCACTTTCAAGGAGGTACCCTGGGGAGGAGCTGTCTGAGGAAAGAGCAAGTAAGGCAAGCAGCAAGAGGCCATGGCCTGGGACCATCTTGTTCCCTGTCCCCAGCCTCAGCTGGTTGGCTGGACATTAGGAAATGCGTTCAGCCTGCTCTTTGGAATTATTTTACTTAACCAGATCATCAACTAATTTGGACTTTAAAAATATTCATGAAGATATAGAAAATAAATATTGGAAACAAGAGTGTCTTTGGGAAAAAAAAAAGTGTCTTTGGAAAAAGGTAAAGAATTTATCAAAATTTAACTTGTACAAAAGCAAGGCAATTGAGTATGAAATAATGGCAACTCCAGGGGTATGCCAAAGGCTAGGGCACAGGGTTACATTTGTCGCTGGGAGCCTGTCTGTGCTGCAAAAATGGTGGGTTTTACAAATTTTAGTGAAGTGGCAGCTGCAACCCATGGGGAAGGGGACCCCCAACACTTTCTCTCTAACACTGCTGAAATCTACTCATTTCTTTTCTTTTGAGAGAGAGAGAGAGAGAGAGAGAGAATGAGGCAGAGCATGAGTGGGGGAGGGGCAGAGAGTGAGAGGGAGACACAGGATCCGAAGCAGGCTCCAGACTCTGAGCTGTCAGCACAGAGGCCAATGTGGGGCTCGAACTCACAAACCATGAGATCATGACCTGAGCAGAAGTCAGCGCTCAACAGACTGAGCCACCCAGGCACCCCTGAAATCTACTCATTTCTAAACCCAAGTGCAGTTTGGCAAAGGAGCTAAGATGTAGCCTCTTGATATAATACCATAACTTTTTACAGTGGCCTAATATTTTATCATAAAAAGACAAAAGGAAAACTAACATCTACTATCATACTGATATAGTAAAATACAAATAAAAAGTGACCAAAATTTTTAAATTATTTTTTGCTTTTAATGTTTATTTATTTTTGAGAGAGAGAGACAGAGCATGAGCAGGGCAGGGGCAGAGAGAGAGGGAGATGCAGAATCGGAAGCAGGCTCCAGGCTCTGAGCTGTCAGCACAGAGCCTGATGCAGGGCTTGAACTCATGAACTGTGAGATCATGACCTGAGCTGAAGACTGACACTTAACCGACTGAGTCACCCAGGCACCCCAGAAGTGACCAAAATTTTTAATTTTCATATTTAAATAATGGAACTATTGAATAATAACAACACTTTGTAACATTTACCGCCATGCCAGGCAATGTTCAGAATAGCCATAGGAGATAAATTCTATTATCATCCCCACTTTACAGATGAGAAAAACTGTCAGATCAGACCACAAAGTGAAGCCTGCTCAAAGTTTGAGAGTGGTGCAGCCTGGGCTCTGGAGCCAGCTCTCTGAACCACTAGATGATAAAAAATCTCAAGTGTAATGTTGGCAATGTATTTATGATTTATGTGGGGAAAGTGCATCCCAGTAGAGAGGGAAACAGGGGTAGGATAACGTGACTTCCGGGAGGCATGTTCCCCGGATCAGGTGCACAGGTGCTACCTACCTCCAAGACTTGAAAGCGCTGGTAGATGTAGTGCACCATGGCCGGGTCCTGGGCACACTGTGGAGGGAGCAGGAGAGCCGCAAGGAACAGAACCAGGAAAGCAGATGCTTGCTGAAGGGCCATCATTGTCCTGCAAATCACCCAGGGGTGGAATCTCCTGTGCTGTGCTTCTCCAAGAAAACTCAAGGGTCCAGGTAGCAGTCTCCCACTTTCTAGCCACTGCTGTGAAAATCCTCCACAAACAGCCAGAGAGCAAAGCCTGCTTGTTATTCCACCAGATGCGTGATCTCACTTTGCAAGCCAGTGATCAAGTCCAGCTGTTGGCAAGCCAGTCCCTGGAGGCCTTGCAGGTCGATGTGGGGTAGAGAGTTCCTTGGGTCCATCTGCTATTATCACCCTTCACACACACTGATCCAATCCAGGCTAGTGGCTGGACCCTCTTGCAGGCCTGGGTGAGTGTGCACTGGGGTGGGGGTAAGGGTGGGGAGGGCAGCCCTCCTCCTCTCCTTGGCTCCTTGCATTTTACTTCTGCTTTCCTCCTCCCTAGCGGATTCTGCAGTCCAATCACAGGCCTGACCCAACACAAACCAAACCACCCCCAACTTCTCAGAGTTGGAATTTCAGTTTAGTTTCTGGCAAAAATTCCCAGGATCCTTTTCCCAGAAGTCCGGTTGGGAGACCCCACCCCTCCTCCAGACTCTTTGCATTCCTGCAGCTCTTAAAGGCACAGCAAGGAAAAATGAAAGCTTGGAGACACCCCTGTGTCTGAACAGCCAGGGCACAGGGCTGACTGCCCCTTGGGGAGAGAGATACAATGAGCCACAGGCCTGGCTGCCCCAGGTAGCTGAAAAATCGGAGGATGGAGCTCAGAAGAATTTTATTAAGGGACAAAACAACAGCTATCTGTACAGTGATGCTTCCAAAACCAAGCCTTCGGGACACTGAACTCCTCTGTAAGGAAGTCCTTGAGTTTTCTCAATCTCTAGAAGCAGAATCTCCTTCCTGAAGGTTCAGGTCAGCAATTCACAGGATGCAACTCCTGCAGGACCTGGTCCTGTTGAAGATACATCACATCCCAAGGGCAAAGTGGTAAATCCTCCTTTTTTTTTTTTTTTTTTTCTGTCCAGGCCTTTAATTATCTCAATCTCTCCTTCTATGGGTGGGTCCAGAATACCTATGGTTCTTTCTCAATCATCTACCAAAGTGGGAAGCGTTGAGGCATCTATGAGACATGGGAAGAACTCTGACCAGGAGTCAGAAGACGTGGGTCTGCATTTGGTCCCTGCAAGAGACACCAAAAGACAGGACTTTCCAGGGTGTACTTGCAAGTCCCTGTCCCCACTGGATAGATGTTCCTCTCTACCTGTCTTCCACTTGACCTTAGCCCCTAACTATGCCTCACCACTAAAGTCTTAAACAATGGCTGCTCATCCCTAGGGTTAATTCCTCCTATTTCCAACAACCATCTTTAAACCATTTCCAAATGAGGTGAACTTCTGCTGACCCCTCCTCTTAAATCCTCAGAAACAACACTGCCCGAGTCACCCTCTTTCTCCAAGTGGGAATGCTCTTTCAGAAACTTCTCATGCCCAGCATCTTGGAACCATCTCCTACATTGAAGAGGCTCTGGTTCATTTTATTCATGAATGCCTCAAGTCCTAACGTTGAGACTGTAAACTCAGATGGATAAGGCCCAGTGATTGTATCACAACTAATTCGCGGTGTGGGGGGGGGGGGGGCGGGAGCAGAGTTGTGAAAATCTTTTTCTTGGTTTTCTGTGGCATGTTTACATTATTTTCACAATGAAATATATATTCACTACCAGTGAAGTCTCAGGAATTATGGAGAGTAGGTGAGAAGGCAGTGGGAGACCACAACTATAGCATAACTCCTCAGGCTGCACCCAGGGCTGCTGTGGCCCTGACATCTCCACAGTGGGCTTCAAAGAGCTTGGCCTCAGAGCCCTTCAGTCCAGTCTGGCAGGCACTCACTTGCCAGCCACCAATTCATGCCCTTCACCACTCTCTCTTCAGTCACCAGCTTCACAGGCATAAGGCCTCTCTGCTCTAACTGCCCATCCATGGTCTTAGTTGGAGAGCTTTACTCTTAGGATTCCAGATGCAGCAAAGCCCACAGCTGGCTTCCGGATCCCGTTAGGATTGTCAACCATGGGGCAGACCCAGAGTGGAAACCCTCGTGTTCTTGTGTCCAGAGGTTTCATAAACAAAGATTAAACTCCCTTTGAAGATAGTCACAAATTTGAAAGACATACAGTGGCCAACTGTGGCCGTCCTTATTCAGAGCAGGCCTTACTCAATGGAAAGTTGGCTTGGTGCACCTTAGCCTGCAGTTGGGATAAGATCATTTGACTGGCCCTTTTGCCTTCCTGACATCTAACCTCTGGCCTCGACCACTGCTATAAGCTCACTAGCGATGACAGTGACCAAGCACAGTGCCCCCCTGCTTTTCTCCTGTGCAGGTGTCTGATCCTTCCTGCTCCTTAAGGAAACTAAAGCCCTTGACAGCTACCACCATGTCCTCAGTGTGGTTGGATCTAGGTCACTAGTCCTTGATCTGTAGGCCCAGTCCTGAGGTGACTGCCCTAGATGACCAGTCAGAACCGGACCTGTGAATGCCGAGCCTGGTCAGCCCGCTGAGGATGATCTCATCCAGCTTCCCAGGCCTCTTGGAATTCTTTGCCACCTTGATGACAGGGGGCCTTTGTGCTGCTGTGTTTCTTTATTAATGGACTCCCAGATAGCTAGAGCCTTCTCTGCTCCCTGTATCCTCCACTTCACCAAGGAGTGCTAGCCAACTAGGAGGAGAACCAACCCAACAGAATCCCATCTGGGTTACTAGAATTCCGCATTTAGATCTGAACAAGATACTTCCTGTTTTATCCTCTCTCTCCCCCCGCCCCCATCTTTTCTGCTTTATCTTTTATTCCCCACTCTGGCCCCCACCCAGATAGCCCCCCCCCCCCAATAGCTCTTTGCCTTAACATCATCCTCCAACCTTCCAGCCTTTTACAAGTAATTGCATTGTTTCCTGCCTGAGTGATCAGAGCAGCCTCTAATTCCCTGTCTATGTCTCTTCACATAAAGCAGTGGCTGATTTTATGCCAACAGGAAAGCGCTTTAAAACATGCCCTTGGCCAACCCCTCTTGCATCGGCTCTTACTACCATCCCCCACATTCAACCTCCACTACGGCTACATCTAATTGTCCCCAAACTCCCTCTGAAATTTAATGCCATGGTATCTTTGCTTAGCCTAAAATGTTTCTCCCCTTGGTAAACAGTGAACTCTTAACTTATCCTTCAAGTGTTCCTACCACCTCCTCACCATCATATCCCTGCAGAATAACCCACTCTTCCATCTATTTCTGTAACACGTTAAAGACAGAATCTTGGAAATCTGAGGGGAAGCCACCTCTGGACATTGGTGCTCTGTTGGAGGAGTGTTGGCTGGCAGCTTCCAGGGCAGCACTGTGGAAGGAGGATGAGAGGAAATCTTCTCATCTGTTTGACGCTGAACTACGTCCCTCTGCAAAATTCTTAGTTTGAAGTCCTAGCTCATAACACCTCAGAATGTGGCTGTATTTGAAGATAAGGCCTTTAGAAAGGTGATTAAGTTAAAATGAAGCCATTAGAGTGGGCCCTAATCTAATCTGATTGATGACCTTATAAAAAGAGGAAATTGAGGCACACAGAAACAGCACAGGTGCAATGGGCACAGAGGAAGCACCATGTAAGGACACAGTGAGAAGGAGGACATCTGCAAGCCAAGAAAAGAATCCTCAGATGAAAATAAATCTGTTAACACCTTGATCTTGGACCTCTGGCCCCCAGAACCATGAGAAATAATTTCCTGTTGTTATGGCAGCCCCAACAAACTAATATGAGCACCTGCTGAGTTGCAGAAAGGGGCAGTATGGGGACAAAATGGAAAAAGATTCCAATGGGGATCTACAGGGGATGTTGTTGGCAGGAAGTAAATTGATAAGGAATTTCCTGGGTGATACTCCAATGATTTCCAGGTCCAGGCTTACTGCTTAAGCTCCAAATCCTATTTTCACCTGTCTACTGGACGTTTGTATTTGGATATAGAATAAATATCTCAAACTTGAGCTGTCTCTATCTTTGTACTCAAACTTAAACTTCCTTCTGCGTTTTCTCTCTCCCCAAATAGCACCACCTTCTATCTACTTATAAATGCTGAAATGTATTCTAGACTTTTCCTTATTATTTTTTCTTTAAAAAATTTTTTAATGTTTATTTATTTTTGAGAGAGAGGGACAGTGCAAGCAGGGGAGGGGCAGGAAGAGAAGGAGATCAAGAATCTATAGCAGGCTCCAGGTTCTGAGCTGTAAGCACAGAGCCCGACACTGGGCTCAAATTCACAAACTGTGAGATCATGACCTGAGCAAAAGTTGGACGCTTAACTGACTGAACCACGCAGGCACCCTATCACTCTTATTCTTATGTTTAATCAGTCACCAAGACCTATTAATTTTATCACCTAAATGTATATCAAAAAATGCCTTCTTCTCTTTTATATCCTTTTATTGCTATTTCCTTACTTAGAGCTTCCTTATTTTCTACTTCTTATTCACTTATTTAACAAATGTTTGGGAGTGCCTATTATTTTCCAATCACTGGACTATGCACTAGGGATATAATGACAGACACAACACATATATTTCCTACCCACAAAGAGGATGTAGTCTCAGAGGGGACACAATCACAGAGATGCATAATTAAATTATAATACATTTTAACTATATTATTTATTATTATTATTTTTTAGTGCTTATTTATTTTCGAGAGAGAGAGACATGGTGTGGGGTGGGGGCAGAGAGAGAAGGAAACACAGAATCCAAAGCAGGCTCCAGGATCCAAGCTGTCAGCACAGAGCCCAACATGGGGCTTGAACCCATGAACTGTGAGATCATGACCTGAGCCAAAGTCGGATGCTTAACTGACTGAGCCACCCAGGTGCTCTGCATTATAGCTATTTTAATTATGTGGTGATAGTATTGAGTGCCAGGACAGTATTAGAGATGGAGCACCTGAGCTCTGTGAATCAGGGAAGACTTCCCAAAGGAGGTGACACCTGATACTTGAAGCTGAGACTTGAAGGATGAGTAGGAATTAGCCTATCAAGGAGGTAACAGGGGGAAGAGGTGGGAATGGCTCTAAGCACAGGCAAGAACATGGGCAAAAACACATAAATGAGGACTTAGTGGACTTGAGGCACTGATGAAAAGCTCTGTATGGACTTTCAATGACTGAGTAATGATGCTGGGGAAATTATTGTAGTTAGGATCCCTAGGAAACAGACGTTGAGACCAACCTGCATGCAAAACATTTCTGGGGGTGTGCTCAGTGGACAATACCTGTGGGGGAGTGAATGAAGCATGAGTGAGCAAAAAGAGAAGTTAAATTGCAGTGCAGTTGCAACACAGGCCTCAAGTGATCTCACAAAGAGCTCCGGAACTAGGAGACCCCTTCAGATATGTCCCAATTTGATGCAAAGGGACCACGTCTTGGCACCCCTGCATCAAGCAGTCATTGGCAAGGACTGTTCATGAGTTGGGAGGATACATAATGTTGAGTGAGGCAGCTTCCTTTGGCTGAGGACAGTCCTGGAGAGGGACTGTGTTAATGGCAACACTCACACAACATGGGGAATAAGTGTCCTTGTCCTAGAGGATCATACCATCCACTTTAGTAGGATAAGCAGAGGCCAGACCTCGCCAAGTTTGTAGGACCTGCCAAACAGTTTAGATGTTGTGGTAAGAACAATGAAAGAGCAATTAGAGAGTTTCAAATAAGTGAGTACATAAATAGGCTGATGTTCTAGACAGACCTCTCCAGAGGATGGATTGGAGGGTGACTAGACCAAACTCAAGGTGGGAGATTAGGAGGCTGTTACAGTGATTGCAGAGAGATAATTAGAGCCAGAACTAGAGTAGTCAGGAGAGAGAGAGCTAAATGGATATTATGGTATTGTGAAATAAAATAAATAAAGATTTGGTCTTCAACCATTGTTCCTGACACAGAGCTCCTAAAACCCTTGGAATTTCCTGTAATGAAAGCCATTAAAGTCTCTTTCGTTAATGAGGGCACTTTTGGACCACACCTAGTGTGGGGGCTGCTTGCCAGTGGAGTCAACCATGTGATTAGAGAGTTGGAACTTTCAGTTCTACCCAGACCTCCAGGGAGGGGAGAGGGTTAGAGATCAAGTTCAATGACCAACAGCCATGATTTAATTACTCGTGCCTATGTAGGAAGCCTCTATAAACACCCAAAAGGATGGAGTTTGGAGAACTTCCAGGTTGATGAACACGTGGAGGTTCAAGAAAGTGGTGCACTCAGAGACCATGGAGGCTCCACGCCCTATGCCCACATCTCTTCATCTCTTCCATCTGGCTGTTCCTGAGTCATATATTTTTATAATAAACTCATATTCTAGTAAGTAAAATGTTTCTCTGAGTTCTGTGAGCCGCTCTGGTAAATTAACACAAGAAGTGGGTTGTGGGAACCTCTAATTTATAGCCAATCAGTTGGAAGCACAGGTGACAACCTGGACCTGTAATTGGTGTCCAAAGTGGGCGAAGTCTTGTGGGACTGAGCCCTTAAGGTTGGGATCTGATGCTGTCTCCAGATAGTGTCAGATTTGAGTTAAATTGTAGGGCACCCAGCTGGGATCAGAGAATTGATGGTGTGGGGGGGAAACACGCATTGTAATTGGTGATCAGAATTGTAGATATCTTTGAGAAACGTTTAGGATGCAGAAGTGACAAAATTGGTTACTAACTGAATGAAGGATAGAGAGAGGGAGGAATCCAGTTTGATGGCTAGATTCTGCATTGTCTACAGAAGCCTCCATTCTGACCCCTTCTGGTCTATTGTCCACATTGCAGCCAGGATGATGGAGCCAATTTGCAAACCTAATTATGTAATTCCCCCTGCTTAGGGGCACGGACTGTCTGCCAATTCCTCCCCAATAAAGTCTAAATTCCCCAGGCTCATGGAAAGCTTTGCAAGTAAGTTACATCTAAATTAAGATCTATAGCATGAGCAAAATATCGGCAAAGGAATAGGGGTAAGTGTGAGGTACATTCCAAGTGGGGAGGGAGGCACACAGATAGCCCTTTACCTCTGGCTAGCAAGGCTGCCTCTTAGAATTGAGGATGCCTCTTTTAGACGAAATTTCTGCTTCTCTGCTTGTTTTTGCCATATGTCTGCTACTCAGCTCTTAGACTTTTGCTGGGACACATGTCCTTGCCTAGACTAATTCCTGAAAGAAAGAAATGTTTGCTCTTGGTCTGGGTTTCTATTTCCTCCAGAACAGGTCCCTTGTCTGAATCATGCTTGCTGTCACCTTGCAGCCAAGTCCTGTCACCTGACAGCCTCTCTGAAAGACACTTAGAATTTTGCATGGATGATGTAAGAACCTCAGGTCCATTACTGTGGCCCACTTAATGGATTTTAGCATTGACTTCAAACCTTACATTATTTTGAAGGACTCAGTACTCTCTAGCCCTTAGCAAACTGGACAGATGTGAGATTTCACAGTAGTTCAACATATTCCACATACCTATGAAAACCAAGTTCTCAGAAGTGTCAGATATATAAGCTATGTAGTGCTGTGGACATGATGGGGAAGATTTTACAAGGACAATCAAACCTCAAAACCTAGGACCACTTGGAGAGGAGGAGGGGCACTGAATGAAGGAGGGGGGCCTGAAACACCAAATTATTTAAAAAGTCAGTACTTTTTAGGACTAAAGATCCAGTTGTGAGGATCACAGTTGTTTGTACGTAGATGACGTGTGTAGGGGACTTGAAACAGCCTCCTTTATTAATTACTGTGATTTTCCCCTTGATGGATTTATTCTCTTATTAATTTGCTACTCTCTTCTTTTCAGATCTTTGGATTACCTGGAAAAGAAGGAGGTAGGAGTGAAGCAATAGGGAGTGGTTTGTGTCATTTCATAGGACTAAATGCTGTTTCAGGATGTGATTTTAAAAAGAAACATACTATAGAAGGAAATTAAATTTGACATTAAGAAGAGTTTCTGACTGGGGTACCTGGGTGGCTCAGTTGGTTGAGTTGGCTGAGTTGGTTGACTTTGGCTCAGGTCATGATCTCACGGTCATGAGTTCGAGCCCCCGCACCAGGCTCACTGCTGTCAGCACAGGGCCCACTTCAGATCCTCTGTCTCCCTCTTTCTCTGCCCCTTCTCTGCTCCTGCTCTCTTTCCTTCTCAGTAATAAATAAACATTAAAAATATTTATATAAAAAAGAAGAATTTCTGACTGATAATTCTGGGGCAAGAAGTTATTGAAGCAATTTGCGATTTTTCTAGTGGATAATGAGATATTTGAGAAATCATTTAAAAGTCTTTAGAGATCTACATTAGAACATAGGAAATCAGGACAGAACCCCCTTAGAAGGCCCCATAAAGGTAACCAAAAATGACAGTCATATATAAATGCTTGTGGAATCTCCAATCAGTGTCAGATATACCTTTAGTTACCTTCTGTCCCCATTCAGCCTTTGTCACCAGCCTTTCCGTTTATCAGTGATGATGTAATTTGACATGAGCAGAGCAAGAAGTTCCTGAGACACTTCCTTTGCCCCCATTCACCTCTTCTTATCCTACCCTCTCTCACTCTTGGCCTGACTCTACTCAGAGCACAGTCTTCTTTGTTCTGGACTTCCTCCCCCTTCTCCTCCATGTTTTACTGGAAATGTCTTCTGGCCAGAATCCTCTCAAGTGGCCACCAGTAGTGCTTTTCCCCCTCTGAAGTGGAGAGCCTGGTCCTGTCTCCTGCAGCCTCAGGATGGGAAAGGTGCTGTCCAGCATTCCTTTGGTGGAATACTCACAGCCTCCCTCTTTGTTGTTGTTGCTGTTTTTTAATTGAAGTATAATTGACATACAATGTCCTATTAGTTTCAGGCATGCATCATAGTGATTTGATATTTTTATACACTATAAACTGATCCCCATAACTCTGGTTACCATCTGTCACCACACAGAATTACTACAATATGGTTGATTATATTCCCTCTGCTGTACATTATATCTCCATGACTTATTTAAGCATGTGCACCAGAGTCCCTAGAACTTCCCAAACCTCTCTTGGTGATCATTCTGGTTTGGCTTTTGAAATCCACCTGAGCAGTTTCCTATGAGTGGATTCTCATGGGAGCCAAGTGTCTGCTCCTAACTGACACTAGTCAAATGCTAGACGCGATGTGCCACGTGTAGCTGGTTGGGCGCGGGTGTCCTATTTGGAGTGTCTGTTCTCAGATCACCTGGTAACCACATCTCTGCCAAGAGCTCCTGAAGTTTTGCCGACATTCACTCAGCTTGGGGAGGTCTTGGAAGTGGGGGAAGGATGCACTGCAGGGAAGGGACTGATTAATGAGCATAGGACTCCTTACTAAGTAGGCCCCAGGGCCAAGGCTGGTCAGCATGTGTAGGAAAGCTGGGTCTTATACAGGCCCCGTGTCTTTTCCAGCATTGGACATACCCTTGGTTTCTGCTGTGAAGGTCCCCAAGAAAGTGGGGCCTCTGGGGACCGATGAGCATTTAGCCCACTGCGGACTGAGCCCCAGGACTTAACATCATGGATTACATTGTGTCCCCACAGAGTATCTGCTTGGGTGGTCTCAGTTCAGTGTTCAAGACCAAACATGGAGTCAATTTTGTGCAAAATATTGGTTTGCCACTAGGGGGCAAAGACTTTTTAGGCAGTTACCTGACTATGGCTAAAATGGTAGTCCTTTCTCTTTTTATATTTGAATAGGACTGTAGTCCATCTACAAAGAGTGCCCATAAACTTTCTCTCTCTTTAATTCTGCCTCCCTCAATAAATTTGATTGATATTCTCAATCAGATTGACTGAATCAATAGAACAGACTGAGTGGGTTAAATTAAAAAATGCTCTTGCAGTCCATAGAGTATCAGGCCCTAGAAATCCACATCTCAAACCAGTCACACGTGGGCTTGGGGGGTGGGCAGGGCTGGCTTGTGTGGACTGCAGATGGGAGAAGGGAGGTTCCTGCTCTTTGCCTACCCCCCACCCCCCAAACACCTCTGTCTTGATGTTATCAGGAGGACAGGGCTGAGATGCAGCAGCTGTGGACAAATCCATGAGGTTCCCAGGATAAAGATTTTTTAAAAAATTTTTATTAGTTTTCTTTATTTTTGAGAGGCAGAGAGAGACAGAGCATGTGTGGGGGAGGGGCAGAGAGAGAGGGAGACACAGAATTGGAAGCAGGCTCCAGGCTCTGAGCTGTCAGCACAGAGCCCGACATGGGGCTTGAACCCACAAACCGTGAGATCATGACCTGAGCCAAAGTTGGATGGTCAACTGACTGAGCCACCCAGGCACCCCCCACCCCCAGGATAAAGATTTTCATTGCAGCCCAAGGCAAGGGTTCATAGGCTGTTGCTTCACAAAGTAGGCCAGGGTGAGAGGCCACTCAGTGTTCCCCCTCTTTCCTGCCCCTACCTAGGAACCAACAGCCCAGACTGTCCCTCTTCATCTAACACCTACTTCTTCATCAAAATCTCCTCTTCTAGGGAGCTGCCCTCTTCCTACCCTCCAGCTTACTCACAGGACTATAATGAATTCTTTAGGGTATCTTGAGAGAATCTATGCTGGTATTAAATTCAGAATGGAATTGCCTCTGCCTGGAGTGCCAGTCCTGTGTCATGATCCACACTAGACATCACTGATTATTAAAAGGGATTTAGGTAATTCTCAAAATCAAAAAGTCCTTTCAGATCATTTGTTAAAAATGAAGAGCCAGTGAAAAGGGAACTGAGAAGCACTGGGAGAGGTGAGGAGAGAGCTGATGGCCCCTGGAGAGCATAGAAAACCCTCCCCTCACAGTTAGTCTACACTTGGGTTTCCAGGCAACAGGAGTCTAGGACTGCACAGGCCCCACCCCAGCTATGCAGCTTTCCGGGGACAGGGACAAGCAGTTCCTCAGACTCAGAGACACACAGATCAGAGGTAGAAGAGCACAGAACACATCAGGCCAAACTTCCCCATGTGAGAAGAAGCTGGGAGCCACAGGAGTGGCCTTGGCTTCAGAGGCAGGGGCAAAGCCCTGGGCCCAGCCCCAGACTGTGGCTCCATTACATCATGCTACCTCTTGGTCCTTGCTCAATGTTCCTGATCCTTGAAAAACAACAGTTGACCTTGAACATGGATTTGAACTGGGTGGTTCCACTGATACGTTTTTTTTTCCAGTGCGGTACTGTAAATTTATTTTCTCTTCCTTATGATTTTCTTGATACTATTTTCTTTTTTTCCAGTGTACTTCATTTTAAGAATAATGTATAGAAGTATATAATACACATAACATGCAAAATATATTAACTGACTATGTCATTGGTAAGGCTTGTGGTCAACAGTAGGCTATTAGTAGTTAAGTTTTAGGGGTGTCAAAAGTTATATGTGGATTTTTTTACTGTGTTGGAGGGGTCAGTGCCCTTATCCCCCACATTGTGCCAAGGTCAAATGTACTACACATGAATGGCAATCTTTCGCCAGAAATGGTAGCCCTGACAAACCCTACATGGGATGCTGTAGTCTCTGATATGATCCTTTCTCAAACCCACATGTTGTGGCCCTTGAGAGGTGGAGTCATTGGCAGTGATGCTTTTCCTGGCCAAAGACTGGGTTATGGAGGTGAGTGTCATGTAGACTCTTGCATAAAATGAGAGTAGAGAGCTGCCATGAATGATGGTCATGGGTATCTAAGGAGATAAGAGGCTTTGAGAAAACTGGACTCCCTGTGCTAGTGGGCAAGAACACTCACAAAACCTTGCTTTATCTCTGGTATTTCCATGCAGCGAGTTCTAAAAGATCCAGAGAGCTTTTTGCTACAAAGATGTAAAGGTCAAGTCTCCCAGTTCTGCATGGGACCATGTTCTCCTCAATCATTTTCTTCTGCCTAGGAGGGACAGGAAGCTCTGCACCAGCCTCTGCCAAGCGCTCCTGAACAATAATTGCATTTGTGCTTATGTGTGTGCCCATGTACCGTAGGCATACCAAGCACCAAGAAGTAAAAGTCAGTGAGAGACTGGGTCAAGGCAGAAAGTCCCATGTCACATTTCTGTTGTGTGCTTGAGCTCTTTGAAGACTGCCCAAGCCCTCTTAAGCCCAGAAGAGAGTGGGAGCCAAGTACTCCCACAAGTGTACTACTTTTTCTGTCTCAGGTATGTCTGTGGTCTGGTTGCACCAGGGACTGAGAAGGGTCTGGGCAGGAATCCTTGAGGGCTAGGGGTGTAGTAGGAAGGGGAAGCCTGGAGGTTACAATGTTGGTCAGTGGCAGAGTAGATTCTCAGCCCCACTGCAGGGCAGGGCTGTCTCCAACCAGCACTATGTTTGGAGGTAACTGATTTGAGGTCCTTCTGCATCTTCTAGGGCCATCTGGTCTCTACCACTGCTTTGGTCCACCAGCAAAGGGCAAATGTTTTTGGCAAAGCAGTGAGATCATGCACTAGAATAGTTTTAAGTGGTCGATAAAAGTTTAGTTAACCTTCCTTCCGGGTCCTTAACCCCCATGTAATTATAGCTTTAAGCCTGAAATTGGGCTTTCCCAAAGTAGTGATTTTACATTGTCCCCTGGAGCTAAGAAGGTCATGAGTTCTTTCCTCATGTATACAAATGCCTTCCTCCACAAGGACCTGCCTTCCCCATGGAAACATTGGGAGACATGAAGACTGTGCTGGGGTTTCCTTAGCCTGCCCAAGCAGGCTCTTTCTTCTTCCAAATTAGAAAGGGCCCAAGAGGGGCAGTGGGTCCCACTGAGGCTTTACACACAGGAGCAGTCCTTATTAAGGCACCATGACACCTACTTTTACATGAGCAGGGAAATGACATAATGGAGCCATTCAGCCAAATGTCAAAGTCAATATGTGCTCTAAGAGATGTAATAAATGCGTGAATAATTTACCTAAGTTTTCTGGTTTTATGGGACTCTTTAAAGTCACAGATATACCCCTTGGATTTCTTTTAAGTCCGTTATTTACATTTTAAAAAATTACATCTTTCTTCCTCTTAAAAATCCAAAATCAATGAACTTTAAAATGCGGGGAAAAGTTAAGGAGACTGCACTTAGTCTGGCTCCAGATGATGCGCACCCCCAGAACCCTGCACCCACACATGGTGGTTGTCCTTGTTGTTCTGTTTGGTGACACAATACACTCTCCTTTGCCTTGGAGTTCTGGGGACAAAAGGACGACCTGTCAGATTGGGGAGAATCAAAAGCAAGTGGCAGTTGCTGTCCAGATGGCATTATCCTGATGCAGAACCCCCAGAAGTTTTGTCAAAGCTGCTAAGTGGACCTGCTATTGCCAGCGGGCTGGGGCTCAGGGTTGGGGGGTGGTGGGGTGAGGCCAAACAAGTGTGATGAGCACTAGTTGGGGCCAGGATCCAGCAGGTCAGGCAGGCAGCTTCCTCTCCCAAACCTGCAAGACTAGGCACCTGACATGTAAGTGCCACTGGCTCCTCAACGTGCCTTTCAGGTGTGGGAAACACCAGGAGGCAAAGTTTACACGTCTTCTGGCTAATTCTACCCAAACAAACACAATTCTTTCAAAATCTACCAGTGCAATTCAACATAGGGTTTCACTTAATTTGCAGAGAGCAAAGCAAAACCAACACATATTTTGAAAAGAAAAAAAATATTTACTTTGGTTGAGGTATCTTCATCCCCAGAGTTCTAATTTGAAAAGTGGCATAAAGCAGCTCCTCTTCCTTTTTAAAGAGGAGCCAAGACATACCGTTGGTCTCCGTGGGGCTTGGCCCAGGGCTGCCTGCATCTTATTCTCAAGAAAACGTATTTTGTATTCGCTCTTTGCATCCAGAAAATGCTGACCATAATTGAACCACGCTACCCACAATCGTGACCATAATGCAGATCTGCAGCTTGGTTAGGAAGGTTCATGAGCGTCGCTGGAGCCAGCAGACCCCGTGAGTCCTCAGCAGAGCTTTCAGTCTGCATTTGCAGACATGCAGATAGGTATAGCACATTTGTTTCCCTTTAAGAAATGTACACTTTATAGCATGGCTTTTCTTCACTGAGTTCTTACTCTGCTTTGCACTTTCCAGTGCACTTCTAAGGTAGGGATTATTTGAAATTTTATTTTATACTTTTATACTATCAGTGCAGAGCCGGATGCGGGGCTTGAACCCACAGACTGTTAGATCATGACCTGAGCCAAAGTCAAGAGTCAGACGCTTAACCAGTTGAGCCACCCAGGGTGCCCCTATACCTAAAAATTTTTAATTTAATCCTAAAAACTCCTGAGGGGGGAAATACATCTTAAAAATCATTACTTTTTTGAAATAAAGATAAAAAAAACTTGTTTCTGGAAGGTTTATTTACCAGTTTATGTAGCCCATAAGCTTGTCTCTGAAGCCCTGAATACAAGTATCTTCAGGTATTTATTATTCTCTGACAGCTTTGAGATTGGCAAATTAGAGAAATTGCCTTTCTTTGATAAATTCAAATCTGGAAACTGCTGCCACACAAGAAGAATTGTATCTAAATTGCGCTAATATCAGTGTCTTGAGATGATGTTCACTTGATAGGAAAAACTGTCAGTATTACTATGTCAGATGCTGATTTGGAAATAGCTTTAATGCAATTGATAATTATTGGAATAATAGCTACAGTGAATTTAGTATTGAGTCAAGAAGACTATAATTTTGTTTTACTACCTTTACTGTTTGGAATAACAGTTGAATTATCAAAAAGTAAAGAAATGGTAAAAGCAATGTGATGTGTTCTAAGCTATAAGATGCAGTGGTTTATCATCAATAACCTTCTTACGAATAAACATACCTTCATAACTGTCTGACAACAGTGACCCAGCCTTCATGAATACAACTATCCTATGACAGAGTTTAGGAAGGCAGTAGCAATGACATAAAGGGACAGCATTTGTGGCCCATGTCCCTTTGGCTCAGAGATAAAGGGAGAAAAGCATCTAACTTAAGCTTTTGAGCTCTCAGTAGGATGATGATAATCATATTTTTACTCCAAAGTTTCTTGTTTTATGGTAGGCTCTGCATCAGTGATAACCAGTTGCTTTTCATTAGATTTTGCTCTAGTTAAGTGTCCATGGATAGCCCTTCCCCCTCTCCTCTGCCCTTTATTACTACCACACTCACCACCCCCCCCCCCCATTGTATGTATTAAGACTTACATGTGCTTTTAAAATAAGAGCTATCCAGGAAGGCTTCTGATTCAGTGACACCTCCCTCTCCACTCCTAACCCCACTATTTCCAAAGTAGCCCTCATGAGCCACACTTTCTGATAGTCCATTCTTGTGTAATCTCTTCCCCCAAATCTAGGCTGGCCTGATGACTTGCTCTTGACCAGTAGTATGTGGCAGGGATGACTCTGTGATACGTCAAATGTTATTTAGAAGAACCTTGCAGCATCTACTGGGACCTCTTGGAATGTTAGCTCTGGGGAAGCCAGTGCTATGCAAACAGTCTAACTGCCTTGAGACCTCCATGTTGTGAGGAAGCCCAAACTAATCATGTGGAGAGATTATACGGAGAAGCCCAAACAGCAACCAGCTGTTCCAGTTATCCCAGTGAAGGAGCCAGACATGTAAGTGATAAACCCATCATAAATATTCTGCCTTGTCGGGCATTGAGATGATGCCACCTTCAGCTGCCATCTGATAGTAACCATGGGACTCCAAGAGAAAGCAATCACCCAAGCCCAGACAACTCACATAACCATGAGGGGTAATAACTTCCCCTATAAATCAGTAAGCTTTGTATTTTGTTACGCAGTGATAGATAACTGGGACATCCACCATTGCAGGACAGGATGGCCATGAAGATAGCTTTCCACATCTATCTTTTGTCAGTCTCCTTGGCTTAAGTATGAAAACATGCATAACTTTCTTATTTTCATATGCAATTTAGTTCTATTAATGGTCATGAGGACTAAGTCATTCCATTTAGAGTCATGATAATTGGAGCATTTTGAAAACATCCACATTGTAGAAACCACGCCTATCCCTCTGTCCCTTATTCCTGCCCTGATTGTGTACCAGTGTACTTCCTGGACAGCATATCACCCGTTGAATGTGCTCAGCTCACTGGAGGGGAGAAGCTTAGGTAGCTACACACATCCAAGGCACATCAGCTTGAAGACAAAGGCAGTAAGAGGAAGGGGCTGAGAATCAGTGCCAGGTGGGTAGGGGAGACACTTGGCCTCTCCCATCTCTTGGCACCAGCTTTTCCCAAGGTCTTCTCCCAATATCTGACCCTCTCACTGCCATTTCCATTTTTTCAAGGTATGTTAATTTCCTTTTCCATCTTGGAAAAGAGGTTGGAGAATCCCCTTCCCTTCAAGTTCAATGAGACAAGGTTGGAGTTTTTCAAAAGGAACATTTACTAGGAAACTAAAGGGAAACCAAACAGAATGCAAGAGAACAGAGGCAGAGTTGCTGATGGGTTCAGGGAGTTCAAATTCAAAATGGCCTCTGGCCACAGCTGGACTGGCTAGATAAAGCTTTCTAGACATAAAGCCACCTGCCTGCCATGCAGACAGGCTTCTTTGCCTGCTGGCTCCTACAAAGCCACCTTCTGTTTCATATCAATAAGCCAGTAACATACTCAGTAGTACCCAGGGCTGCTAGCTCTCTGGGCAGGAAGATCTTTGGGTGGGTGGGTGGGTGGGGGGGACAATAGGCACAGCTGCCCCAGGATCTCCTACCCAGGTTCTCAGTGCCAAGGACATGTCAAAGTTTATTGGGATGGCTGCCTGATATCTGCTGTGGCCAGTCTGGTTTCTCTGGGACCATTCTTCTGGGCTCATCTGCCTGGCTCTAGAGACAGTATATCTGCTGGCTATCCAGCTGGCACATGTCCTTCATGCTTTGGTTTGGAACACTGGTATGGTGGAGGATGTCTGAATGGGGAGGAAGAGTCAGAGTGGAACCTTGGGCAAGGAAAGTTGAATTCTCATGTCATCGGATGCAGGCAGAACCTTGGGTTCTCTTTGGATCCCGGTTGTTGAAAGCCAATCAGAGATGGAAATGGACTAGGCAGGCTGGGGAACACGTGAAGCTGAAGTGTGGTTAACACTGCCTTACAGAACCAAAGGCCTCTATTTAGATGTGAAATCAGTGTAGAGTTTCTTACACCAGGCAGCTGTGGCAATAAGAACTTTCTGAAGACATGCAATGATCCTGCTTCTACCCAGTTAGCCCCATAGTGAAATGTTAATTCAGACAAAGATAATGAGCTTCCCAGGATGTTATCTTGGAGAAGTGGTGCAATGTGTGGTTGGGATACCCAATTACCTTGCACCCATGATGGGAGAGAGAGGACCACTAGGTAACAGCCACCTCCTCCCCCCCACCCCAAGGTATGCTAAGGCCTTTGGTTTCATTTGTATGGAGGCAGAAGCAATGAGGATGAGGAGCAGAGCTGGCAGTGGGTTGGCTGATGTGGTCACAAAGGAAAAGCTGAGTAATGAATGAGATACCCGGGGAGAGCCCTTGACCTTCACTCTTGTAGGTATTTCCATTCCCCAAGTGCTGTGAAAGTGATATATGTGTCTGGAAGTGAAAGGAAACCTGTCTGTGGCTTCCCAAGGCTATGCCCCTGGGTTGTTGCATATGGAAATACCCCAGAAAGCACTCAGACCAAGAAGGCCCAAAAGTTGTGCCTTTCTCAGGGGAGGGTTGTGTTACCTCTCCATCAACTCATCTCACACAATGGTACACCTGTTCTTGACGCCGTTCCCCTGGTGGACAAATATGCCCTGAAAGGGTATTCCAGAATGCTTATGCCATTGAGATGCTTGCCTCCCTAACAGAGATAGATGGCAATTAACTTTCATTCTAATGTCAACACCAGTTGCAAGGAAGTGGCTGCTGGTCATCTAGAAAACGCTGTTGAGGATTCTGGCTCCTCAGAATCTAGGTGCAGCACAAGAAACATCTATGATCAACTGGTACTCTCTGCCATGTGCATGGGAGGGGGCAGTGAATTTGCTGTGAATTAACCCTCCTTGCACTAGATTTTCTCTAGGGGAACAGCCTGTTTATCCTCTGACTCTCCTGGGTCTATTCCTTGCAAAGCTGGAGCACTTCTTGGGGTAAAATTATTTTCTGAAGACAGTTATTAGCTCAAAGGTAGTCCAGTATGAATTAGATCTGCTGCCTATTTAGCACCTGGATATATTTTTAAGTATTCCGTCCTTCCAGGGCATTCAAGCAAATAACATCATGTCAGAGTGACATTGCCAGAGCAGGTGCTATGACCCCATCACCAAGGGCCTCGTGTTAATCACTAAGAATCCCAGTGCTCTAGGGTACTCTTAGTGTTCTCACTACATCAGGTGGTTTCTTCCACAGTCCAATCTTGGTTCTTGGCCATGACAGTCATGCTTCCCCTGCAGCACACCACCTTAGGCCACTTGAGGATGGCCAGGCCATTCATATTCACTAAACCTAATATGGAAAGAGGGCCAGTTATTGCTGTGGTTACAGCTCAGCATTTGGTCACTGCAGTCGTCCGGGTGTTGTTCGATGGGAAAAGTTACTTAAGATCTTTGTAAGGTGGTTGTCCTACTGTGTCCTCGGCACAAACAATCCTCTTACCAATAGTCATCGTTTCTGTAGGAAGAAGAAACAAAGAGAATGCTTTGGTTTTCATCCATATATATTCTTTTATTTTTAAAACTGAAGTATGATTAACATACAGTGTTATTTTAGTTTTAGGTGTACAATGTATTGATTCACAATTCTATACAACACTCAGTGCTCACTATGGTAAGTGTAGTCACCATCTGTTGCCATACAATGTTATTATAATATTATTGACTATATTCCCAATGCTGTACTTTTCATCTCCATGACTTATTTATTTTAGAACTGGAAGTTTGTATTTCTCAATCCCCTTTATGTATTTCACCCATCCCCTCCACCTGCTTCCCCTCTAGCAACCACCAATTTGTTCTCTGTATTTAAGAGACTTTTTTTTTTTTGGTTTATTCATATGTTTTGTGTCTTATATTCCCTATAGAAGTAAAATCATACGGTATTTGTCTATGACTTATTTCACTTTGCATAATGCTTTCTAGGTCCATCCATGTTGTCACAAAATGGCAAAATCCCATTCTTTTTTATGGTTGAATAATATTCCATTATATATGTGTAGACATACACACCACAGTTTCTTTATCCATTCATCAATCGATAGATACTTGGGCTGCTTCCGTATCTTGGCTATTGTAGGTACTGCTTCAATAAACATAGGGGTGCATGTATCTTTTCAAATTAATTAATGTTTTTGTTTTCTTTGGAATTTTGGTATTTTCTTTGGAGTTTAGTGGAATTACTGAATCATATGGCATTTCTAATTTTAATTTTTTGAGGAACCTCAGTACTGTTTTCCACAGTGGCTGCACCAGTTTACATTCCCACTAACAGTGAACAACAGTGCACAAGGGTTCCTTTTTCTCCACATCCTCACCAACACTTGTTATTTCTTGTGTTTTTGATTCTAGCCATTCTATAGGTGTAAAGTGATATCTCATTATGGTTTTGATTTGTATTTCCCTGATGGTTAGTGGTGTTGAGCATCCTTTCTTGTATCTGTTGGCCATCTGTATGTCTTCTTTAGAAAAATGTCTATTCAGGTCCTCTGCTCATTTTGTAATAGGATTATTTGTGGAGTTTTTTGGTACTGAACTATAGAAGTTATCTATATATTTTGCATATTAACCTCTTTTTGGACATATCATTTGTAAATATCTTCTCCCATCCATAAGTTGCCTTCTTGTTTTGTTGATGGTTTCCTTCACTGTTCAAAAATTTATTATGGTGTAGTCTCAAGAGTTTATTTTTGCTTTTGTTTCCCTTGCCTGAGGAGACATATCTAGAAAAATGTTGCTAAGGCCAACGTCAAAGAAATTACTGCCTATATTTTCTTCTGGAAGTTTTATGGTTTCAGGTCTCACATTTAGGTCTTTCATTCATTTTGGGTTTATTTTTGTGCACAGTATAAGAAAGTGGTCCAGTTTCATTCTTTTGCATGTAGCTGTCCAGTTTTCCCAGTATCATTTATTGAAGTGACTGTCTTTTCCCCATTGCATATTCTTGCCTCCTTTGTCATAGATTAAGTGACCATATAAGCATGGGTTTATTTCTGGGCTCTCTATTCTGTTCCATTGATCCATGGGTCTATTTTTGTATCTGTAGCATACTTTTTGGGGTTTAGAGGGAATATATCTCCACATTATAAAGGCTATATATGACAAACTCACTGATAATATGATACTCAATGGTGAAAAACTGAGAGCTTTTCTTCTAAGATCAGAAAATAGACAAGAATATCCACTCTTACCACTTTTTTATTCAACATAGTACTGGAAGTCCTAGCTGTAGCAATCAAACAAAAAAGAAATAAATGACATCTAAACCGGTAAAAAGAAATACAACTTTCACTATTTGCAGATGACAGGATACTGTATAGAGAAAACCCTAAAGACTCTACAAAAAAACTATTAGAACTGATAAATGAATTCAGTAGTTTCAGGATACAAAATTAATATACAGAGAGGTGTTGCATTTTTACACACTAATAACAAAGTAGCATAAAGAAAAATTAAGAAAACAATCCCCATTACAATTACACCAAAACGAATAAAATACCTAGCATGGTCACACGACCATGGAGGTAAAGACCTGTACTTTGAAACTAAAACACTGATGAAAGGAATTGAAGACAACACAAACAAGTGGAAAGATATTCCAATGCTCATGGGTTGGAAGTATTAACATTATTAAAATGTCCATACCATCCAAAGCAATCTACAGATTCAATTCAATCCCTATCAAAATACCAACAACATTTTTCATAGAGCTAGAACAAATAATGCTAAAATTTGTATGGAACCACAAAATACCCTGAATAGCCAAAGCAATCTTGAGAAAGAAGAACAAAGCTGAAGGGACGCCTAGGTGGCTCAGTTGGTTAAGCATCTGATTTCAGATCAGGTCATGATCTCACAATTCACGAGTTCAAGCTCTGCATTGGACTCTGTACTGATAGCTCAGAGCCTGAAGCCTGCTTTGGATTCTGTCTCCCTCTCTCTCTGCACCTCCACTGCTTTACTCTGTCTCTCTCTCTCTCTCTAAAAATAAATAAGTAAATAAAGAAGAAGAACAAAGCTGGAGGTATTAGAATTCTAGATTTCAAGATATACTACAAATCACCCATACATTTTTTAATGTGCACCAAATAAGTGCTAGGCACTGTGATAGTTGCTGGGGATATAGATATCATGAGTGAGACACATGCTTCCTTTTCAAAGGGCTCACAGGGGGAGAAGTTAGAATGTGAGAAGCTGAATGACAGAGTTGTACATAAAATGCATAGGGAAGGACAAGGGGATTGGGGAGGTCTACAGAGAGGATTCTGAAAGATAAGTCAAGCTGGGCTGTTTAGGCTAAAGGGGAGTCCATCAGGAGAGAAGGAGGGAAGGCCAATTTGGGCAGAGGAAAGAGTTTGTGCAAAGGCACAAAAGCAGGAAAGGTGTATGTTTGGCCCATTGGAGGAAGTGGCAGAATTTGGAGTGAGGAATAGAAGGGGAGGAAGTAAGGCTGGGGAGGAGAGAGGGGCGTCTGTGCGGTGCCACATTCATTCCTTTTCTTCAAGCTGTGAAGGATGGGCTCTTTCAGTGGAGTCCAGACTTAGAGTAGCAGGATCTCTCATGTTTCACACTCAGTGGAGCATCAATTTAATTTAAACTCAGAGCATCTTCCAGTATAGATTAGGGGTATTAATGCTGCTGTCCCAGAGAGAAAGAAAACTGGAATCAGTCCCAAGGACACAGCAATAACAAAAAATATACATGTTAACTATGGGAGATTCACAAACATTGTGAAACTAGAATACATGGACTGCATTTCAAGGATCAAATGTTCACATGTGAGGCTATAACTTAGAGCAATAAAAGCTAGAGCATACACTGTAGACAGACTGTGACCTTCGAATGTAAAGTGTGTGCCTGGGCTTGGGCACACCCATACCCCTGGGAAAGGGATGTTCCTTCCTGAGTCTAGGAGGAAACTGTGAATGGATATTTGTCTTATATTGTGATTCAAAACAACCTTCCCAGACCAGCTAATGCTCTGGAGCACCCCATGAATGGCTCTCCTTCCCAGCCTACCACCCACATCCTGCAGGATCTTCCCAGAGCCCCTTTTCTCAGCTGTGAGACCCATACCTGCAGGCCCAGCTTGCCAGTCCCTGAGTCTTTCCTTATCTGGGAAGGCAAACGGTCAACAGGCTTAGCCTCACCAAAGAATTAATTGTGCTATTAGCCAACTAGGCCATGTGCCATATTCCTTCAGGTTTTGAGTACCTATTATGTGCCAGGTGCTCAGATATGCACTTTACAAATCCTTAAAAGGACCCTATGAGGCTCTTTACTGGAGGACATAAAAATATAGGAAGATTAATCTGCCCAAAGCCATACTGTTACTATGAGTCAGAGCTGGGATTTGAACCCAAGACTTGTAACTTCAAAGTCTATGCTTTAGCAATTACATTGTTCCTAAATTCACTCTGTAAGTCCAGTCTATACATCTGAGCTTCTGCCTTGGTTTTCTAGATACTGTAAATCAGGAGAAGGAACACTAAGAAATCCTAGTCTGAGCCAGTAGCATGCAGCAGATACCATAGCCCACTTACAGCTTCCAACCTTACTACTCCATTTGGATTCCCCCGGCTAGTGACCTGCCCATGTACTTCATTTGCCCCCTCAATTTTATGCACAACCTCAGTCTTCCCTGTTCTGACTTTAGTTTCTCCTCTCCATTTGAAGCATTTGAAGCAGCCAAATGGCCAAATTATAGGGCAGCTCTGACCTGACCTCCACAGCTGGGTTTTGCTCACTTGGCGAGTTTCCTTGTGGAAAACTGGAATCAAACGCAGCCCCTGGGAATACCGTGGGGTGCCTATTCTCTTCTTTAGCTGGATCTCCCTCTTCTATGGTTGGGTTTATTTTCTGGGCCCTGATCCTGTCTGGTCCCAGTATCCTTTGTGTTCTTACTCTGGACAGTGCCATGAAGGCCCCAGAATGTTTTTGGTCTTCCAGCCCACAAGCTGACAGGATAAAGGAGTTTCGATGTCTGGTGGAATGGTGGTGTGGTCGTCTCTACCAGGGGTCTTGCAAGAGAAGCTTCTCGGAAATGAACTTTTCCTAGGGAAAGTCAGATATACAATTCAGGTGTGGAAGAAGTAGTTCGGTTGTTACAGGAGAAGGGTAGTTTTGAATGTGGCATGGGTGAATTGTGCTGTGGCCCAACCTCTTTTGTTTGTCTTTTGTCGGGGGAAAGACCGGAAAAGCTCAACAAAACCAAAGAAAACGAAGTAAGTAAATTACAACAACTTCCCATACTCTTACTACCTAATGAGCTGTTTCTCAGCCAAGATTTCTATAAAATAAAGCGTAAGGAAAGATTTTTCTACAGTTCAGAAGAGTACTGACCCAGTAGGGCTTTGGTGGGGGGATAGGGTGGTAGAGACTGACAGCAATGGCAGCACAAACATTGGTGGCCATAAGTCTGGCCTAGCTGGTTCCAAGCTGGCACCAGGCCCATCTCAGTGGGCAGAAGCAGCAGTGTCCTTGTTATCAGACCAGTGCCCTCCCAGGAAGCACCAGGGGCTTGGAAGGTATCAGGAACTTCAGTGGCATCAACAGGAAGTAGTGGGTACAATCTTATCAGAACAGAGGGGAATTTAAGTGAATTGAATTGTCCTGAGACATACAGATCCGATTTAAATTAAATTGAATTGAAACCAAAGATGAGAACTGTCTCAATGAAAACCGTAATGTGAAGTGACATTTCGATCACAAAAATGACAGCTGATGTGAGACAGGCCATTGAAACTGACCCCAAATTAAGAACATGAAAAGACTGAGTGGATCATTAGATAATATCTTCCTGTGAATTTGAAAATGGGTTTTGATTACAGGAAGTATCTAAGGGCTTTGAACTAAGAGGCTTGTCAAAAATTGAAGTGACTCATTACATGATTCAATCTTACATGGGCTTATTATTGTTAAGCTTGTATTTAAAATTTTTATTTAAAAATCACAAAAATCTCATGATTTTGTTGACTATTACTTAGCACTGCTTTGGAAATATATGAAGAAACATCAGGCCCTCCTGCTTACAATATGATTAGCTTCTTTTTTCTTTCCCCGAAGCGGGCATTCTTTATTCTTCATTGCCCCTCACCCTTTTAAGAATCATGTTAAAGAAATAAAGCAGGGTGAATGTGACTATTCTTTTAGTCAGGAGACTGGGGTGATAGCTGGAAAAGGAGAGTCCATTTGGGTAGTAACTACTATTTGTGGGGCACTCAAGTGCTCTTCTCTATCCTAAGAGCTTTGCATAGTTTACTTCATTCAATGCTTGCCTGGACCCTCTGGGATAAATATTACAGTTACATTTTTTACAGAGGTAACTGAGTCTGAGAAAGGCCAAATAACAAAGGTAGTGAATGGCAGAGCCAGGATTTGTTATCATGTGTTTACGGGTTCATAATGTATGCTCTTAAGTACCATGCCCAGGACAGCAAATTATCATACCCTGAATGCCAACTACATCATGGCGCCTTTCTTTTTTTTATTTATTATTTATTTTTTTTAATGTTTATTTGTACTTTTGAGAGAGAGAGAGAGAGACAGAGCATGAGTGGGGTAGGGACAGAGAGAGAGGGAGACACTGAATACAAAGCAGGCTCCAGGCTCTGAGCTAACAGCTCAATGCAGGGCTCCAAACCACGAACTGTGAGATCATGACCTGAGCTGAAGTTGGATGCTTAACCGACTGAGCCACCCAGGCACCCCATCACAGAGTCTTTCTAAAAAGGATTTCCAATTCAGAGGATAATTCTGAACAGTACAGACTTCATAGGAAAGTGTATTAACATCCACTGTGAAGTCAACCTTGAGGGGAAAGGTGGTGAATGGTGGCGGCATGTATGACATGTACATTGTTACTGAGAAGGTTCATCAGAAACAAGCAAGAAGCAAGGGCTATAAGTGAGGTGTCATTAAAAAGGTATAGGGGAGTCCTGTCACAGTTTCCAGATGAAGGGCCAAGTTAGTGAATTATTGCAAGGCAAAGCTTACTCTACCTGATGGGAGTTGAGCTGATATTTGGAGTTTGTTACTCCGAGTTTATAATTTGTTACATTTATTCATTAATTCATTCAACAAACATTTATGGAGCACCAGGCAAATGTGAGGACCACTAGAAACACAAAGATGACCAATGCACACCCTATCCTCAAGAGCTTGCAGTTGTCAGTAAATGGCTAGAGAAACAGGCCACTGAGGAAGAAAAGAGAGTAAATGAAGTCTCATCAAGAAGCCTGATTGAAATTGCTATGTGTGGGTGTGTGTGTGGGGTGGGGGAGAGACTGTGTGTGTGTGTGTGTGTGTGCGCGTGTGTGTGTGCGCGCGCACTTGCACACATGTGCATGTGTACAGGATTCCATTTTCCCAAGTCGGAGAAGAAAAAGGAAAAAAGTTATAAAAAAAACTGGGTCAGGGTGAAAGTTGAAAGGTTCCTAGGATATATGAGATGCACTGGATTGTGACACGCAATCCCACTAAAAAAGCATGGTGTTCTCCCACTGACAGTACAGCTAGAAGCCAACTATAAGCCAACATAAGAAGGGACTTGCCTTGTTAAAGCACAGCTCTGGTGAAATATTCCAGGGGGCCATCCACGCCCTTCCCCATGTCCATGCACAGGTATCCTACCTTTGCAGTTTGGGACTTGGACCTCTCAATGGCCATCTGTAATCTCAGGTGCTACCAAAGACTTGGTAATTCTGATCGTATTATTTAGAAAATTAACTTTGTAACACCAGCAAGGTATAACAAACAAGAATTCAAAACAATGAAGTAATGATGCTTTTTTGTGTAAGTTATATTTATTTGAGTGTAAGAACACATTTTGTTATCACAGTTCTGCTTTATGTTGAGGTAAGTGCTTATAATATATTAAAAATTACAGGATTTATGATTTTAATAGATACATTTAGGAAAAGTTGACTTGTTAAATTTACTGAACATTTAAATGCTCAGGAAAATCCAATATACTAAGTTTAGAAATTTATTTTCTAAGATGTTGAAATGCTTAAAGTAGTGTAATCTAAAAGTATATGATTTTATTTATTAGCATTGGAAGAGTTAACAGTGCTTGAGAACCATTTTGTTTAACACCTACTGTGTTAGATGTTTGAAGTGTTTGATGTAATCACTCTTTAGATTTGTGACTTCAGTTTGAAATGTTTAGGGAAATTAGCCAATCAATTGCTTAAACAGTGTTTAAGTATTAGGAAAATTTTACTTGCTAGATGTATAAGGTCTTTTCTTTAATTTGAAATGTTTAAGAGAATTTGATTAAGTGTGAAATCAGTGTTTAGCAGCTTAGGGAAATATAATCTGTCAAATTAGTGAACTAATTGAGAATTAAACATGGAAAAAATGAAAATGAGTACTTTAATTTCAAAACGAAATGATTAGTTTCATAAATCATTGTAATAGCTAATATCATATATAGCATTTAGTATGTACTGTTCTAAGAATATTACATCTATGAATTCCTTTTCTCCTCACCACAGTTCTCTGAGGTGGGTACTATTATTATCCCCATTTTACAGATGAGGAAGTCAAGGAACAAAGATGTAAAAGGACTACTTTACCAAGTGCTATGGAATGAACTGTATACCCCACAAAATTCATATATTGAAGCCCTAACCTCCAACGTGATGGTATTTGTAGATGGGATCTTTGCAGGGTAGTTAGGGTTAGATGAAGTCCCAAGGATGGGGTCATCATGATGGGATGACCTAAGAGATGGGATTAGCTAAGAGACATCAGAGAGCTGGTGCTCTTCCTCTCTTTCCACTTGCCATGTAAGGACACAGTGAGAAAGCAGCCATCTACAAGCGAGGGAGAGAGTCCTCACCAGAACCCAACCCTGGGGGTACCTAATCTTTGACTTCCAGCTTCCAGAACTGTGAGAAATAGATGTGGTGTAAGCCCCCCAGTCTGTGGTATTTTGTCACGGCAGCCCAAGCTGAGGCATCAAGTGCCTCCATTTCCTAGGGCTTTCATAACAAAATACAACAAACTGGGGGACTTAAAATAATAGGAATTTATTCTCTCACAGTTATGGAGGCCAGAAGTTTGAATTCAAGGTGTCATTGGGGCTGTGCTCTTTCTAAAGACTCTACAGAAGAATCCTTCCCTGGCCTCTTCCTGGCTTCTGGTGGTTGCCAACCATCATGGTGTTCCTCGGCTTTTAGTTGCATCACTCCACCATCTCTGCTCCGCTGTCACACTGCATTCTCCTTGCTAGCTCTCTCTGTGTCTTGACATGGTCTTCTTATCATAAGGACACTAGTCATTGAATTTAAGGACGATCCTAATCCAATAAGACCTTATTTTAATGTAGCTGAATATATCTGCAAAGATTCTTTCCAAAAAAGATTGTGGGTAGATTAGCATTTTGGAAGGACACCATTAATGCAGTATCCCATGTCACCAATATCCAGCACATTGATAAAGTCCATGTCAGTTCTCAGTCTTCATCTTATTTGACTTATTGGTAACCTTTGACAGATCTGATAACTCCCTTCTCCTGGAAACAATTTCTTCTTTCTTGTCTTTGGACACTCCTGGTTTTCTAATCATTTCAATGACTTTCTCCTTCTCAGTCTCTGTTGGTTTCTCTTTTTTTCCTAGCTTTAAGTGTTGGAATGTCCCAGTTTTTAATCCTTGGACTTCTTCTCTTCTCCATTTATATGTCAACCATCTTTACAACATCAGTTTGACCTTTCTCTGGAATTCTAGATTTCTGCATCTAACTTCCACTTGATGTCTCCCTGTAGATATTCAATATCTGATTGCCCTGCACAGGTGCTTGACCTGCTGCTGTCTTTTTCAGTTCACTTCCAGGTGCTCAGGCCCAAAATATTGAAATCATCCTTCACTTCTCTCTGTCATACTCTACATCAGGAAATCCTATAGGTCTCCTTCCAAAAATATATCCAGAATGTAACCACTTCTCACCATTACCCCACTTCTACACCAGTCCAAGCCTATACTGTTTCTGTCTGGATAATAGCAGCAGACTCCTAGCGGATTTCCCCCCTTCTACCCCTGCCCCCTACAGTCTATTCCCAACACAGAATCAAAGGGATCACTCATGACCTCAGATCACATCACATCTCTCTTAAACCCACGAACCATGAGATCATGACCTGAGCCGAAGTTGGGATGCTTAACCGACTGAGCCACCCAGGCACACCCACATCTCTCAAAAATCCTGCAATGGCTTCCTGTTCATCTCAGAGTATAAACTAGAATCCTTATAGAGATCTATGAGGTTTTATGTGATCTGAGCCCTGCCCACCTCTTACTTTTCTGATCTCATCTCTTATTTCCCTCCCTCACCCTTGCAACCCCCACATTGTTTTCAGTGTTCCATGTACAAACTTCCCTAAGGCCTTTGTATTGGTCATCCCCCATCAGCCTGCATACACATGTGACTTCCTCCCTCATCTCCTTTGCTCAGATGTTTTAATTCTCCATGAGACCTATGTTATCTCTATTAAAATTACCACCCCCTCTCTTAAAAAACAAAACAAAACACAACCAACCAACCAACCAACAAACCAAAAAAAACCACTACCATACTTCTGGTCCCCCCCTTACTTGCCCTATTTTATTTTTCTTTTTATTGATTAGTGACTATTAGCTTCAATAATACAGAATATGCTCACTTACAATGTTTCTTTTCTGGTTTTCCTGCTAGAATTAAGCTCCACTAGGGTAAGAATTTTTGTCTATTTTTTCTCACAGATGTATACCCATTGTAGGTAATCAATATTTGTTGATAAAGAAATGATTAAATCCCCCACATCCTTCTGCAAAGTGACTGTTTTAAAGGAAACTTGGTTGAGTATGACTTGAATAGAATGTCACAATATAGACAGTAAATGATGCAAATGATGCAAAGAGGCGTCTTGAAAGATTGCAGAGATAAGCAGCCAGCATCATTAAGTCCAAACATGGAGAAATTCTAGAGGACATGGTCATGGTTCTTCCAATCTCTTTTGTTTTGTTTGTTTTTTAAAGTGACTAGATTTTATTTTATTTTATTTTATTTTATTTTATTTTATTTTATTTTATTTATTTTAATTTAATTTAATTTTATTTTGCCTTGTCTTGTCTTATTTTAATTTTTGATTGGGGGGAGAGGCAGAGGGAGAGGGAGAGAGAAAATCTTAAGCAGTCTCCATGTTGCAGTTCTCAATTCCACGATCCTGAGATCATCACCTGACCTGATATAAAGAATGGGGCACTCAACTGACTGAGCTACCCAGGTACCCCAACACCCCATCTGTTTTTTAAATTAAGATGATTCTGTCACAGAGACCTTTATGAGAACGCTCTGGGCATTTTTGTTGTCACAAATCTCACCTGAGACAAAGACTGGGAACTCGGCATTACTGTAATTCTCACGGGTGCTGCCTTGCACTTGGAGAACTGAGAGCTGGAAGGTAGGTAGAGCTCATTTTCTCCTCAAGAAAGTGGAGCTTCTTAGGCTTTCAGAGCTAACACTGGGTTACTTTTATAAATTACTAGAACCACTGTAGCTGTAGTTTTGAAAATATGACATGCAGAGTCCATCTAAGAAATCAACAATCATTTTCCAAGCTGTAAGATAGAAGAAATTGGAATTCTATCCAACAAGAATTTATTCAATGCTGACTTTGTGCCAGGTACTTTGCCAGGTACTGGTTATACAATGATGAATAACAATTGCTATCCTCAAGGAGCAGCTGGCTGTACTGCAGATGACACGTACACAAATAATATCAAGTGGCACCAAATGCTATGGTAGGGGTAGGCACAGGGGACCAATGGGTGAGAACACATACAGGAGACATTTAACACCTAGTAGGAGGATCTCCAGAATGCTTCCTAAAGAAGATGACAACTGATCAGATGCTTAAAAGATGAGCTGGATGTAGCCAAGCAAAGAGAGGTAGCAAGGACAGCACAAGAAGTCAAATCAGGAGCAAGGGCATGGGGGTGAACAAAAAGTATGGGGTGGGCCACCAGAAAGTGGGCATGGCATCAACATAAAGTACAAGGAAGAGATGGATGCAGGGTCACAGAGGACCATGAATAGCAACATAGGGGACCTGATCTTGATCTGAACAAAGGGCAGCTATTGAAGTGGTCAGATTTGTACTTTAGGACTTGGACCCTGCAAGCAGTGCAGAGACTGGATAGGAGAGCAGAGAAACCAGGGTGGAGCAACCATGTAGGAGCAGGTGAAGCACCCCTCTTGCCTTTATAGTCCTCATTTACCCTGGCCTTGTAGAAGTGTTGGTCAGTGGGGAGGAGGTAGCTGGTTTTGGCTCCTGAGAGCTCTATTTGGTTGGTCCTGAGACAGGATGAGAGCATTTACATTCAGAATTTCCTAAAAAGGGACAAATGGAACTCTGAAAAATAATGAAGAGCAAGAAATATAAATATCAAAGAGATAATGAATGGTCATAACTACAACCCAACCCACCAATGTTTAGTGTACAATAAAATGGATGTTCGATCTGCTCACCTGTGAAATTGACTCCAGGATATCACCATTACCACTTACAGATGGTAGGCATTTTCTGGCTAAACAACAAGACCTCAGTATCCTCTAGCTTTTATTTGCCTGACATAAGGGAGACCTTGAAGGGAGATGCATTCAGCCTGCTGCACGTGTGGGTGACTTGTACCCTCCCCTCTGAGTGCTTCTACCCACTTTGAAGAGCTGTGCAGAGTCTATGTGTCTCAATCCTCCCTCAGGACTCTCACACTGACCAGTCCCCCTCCTGCCTGTTGATGATCACATTCTGGAAACTTCTCTAGGGACCACAGAGGAAAGGCTCAATCACCCTCTGCAGTAAAGATCCAGCAATGAGCTCATGTCAGCTAAATACATCAACTGGGTGAATAATGAAAGCCCCTACTTTTCACCATGGGGAGGAAGCGTAATCTCAGACCTCAAGGGGTTCACAGTCAAGAGAGAAGACAGATGACTCTAACGCACTAGAAAGCAAAAGCTAGAGGCAGTAAGTGATCAATATGAATCACAATCACAGTATCATGGGAGCACTTCATTCTAAGTGGGGTGTAGTTCACTTAAGACTTCACAGAGGAGGTGGCACTTATTAAACCCTGAGGATTATGTAGGATTTATATGGTAAGAATGTAGAGGAAAGGTACAGCAAGTTAAGGAAGCATCAGGAGAAAAGGTGAAAAAGAGAAAATTAATTTAGGCACTATAAATAGGCATGGCCAGCCAGTGGAAGCTTTTGAAGGAGGGAGACCTGGTAAAATCTGAGTTCTCCTGCCTAAGGAGAGTGGCTTAAAATGAGAAGGAAACAACCAAGGGGCTGTGGACATTGCTAGCATAGACTACCTAAGGGAGGGAAGGCAGGCACTGAGGGGGACCTCCTTCCTGGGCACCTGTTGGGACCAGCCTCACTGAACTGAGTGATGGATACTCCCTTCAGCAGGTATGACCCAGGAGATGGTCAACCACACTGAGTTTACACAGGCCAAAGAGAACAGCTGTAGAATTCATAGTCTATTGCGATACCATGAGAGAGAAAATACCCACTGCATGGTGGCCTCAAGCAGGGGTCTCCCCCATAAATTACTCAGGCCTATCATGCTCCCTTTTCCTTCTGTGAGTATGGATGTGTTTCCCTTAACTTAGGAGAAGTTCTCAGAATTAGCTTAAACACTGGGATGTCGTTGTATGGAATAAATACATCTAATAGGTTGAACAGAACTACGTTTTGAAAAGTCCATTAAATATGTGGTAATTTAAAAATAATATAATATCTTATAGCTTAGTTTTCTGTGTGAGAGAGAGATCCTTAAATATGTTTGTTGTTTGAAAAGAGGTTATGACATAAGCCACTTTCTTTCCCCCAAAGATTTAGAGGCTTATATTAAGTTATTCACAATATCAACATTTTGGGTTTTATTCCTACCATTAACTTTTTTTTTAATGTTTACTTATCTATTTTGAGAGAGAGAGCGAGAGAGGGTGTGTGAACATGTGTGCATGAGTGGGGGAGGGGCAGAGAGAGAGAGAGAGAGAGAGGGAGAGAGAAAATCCCAAGCAGTCTCTGTGCTATCAGCATAGGGCCCGACTCGGGGCTCGATCCCACAAACTGTGAGGTCCTGACCTAAAATCAAGAGTCGGATGCTTAACCAACTGAGCCACCCAGGTGCCCCCCTACCATTAACTTTTCATCTCAGCTTCCCACAACATCCAAAAAAAAAGCAAAACCAAAACCAAACAAAAACACCTATCAGCACACTTTTCTCTTATTTGAGTATCTGCTCTTTTCTGAAAAATCTGACTGATAGTTGGCCATGGAATGCATCTCTCTGCACAGTGCTGTTAACACTGGGCCTTTGCGTAAATTAGAACCAGGAGCCCCTCCAGGCACACTCACCACTTGGCAGTGGAAAGACAGCTGACTTCAGCTTTGTGTTTCCAGTCGGCCCAGCTCCCTGCTGCAGGAATCGCCTATAGGAGTATTTGCAAGGCCCTGGGGGAAAAGCTCTTGGGGGTAGGAGTCCCTTGGGGAGCTTAAAGGCCCAGACCTTACCTTGGCCTGAGAGGCTGTATTGTTCTGCTTAATGAGGTAAAGTGTCTTCCTTGCAGGCAGGTTCCCACTGGCAGAGACAACTATGACCTGAGGTGGATGTTTCTTTCCCTGATATAGGATTTTCAGTTTCTTATGATCTGTTTGTCTTGCAGTCACTCCTGTCACCCCCAGCCCTTAGGAAGGTTTCATTAAACACTGGCGCCGGGCGCTAGCTGTGCTTTGGGGAATTGCAGAGGAGCTGGGTCCATGCTGGGGGTAAGCAGCGCAGGGAGAGGCTGTGGGCTTGAAGAAGCAGGTCAGAGACCTCTGACAATGACCAGCAGAGAAACCAGGAGCGCGACTCGGGGCAGAAAGTAAGCAACAAGCAGGACTGATGAGACACAGAATTGCTGAGTGGTGTGGGGAAAGGAAATTAACAAGGGCAGACACAAAGGGCAGAGGCTCAGACAGGTAGGACCTGAGGACCCGGGACTTTCATCAAAGGGGCTGGAAATTCAGGGAGAAGGGAGAAAAGTGACCAAGGATGGAGAGAGTACTGGGAAAGGTGGTTCTTCCTGCATGAATTAGGTGTTGGTGTTACCTGTGAAGAAGCTGAACTCTCATAGCTCTGCCCTGAGCACCTGGCCTGGGAGACAAGATGAACCAGCAGAGTGGACAGGCTGAGGAGACTGAGCTCCATTCCAGTCTCCTGGGGCTCACGATGAGGGGTGGGGGAGTAGAAACCCCAGGGGCAGCCACTCCCCTTGCCTGAACCCGGAATCCCTGGGACTCCCTGTCCTAGCTACACCACCTCCTCTCTGCTCTTCCCAAGTCTTTGTTCTGTGGTCTGCTTCTTGTCCCAGGTCCCTGTTAGTGTCACTTCCCAACACCAAGGTGGCTCCATTCACCCCATCATATCTCTCTGTTGTATGTTCATCTTTGAACTTATCATGACCCATTTGTTTACATGTTCACGGTTTGTCTGTCTCCTTCCATCAGAATGCGAGTTTTACATTCAACACTGCATTCCCGGTGTCTGGAACAGCATTTGGCACGCAGCAGGTGCTCAGTGAATGCTGGCTGAATGAATGTGGGAGGGCAGACATCAGGACAGCTGAAGACTGCCGTACGAACTGATGATAAACGTGCCAACGGCCAGCCCTTGGGGTTTAGAGGAACATAGTTTGGAGTGTCTTCCCAGCTCACACTGTCAGCTCCCTCCCTGGGCCCACTCCCTGGGCCTAAATTAGATCACATCACCAATGTGACCAATGAACCAACGCCGGAGTGTGCTGACCGGACACAGCCTGGGGGGACACAGACACATTCCTGGAGCAGAGAGTGTGGTTACGTCCTCCCAAACCACAGGGGCAGAGAGGGAGGTAGGGTGGGTCCTCAAGGCAAATGGGATTATTTTATCAGAAGAAGGAATGCTGCATAAGCAACACATAAATTTTCACTTCAGAGCCTTTGGCATTAAGAGAAAATCATGTTCTACTTTGAAGGAATCAAATCTTTGCTGCTACGAAGTTTAGTCTTATCAGAATACAACATTTAAAAACACATTTGCGGGAAAACCCCACAGAACGTAACAGGACTGCTAAAATAAAAAAAAGAGTAGTCCATTAGCTTTTAGGACTTTTTTTTTTTTTTAAAGGTTTCAGTTAATCAATTTTACTGCATATTGTTCACTGCATGTCCTACTGGTTTTGAAAATCACGGTTATATTGAAGCAGCAGCTGATTAGGTGGGGAAGAAACAGAAGAAGCAAAACAACTGAAAAATAAATTAGCAAAAAAACTTACATGACGAATCATTTGGGAATGTGAGGTCACAAGGGAGAGGGCATGAGAGCCAGCAGGAGGAAAATGAAAGAATTTTCCAAAAATCCTTAGGCATTGTTTTAGCTTTACGTTATTAATTGAGTTGCGTAACAACAGCACAGAGGAAGAATCTTTTAGAACCAGCATCGCTATGTGATCCATAGATTGCCTGACCCTGTGAGGACCCAGTTGTGTCTGACTGATGTAGCTGCCTGACCAGCAGAGAGGCAGGTTTGAGAGATTTGCTGAGAGACTGGGTAGGTCCATACAGATTTGTTTCTAGGAAGAGGGGAGGGGAAGAAAAAGAAGAGAGCAACTGGATCAGCTATAGGCTGCCTGACTCAGCTTGATGAACAGAGGCAGAGAGAGCCTTTCCTAAGAGGGTGGAGGAGGTCCACATCCAGACCCACTCAGAATGGCCTTGGTGTCTGTGCCCAAGATGCATCGGGGCAGGAATCCGAAAAATCTGTAAGCTTTTGCTGCAATAAAAACTCCCCAGTCTTCGCTGCTTATAAGAATGAACATGTCTTTCTTGCTCGTGGGTCTGTGGGCTGTCTGTGGCTCTGCTGGGCTCAGCCGGATCTGGCTCCAGACAGGTGGAAGTCGGCTTCTGTGTCTTCTCATTCCAGGGTCTAGGTAATTCCCTGACATATGCCAAAAGCCCCAGGGGATAAGTAGAGATAGGAGATGCTTCTGAAAGCCCCGCTTGGAGCTGTGACCCCACCCATAGTCTATATTGGTCAAAGCAAGTCACAGGGCCTCACCCAGAGCAACCAGAGTATAAGACCCTTAAGGAGTGTAGAGAGGGCATGTAACAATGGACAAATAATACAAGCTACCTCAGTATGCCAGCTCTATCACGGCTTTGCCTTATGATGTTGGAAAAGTTAGTTCAGCTTCAGTTGTTTTATCTGGGGAGATGCTATCGTCTACCTCACAGAGTGAGGGTGACATTAGATGATACATGTACAGTGCTTAGCACGACGCCCTGGATAGAGTAGGTGCTTGATGTAGGCAAGCTAACGTGATATTATTACTCATCTGAGGTACTATGTCACAGGTAAGGAACTCCTGATTGTCGGGGGCGGGTGATGACTGGCACTAGGGAGAAGGCAGGACAGTAACTGACAGCTTAGATGGGCACAGTCTGGGGCAGCAGTAGGGGAGGTGGTGGTCAGGCAGGCAAGTAAGGATTTAAAGTGGTAGAAAGGCTGTGGACACACTAGACCCAAGCAAGGCTCACGAACACTGGGTGATTAATGAATGAATGGATGCGTGGATGAGAGATGGCTCAGGTTACGTCCCTCTTGAACAACTCTGGAAGAGCAGCTGGTCTCAGGGCTGTTGTGGCTTTATCTTCCCACCCCCAGGACAGCCTGGTCACCTTACTTCTTCCAGGGAAGGCACACTTTGCTCCCTGAGGCTGAAGCTGCCAGGCCTCACTCCCTTTCCTTCTGCCCCCACTGTCCAGTCACCTCATCTCTCTACCCTGTCACCCATATCCTGCTCTGTACTTCCCCTTCCCCAAACAAACCCCCTCTCCGAAACATCAGCAGCCCTCCTCTGGGGCCCTCCACATGCCATCCTCTATTATCCTTGACTCATTATTCAAACCTTCCACCTGCCTCCCTGCCTTAAGTTCTCCCTGGAAGCCATGGCTCTGCAGTCCTCTCAGCAGAAGGCCATTTTGTCCTGTGAGTTCCCTGGGTCCCAGGCTGGGGTGGGGGCACTGTCTCTTTTGCTCCTTGATGCCCCTGCCTCTCCATCTTCTTGTCAAACCACCTGCCTTCCCTCGACCTCTCTTCCCTGCTACCACCAGGAACATCCTTGGCCATGACTAAGACCCCTGCTGCCCCCCGCCTGCCACTGCTCCGCACTGACAGCCAGTCCAGGTAGGTCTCTCACCTGGGTGCCAACCCATCCCATCGTGAAGCCACAGCCAGCTGTTGTGACAGTGGTGGTGACAGTGGGGGTGGTGAGGGAGATTCAGCTCTCCAGGAAAGCTGCGGAGAAATGGCCTCCAACTCGGCGTGCCCTGTTGCAAAATTATGTTGGAGGACCTATAAAAGGTGATTTATTTTGAGAGAATTCTTTGTGCTCTGTAGCAGAGGAGATTTTTCCCCTTTATCAAATGATTTCAGGAAGTCTGGAAAACAAAACTATGTACTACACCACGCTGGAGACACAGTGGGTACAGTTGCCATTTTCAGCATAGATTGAAGTGAGATAATCGCAGCATGAAATTGTAATAAATGGGCACAGTCATCTTGCTGAAGCCAGCACAAGAGCACGCATGGGCCGCTTTCTTCTTCAGAGGGGGCGTTGTGTGCCACTGCCCCATTCTCTGCCTTGTGGCGAGGGCACAGAGGCCGAGATCTGTGGCGGTGCTCTTTTCACAGGTGCCATCAAGGGCAATGATGTTCCCCCCTCCCCGAGCTTCAAGCCAGGTCCCCACACCTGAGTACCACACCTTGGATGGCAAGGCTATTCTGAGAACAGACCCTGAAGACGTTCTGGAGGCCACAGCCTCTATCCCCACTGCCTCTCCATCTCCTGCCTCCTTAGCTGCACAAGTGAGGTCACCAAATCATCTCAAAATGTGAAATATCCCGGAGTCTGGGGTCTCTGAAGCCCGGCTGTATTTCTCTCCTTGTGGACCTTACAGACTTTCCCTAATAGCCCTTCCAAAGAGGGAGATCCCATATCATGGGGCAAGACCTGGGCCTTTTCCATTCAGCTTTTCAGTGGGTAGAAGTTTGAACTGAAATCTGCTGGAATCATGCAGTGGCTGTCAGTGAAGAATACCCAGTGTGGGGGTCAGTCAACTGGGCCCCGCACGCCTCACACCGAGCACGTGGGAAGCCGGGCCCTCTGGCTTTCTCTCATTCAGCCAATACCAAGCACCTACTCATTGCTGGGGCCTATAAAAGGGTCTAGGGATTCAGAGATGAATGGGATTCACTCCCTGTTCTCAGGGAGCTCATGGTCTATTCAGGAAAATGAATACGAAATGACAAAATCGCAGACACCTGGGTGGCTCAGTCAGTTAAGTGTCTGACTTCAGCTCAGGTCATGATGTCATGATGTCATGTTCAAGAGTTCGAGTCCTGCCTCCAGCTCTGTGCTGACAGCTCAGAGCCTGGAGCCTGCTTTGGATTCTGTGTCTCCCTTTCTCTCTCTGCCCCTCCCCTGCTTGCACTCTCTCTCTCTCTCTCTCTCTCTCTCTGTCTCTCTCTCTCTGTCTTAAAAATAAAGAGACATTTAAAAAAATTTTTAAAAAGAAATGACAAAATCCCATTATGGGAGCTATCACAAAGGTATACATAGAGAGAGGAGGCTATACTTGGGTTGAATCTGAAGGAAGTACACATTTGCAGGGGAAGTTCTGAGGAGGTATCTCAGGCAGGTGGAACAGCCCATGCAAAAGCAGAGGGACATCACAGAACACAGTGTCTACACATCCCAGAAGCAGCTAGTGAGGCGTGGCTGAGCATAAAACGTCAAGGGGCAGTGATGGGCTGGGACTCCAGACAGACAGGGAGAGGGTCAGGTTGTGAAGGTCTCTGTGTGCACACTAAGGAATTTGGGTTCTACCTGTAACAGAAAGTCTGAGAGGGCAGGAGGAAAAGACGGAATCGGGGTGAGGTGCCAGAGTGAGACACGTAGTGGGCAGGCAATTTCCAGATGCATTCACTGGAGCACAGGGAAGCTGGCTGCATCTGTCTCCTGCTCCAAAGGGCTCTAGTTATAAGGTTGAGACTGGCCAGACCCCAAAACATAGCATCTCACAGCACTGGAAAACCTGAGTTCCATTGGCCAGTGTTCTCACCTGTCCTGCAGCCTCACATACACTCGCAGGTCGCCAAACCCCATATGCCAAAGCAAAAGGATATGGGTGCCCTTTGGCTCCAGGAGTGAGAGTCATGTTGCATTCGTGGTCAGGTTCTGCTGGGACCCAGGGTGGATATTCCAGGTGGTGCTAGTGTCAAGGTGTGCACTTCCCTAGCTTCCCTAGCTTCACAAGGTGTGCGCTTCCTTCCCTAGCTCTTCTCAAGGATCAGGTCATTCCTGTCCACTGCATGGGCATTTGATTATTTAGGAATCATTGCAAGATACCTGGGGGACTGACCAAGACCAAGGTGGGCTCACAGAGAGGCAGGGCAGGAACCATCTCCCCACATAACCCAGGAAGAGCAGAGGAGGAGCAGGGAGGTCCCAGTGGACCAGCCTTGAGTTCCTAGATGGGGAGATCACAGAGTATCCCCTGCCTGTATCTCCTTGAGGGAGTCAACACAGGGGCCATGTCTGTGGTGGGTGTTGCGGAGGGTGGGCAGGGAGGGCTTTTTCTTCTTCCCCTCTGGGCAGTGCCAGGATCCAGGTACTTAAAGGACGAGCATCTGTGGTACCAAATGCTAAGTTTAGGGATCAGGAAGCTGTCATGATGTCACTGGGCCTGGACACCACTGGATAGGAGGATCAGCCCTTCCGAGAGGTCCCAAAGTTGGGGAGGGAGGGGTCAGGTATTCCCAGTGTTTCCGGCCAGGACTCTATAAGCCCCATGGAGCCTGGTTTCTCCTTTAATAACAATGACAATAATAACTAGTATCTATTGAGCATACACTAGGCACTAGGCATTCTTATAAGTGCTTTACATTTATTAACTCATTTAATTCTTACAGCTCTAGAAGGTAGTTAAAAAATAATCTTCCCAACAATAACCAAGATCACCTGTGGATGTAAAGACTGGACATCCGGCTCCATGACATCACTGGGTGGGAGCTTTTCACTTCCCTGCAGCCCTGGCTACACAGCTGTAGGATCAGGGGGGGTGCTCCAGGCTCACCTGGCACCTTGGTGGTGCTGTGCCTGGGGCTGGTTCCCAGCTTGGGGCTGCCACGTAACTGCTGCTTATGTTAGGGGTGGGGAGGGAAGCCCATCCTGTGGTCCGTGCCATGCAAGCCAGATGAGTTGGACTTTTTAGCAATTTCATTAGAAGGTGCACATACTGTGTGCAGAAGGGTGAGGCAGGCTGAGCCCAGACACTGGCCAGGAGTGGTGTTGCATCTGGAAAAGCTGGTTTCCAAATGGGGACTTCCCCAGGGCCCCATGGTGCAGAGAACATCTCTGGGATCCCAGCTCTAGGTACAGAGTCTCGACAACTAATTTGGCCTGGCAAGCCCTGACTATTAAAAGAACTGTCTCTCCATGGTCCTCTATATGGAAAACCCAAAAGATTCCACCAAAAAAACTGCTAGAACTGATCCATGAATTCAGCAAAGTCACAAGATATAAAATCAATGCACAGAAATCAGTTGCATTTCTACACAACAATAATGAAGCAACAGAAAGAGAAATCAAGGAATCAATCCCATTTACAACTGCACTAAAACCCATAAAATACCTAGGAATAAACCTAACCAAAGAGGTGAAAAATCTACACACTGAAAACTACAGAAAGCTTATGAAAGAAATTGAAGAACACACATTAAAAAAAAAAAAAAAATGAAAAACTACTCTACGCTCCTGGATAGGAGAAACAAATATTGTCAAAATGTCAATACTAACCAAAGCAATCTACCTATTAAATGCAATCCCTATCAAAATAACACCAGCATTCTTTATAGAGCTAAAATTTGTATGGAACCAGAAAAGACCCCGAACAGCCAAAGCAATCCTGAAAAAGAAAACCAAAGCTGGGGGCATCAGAATCCTGGACTTCAAGCTGTATTATAAAGCTGTAATCATCAAGACAGTATGGTACTGGCACAGAAACAGACACTTAGATCAACGGAACAGAAAAAAGAACCTAGAAATTGACCCACAAGCATATGGCCAACTAATTTTTGACAAAGCAGGAAAGAATATCCACTGGAATAAAGACAGTCTTTTCAGCAAATGGTACTGGGAAAACTGGAGAGCAACATGCAGAAAAATGAACCTGGACCACTTTCTTACCCCATACACAAAGATAAACTCAAAATGGAAGAAAGACCTAACGTAAGACAGGAAGCCATCAAAATCCTAGAGGAGAAAGCAGGCAAAAACCTCTTTGACCTTGGCCACAGCAACTTCTCACTCACCATGTCTCTGGAGGCAAGAGAAACAAGAGCAAAAAGGAACTATTGGGACCTCATCAAGATAAAAATCTTCTGCATAGTGAAGGAAACAATCAGCAAAACTAAAAGGCAACCAATGGAATGGGAGAAGATATTTGCAAATGACATATCAGATAAAGAGTTAGTATCCAAAACCTGTAAAGAACTTATCAAACTCAATACCCAAAAAATAAATAATCCAGGGAAGAAATGGGCAAAAGACATGAATAGACACTTTTCCAAAGAAGTCATCTAGATGGCTAAGAGACACATCAAAACATGCTCAACATCACTCATCATCAGAGAAATACAAATTAAAACCACAATGAAATACTATCTCACACCAGTCAGAATGGCTAACATTAACAACACAAGAAACAACAGATGTTAGTGAGGATGTGAAGAAAGAGGAACCCTCTTACCCTGTTGGTGGGAATGCAAACTGGTGCAGCCACTCTGGAAAACAGAATGGAGGAGGTTCCTCAAATAATTAAAAATAGAACTACCCTATGACCCAGCAATTGCACTACTAGGTATTTATCCAAGGGATACATGTATGCTGTCTCGAAGGGGCACATGCACCCCAATGTTTATAGCAGTGCTATCGACAATAACCAAAGTATGGAAAGAGCCCAAATGTACACAGATGGATGAATAGATAAAGAAGATGTGGTATATATACACAATGGAGTATTACTCGGCAATCAAAAAGAATGAAATCTTGCCATTTGAACAATGTGGATGGAACTAGACCGTATCATGCTAAGCAAAATGCTACGTCAGTCAAAGAAAGACAAATATCATACGACTTCACTCATATGTGGAATTTAAGATATGAAACAGAAAAACATAAGGGAAGGGAAGCAAAAATAATATAAAAACAGAGAGGGGGACAAAACATAAGAGACTCTTAAATACAGAGAACAAATGAGGGTTGCTGGAGGGGGTGTGGGTAGGGGATGGGCTAAATGGGTAATAGGCATTAAGGAAGACACTTGTTGGGATGAGCACTGGGTGTTATATATAGGGGATGAATCACTGGAATCTACTCCTGAAATCATTATTGCACTATATGCTAACTAACTTGCCTGTAAATTAAAATAAATAAATAAATAAGTAAAAGAATTGTCTCTCTAGCATCCACTGTATCCCAGTAGGTCACCAGCCCCCCTGTCCCCAAAAGCTGCTTTGTGTGGTATGGAAGAAACAGAAAGTGGCCTAAAACAGAAACCTGGGGCATGAATGTGTCTAACCGTAAGCCCACCAACTCATACAAGAGATAGAAAAGAACAGCTGGAGATGGAGGAGGACAGCAGACTTCTTCTGGGAGCCAGCGGGAGCCAGGAGAAGGCAGGGTCGAGGCAGAAGGGGCAGAGCAAGGCTGGAGTCGGGGGCTCCTGGTGGGTCACCACTGAGGGAGATGGAGGTCGAATGGCACAGCTGTGAAGTCCAAGCTGGTCAGTGAAGCCTGAGGCCTGGTGCCCCCTGCTCTCATCAGCCACTGGGCTTGAGGCAGCACATTACAGACAGTCCAGTTTTCCCTTCTGCTTCTCTCCTTTTCCTGAACATACTTGTATGTTAAATAACATCAGTGATCAAAACGTACCTAGTATCCGTTAAGGGCAGACATTGTGTTAAACAAACACGCCGCATTACTTCTCATTAAGTCTCAAACTGTTCCATTTGAGAGGGTCTATTGCTGTGCTGAGATGAATAATCTGAGGCTCAGAGAGGTTCAGAAACGTGCCCAAGGACACACAGCTCAGAAGCAGTAGAGCCAAAACATGAGCCCAGTGGTATGACTCTAGAGCCTGTGTTTTTAATACCATGGTTCCTGCACTGAAAAGACCTCATCCCTGGCTTTCAGTTAGTGGACAGTGGCCTAGGGCTCCTACAAAACCCCAGCAGGGGAGGGCCCTCCTGAAAGCCTGTTGGCAAGATGAGCCACTCTCTCATCTGGCCCCAGCAGCTGACGTCTAGGTCCCTGTAGTAACCCTGCTCTGAAAGATCATGAACTTCATGGGAGATCAAAGGCAAAGCTGGGTACCGCCTGCCAATCCATTCCCGCCTGACCCCTCCCATGGCTGGCTTCCAGGGAAGCAGCCACCACAAGACCAGAACATCCCTGGCTCTGACTCCACAGGGGAGGCACACGCGGGCCTCCACTGGTTCTGGAAATTGGGCAATTTTTCACTTAAAACCATCTGAAAACAAACTTCATGCCTTCAAAATTATACATTCACAGAACATTTCTAGACTCTGGAATAGGATTAGGCGGTAATGATTTAATTGATGGTTAAGTGCGTAGATAAAATGAATGTGCTGAATCCTTTCTGTAATTATCTCTCCAAGGAGCTCCGGCAGCTGTAATTACTGTCTGAGGCCGAAATTACAAACCAGCTGTAATTTTAAGCAAAACGTGGTGAAGCCCCTGCCAGATCCAGTGAAAGTCAGTCGCTACCAACCAGCACAGGGACACACGAGGACCCGCCAAAGGGAGCATGGCCCTTGTAGAGGCTCGTCTCTCGAACCTGGGGAATGTGTTCTCGCTATTGCTCTGTACCCCTGGCCCTGACCGCCACTACAATGCAGTCTACACCCTGTTGGTGGCCAATACACAAAATTAGGTTATAAATCCAGGTCTGGATTAATCAGAATGGCTGTCTACACTGATCAAATGAGTCTAGTCATGACTAAGTTCTTTGCAGAAGCTATGCTCCTGCCAGATAATTATGCACAGCTCATGTATTCATTCAACAACCACCGACAGAATTATGGTGTGTCTCCTATGTGCCAGGTGCTGTGTGAAGGATTGGGTATATACATAGGCGAACAGAGCAGACAGGGCTCCTGCAATATTGGACCATGCTGCTCGAGTCATTCTTGACTTGGCCAGAAACCTGCTAAAGATCTCACGCATCTGGATCTGCCTGTGGAGATGAGGAGGATGGGTACAAGACCATGTGACCATGTCAGGAAGGGCTGGGTGTCCTGTAGCTGAGAAGGCACAGGAGCTGTGGGTCTTAGCACACTTGTTGGGGGCAATGGGCTTGGTTCTTAGGCCTCTGGTCTGCACCCTCTGGCATGCATTCAGTACTTCCCAAGATGCTCACCACGTGTATAAGCTATGCTCCTCTCTGGTTCATTCCTTCTACCTGAAAACAATGGACCCCGTACCCGATCTTTGCTGTGCAGGACTCTTACTAGATATGAACAAGGCAGAACATAGCAAAAGGAAATGCTTACTATAAGTGTTACCAAACAATCTGTCTGATTACTTACTTTGTCTGTGTCCTTAGACTATAAATTCCAAGGGCAATGGGGCTAGCATTTTCCCCACTGTATCTCTAGTGCCCGTCAGAATGCTTGGCACCTGTTCAGAAAAATTTGGTTTATCAACGAAAACAAACTATAAAATGCCCCGGAGGAAGAAGGCAGACGGGGCTGGCACATTCCACTACTGGAGTGAGGTCAAAGGTCCCCAGCTCCATCCCTGAAGAGAAGGGGTGTTAGGTGCAGGTTCTGGGCGGTGAAGTCTGTGGAATGATGAGCAAATCTAGGCATCCCCAGGGGTCCACTACAATTCATCCATTCTCTGTCTCTCTGTCTCTCTGTGTCTCTGTCTTTCTACTTTTCCTCACTAGACCATGCTCCTGGAAAGAAAGTGGTATGTGTTTGTATTGCTGAATCCTCAGTGTCTAGACATTGCGTAGTACAGAGTGGCCCTAAATAAATGTTTATTGAGTAAGAGCATCAGTAAAGCCATCAGAGCACTGAAAGGTTACCTGCAGTGATGCTGATGGCCAGGGGAGGGCAGCAAAGGGCAGCTGAGCTGAGGCCAGAAGCCCAGGAGAGGGCTATCTGCTCTTTGGTGATCACTTGGCATTGAGGCAAAAGTTCTATTATTCATGTGATCATTTGGGGACATGGAGGCAGCAGGATTGAAGAAGACTGCTGACAGAAGTCCAATGAAACCCAGCGTTATAAAGGAGGGAGACCAGTTTGAGTGGGCAGCTAGAGAGGGTAGGGGCCAGTGCTGGAATAGAGGTATGGGGAAGGAGAGGCTGATGGCCAGGATCTCAAGGGAAGTAGTCTAGGCTCACAGTGTTGGCAGCACAAGGCCTGTGCAGAGTACCTTCTGGAGCTCCAGACTTACTCTTGGGGCTTTGACTCTGGTTCTTATAGTGACAAGTGTCCTGGAAGTTGGGCCTGATACCACTGACAATACTGATTTGGGCTCAGGACCAGTAGGAGGAGAAGGCTAACACCAGATCGGGCTGCGTGGGGGGAGGTCCCTGCTTGGTGTGGGAATAGGCAGAGTGCCAGATCATTAGAAGCGCTCCTCATCTTGGTCAATTCTCTCTGGTGCAGAGTGCTGACAGCATATGCAGAGTCGTGACAGGCAGCAGGTGGGGTGCAGGCCATGGCTTCCTGCCAAGACCACCTCTCACCTGGAGAGGTTCTCAGTGGGGGCTGCTGGTCCAGCAGATGTGGGCTCCAGACTTGATTCGCTATCCTGTGGTGCTCATGTTGGCTAGAAAATGTTTCCAGGAGGGCAGACAACACTGAGCCCAGAGCTGTTGTGGACAGACATCAGGGGAATGGAGGGAATCACAGCCGGAAGGTTAGACAGACATCACTAGGGGAAAAGGAGATGGTGTTTTTCGCCAGTATGAAGAAGGGATTCTGCTTGCGATTGGAAAACAGTGTCCTCCAAATCAAGGAAAGCCCTCTGTGCCTTGAAAGATGTCACATGGCCAGTTAACCCAAGTGGTAGGTAGGACACACATCCCTCCAGGATGCTTTAAGTGTCAGGAGCTTTGGGAGATCCTTAGCCCATGAGAATATGAAGAGGCACATAACCTCATTTTTTTTTTTTTTGAGCAAAGCTTTGATGAAAGCAAAATTGCTGCATGATGCCTCAAAGTGTCTCAGTTGTAGAAAACAAGTAACCCTGAGTCAAGTTCATGGTTCCGTGAAGGAGCCCAGCTTCCCAGTAGAGACAGAAGACCAGATTTCTAAGTTCAGATCTGGCATGGGCCCCTCTAGGAAAGTGGGGAGGTAAGCAAGTTTCCATATTTCTAGAGAGTGGAAGTGCAGTGAAGAGGCAAAATGATGGGGATGAGGTAAGGTGGTAAGAGAGAGACAGAGAACAGGTATTAAGACAAAGGCAAGAATGTGCCGTCCTTACTTCAGTAAAGAAAAACCTTACTGAAAAGGTTTTCTTTTCAGCCTTTGTACATACACGTCCATTTAAGACATCAGTGAGCATATCTTTCTCTGAGTCCTTCCCTTACTACCATTTGTGACTGCGTCAGAACAGCATTTTAGAGAGCTTCTCAAATACACTGAGTCTCTCTATCTAGGCTCCCAGCAACTGAAAATGTGTACCTATTTTTTTCTTCTGAGTTTTCGAAAATCTTAACTCAAAAGCTATGACAGAATCTGACCATATCCAAACATTATCTCTTTCACTACCATGATCTCTATGATGATGCAGTAATTTTCCCTGAGGGCCTAATTACTTCTACTTTCCCAAAGAGTTTTTATTTCTCAACACATTTTCTTTCTCCTTCTCTTTCTTACTTTGATATAGATTTTTTTCTGACCTGAACTCACTGTCTACATTTATCAGAAGATGTCTTGCGAAGCACACTGGTAATTACCTGCCCAGCACTAACTCCCCCCTAATTTCCTCCCTCCTAAATGAACCTTGAATTCATCAGGTTTCCATTTCTCCCCCACACACCTATGTATCTCAAGGGAAGAGGATCCATCTCTGGAGTTGGATCTGTTTGGCCTACATAATCCCACTCCTTTTGCCAGGGACTGATTCAAAACTTGGCATCTTCTGGCTAATGACATGTAAAGGGAAAGTTTGCTGGGGGCTTGAAGAATATTTTCCTTTTCCCAACAGAAAGCTAGAAGAAGCACTTTTTCTTCTGGTTATTTACATGTCTAGACTTGATGCCTGGAGTGGCAACCATCTTGCCACCAACCTGAAGATGAACTGAAAAGGGAAGATGGCCCAGTAGCCCAGAAAGATCCAGAGTTCCTGATCCTGTCACTAACCACAGCTCCTTAGCCAAATGACACATTTCTCATTGTTTAGCCCAGTTTGTGGCAGGATTTTGTTCTTTACATCCAAAGTATTCTGATACATCTTGCCAGCAAAGCAACTCAAGAGGTTTTTAATCAAAGAAGACTTCCAGGACATGTCTCTTTGGTGGACTTCCTCCCTCACGCTGAGATTTTGCCTTTGTACTAGTGCTATGATTTGCTTTAGGAGAGCATTGCCCCTCTGCCTGCGATACTCCGTTCAAGGGGTCACTCTGCTAAGCTCCACGTGTACCCTGCTCCTTGAGTTTTCTGCCTCAGACTTTCCAGGCAGGTTAATTGCCACTAACCTGACCGTTTTAAGTGATCTGCTGGCATGCCTGGGGTCCACAGGCCTTGCACTGGATCATTGTGCTTGTTCTCTGTGTGGGATACATTAGAACGCTGGAGGTCACTTCTGGCTGGTCTTCTGATCTTACCTCCCATGGATCACTGACAACCACTGATGCCAAAAGTCTTTTTCCCACATCCTACTTAATATCATCCACAGGGACTAGTCTGGTGTGTTATCTGTTTTGTTGTGTTGTTTCCCTTTTCTTCTTGGCATTCCCTTTTTAAATCATCTTGATGGGATTAGCTAATCAATAGCTAGTTCCCCCATGTCTTTGTAAGATCTGCATTCTTGGCTAAAAAGCATTTCTTCTGGTATGTTAAGCCATGGCTCAGAACCTCATCTAAACATCAGCCTGATTTTTTGCGGCCAACTGTTGATCATCTTTGAGGTATTCCTTCTAGAGTTCCAAAGGACATGAGGAAGAATAAGGAAAACACCATTTACGTTCTCAATTCCTTAATTTTCCCACCCCAAAATCATGATCTCTGAAGATGTATCCATGTTTCCTTCTAGTGGTTTGCCTATGGTTCGTGAGAAACAGTAAGTCTGACCAATCTCAGCTGACTATTATACTTTATTGACTATCAGGAAGCCATCTTGCTATCAGATCATTTGGGTCTATCTGTAGCTGCCTCACTACGAGGAATCACCAACCAGGCTCTTTTTAAGCTCCTTCCATGCAGCTTTCTTTACATTCAAGTTTTTGTTCTTCATCTGTGTTTCTCTTCCAGAAACTATAGCTTCCTCTCAATAGTTTAAATCTCCTTTCTCTTGTGTGTTATTCATTCTTGCTTCTTCCCTATTCAGGGAGATTTCCACCATTTTCAGGTTTCAACTTGATGAGGGAACATAAGGCAAGCTGAGGTCAAAGCGCAAGCTAGTACACTCCGCCCCCCCCCCCCCCCCCCCCCCCCCGGCCCACCCCCCTGACCACCGGTGGGATGTGTGCGATATTCCTCAGGCACTCCTGGCTGCCCAAAGACAAAGGAAAGGTCAGGAAACAAATGGTTAAATTGATAGTCTCCATCAGTTTACAAATATCTTGGTACAATTACAAGAAAAGGGCAATCTTATCAATAGCTAATCTCCAGGAACTCCCTACTGCCTTAAAGATAATGCTTTGCTAGAGGGAAAACAACCTTAGCTTGACAACAGCTAGGCTTCCAGTAATCTGTAAATCTTTAGCATATGGAAATACCTTTAAGAAACTTCCTCTTGACTTTATCTCCCCCAACTCCACAGTATATAAGTAGTCACTCGTCATAACCCTAATGCAGCTCTTTCTGACAATGGGTCCTGTCCCCGTGCCTTAATAAAATCACCTTTTTTGTACCAAAGAGGTCTTTAAGAATTCTTTCTTGGCCATTGACTCTGAACCCCCACCACTACTCCAAAACCTCATCATTATGCACAGCTAGACCATGGCAAACTATGTGAAAACACTGAGTGGCCCAAATCCAACATCCACCAAATGTACTTCTGGGTGGCCCAAGTCCATACATGTTCTGCTGCTAAGCATTTGGGTTGTGAGTAATAAAGGCTCACTCAGAGTAGTTCCATATAAAGGTTAGCTAGGGGTGGTGGTGATGATTTCTTATGAAACCACTCATGGAGCAATAATGGAAATGGACTTTCACAGAAATTCAAGAGCAGGCACCCTGGTAGGAGTAGGTCCTAAGACCAACTGAGCAGGAGTTTTGTTCTGGGTCCAAGGTAACCCCTGGAACCTCAGTATCACAACTTCTAGATCTTGGCTCTGGTCCATTATTAACCTAATTCAGCTGTGCTCTCTTCTTTCTTTATTGATTGGCTTCTTAATCTTCTACTGAGCATATAGTTCTACTCACTACCATTTCAGCATACTTCTAATGTGTTTTTTCCATGGCCTACCAAGACCTCTAAAGTCTCTCTTCATCTCATAGTTCTGCTGATGCCTCATTTTCTTGATATATCCAGGGTCAGTGGCAGTATCTAATGGACCCAACCCACCTTGGGGTATCATGTGACCACATCATATGTTGCTGGGCAGCTCATAGACAGGCTGCTGGGAGCATGTGCCCCTCTTGATCCAATCATCTCTGGCCATGAATACATTTTATAAACGATGGTGTTTAGAACTGTCTCTTCAACAGATGGTAGGGGGTGGAGCTGTGTGTGCATGCAGGGGAGGCTCAGACGGGGCAGGCACTGTGAGTAACATACTCAGTGCAATTCCCTTGCAAGGCTCTGCCTCCCATCTGCTCCGTGTCTCACCCTTGCTTAATTTTCCTGACCTCCAACTTTGAAGTCTGCTCAGCCTCTCCAGTCTCAGCTTACTGTTCCACTTCTCACCTTAGCCTGTCTTCTGATTTAGTGTTGCTGGACTGAAGCTCCTATGGCTTGGCCAGGGGGTCCACTCCCGTCAACCATTTCCAAGTAGCCTTGGTAGGTACAACCCAGCATTCCTGAGCCTTGGCCACCCAATGTGAAATCAGACATGCTCCTCTTCTCTCTCAGCCAACACTCAGTTCCAACACTGGCTCCTCTTAGCTTCCTTCTTATTTTCTGGAACAGAGAAAGCTGCCCAGAAGGTTAAATTCACATTCTAAGTGAAGATTTCACACCATTCTCTTCTATGGTGTGTGCATGCCTCAGTGTCTCAGTGTCTCTAGTGCCTCTTGCTTGTAGGATATCTTCCATTCTCTCTTGGAACTTTGTCTTCTCTATTAAGCTGGGTTTTTAGGAACATTTTTCCAGACTATTTCATCTCTTCCAATGTCTTAGAGTTTGTCTAATTAAAGCCAAAAGGGCACAGTGAGTATTTGTACTCTGAGTTGTGAGGGACAGCCTCTTGCATCAACATTGAGCCCTTTAGGACTCCAGAATAAATGCTCAAAGACTGTCCACAGCAGGACCTGCTGGAAGTGAATGTAGGTGGGGGCTGTGAATTAGAGCAGGGAGGAGAAGACTTAGCAGGAAGAAGCTTCTGCATCAAGGCTGATGCTGAAATCAGAGATGAGGTCTAGGCAGAGGTGTGGCACGTCCTTCAAGTGTCAGGGGTGGGACGTGGGATGTGCATGGGAGGACAGGGAGTAGGTCTCTGATCTGAGGGGCACAGTTTCAAAGTGCAGAGCAGAGCATCAGGAAGAGGCTGGGCTGTTCCAGATAATCTGATCAAAGTTGATGGAAGAATAAGAGTAACACCTAGATGCTGGCAAAAGGCTCAGCAGGACCCAGGTGGAGAAAGATGTCCTTTCAAGGCAGAGTCAGGTTGGAAGAGGGCAGGGCTGCTTTTAGGACACTGGAGTGTGCAGGAAGTATGCAGAGGACACCTGGGGACCCAGAGACATGGTAAGAGAGGAGGCAGGGGATCACCTGGGCCTCAGTTCTGCTCATTAGGGAAGGTAGAAAGGGGGCATTGCATAGATGCTGGGTGCTCTGTGCAAGGCTACTTGCAACCCTGCCTGTGGAGTGACATCTGTTTCTCCAGGATGGAGCCATGCTGTGCCCAAACCAGGTGGGAGGAGCATCTGTGTACTCTGGGAGAAAAGCTGGGTACAGGCCCAGGGCCCTGTGTCTCCAGGCTAACGCCCACACACCCATCATCCCTTTTCTCTCCTGCATCTTTGACCTTTCCTTTCCACTGGCCTTTTCCTCAGCCTATAAAAATGCTCAGATCTCTTGTTGCTGAAAAAGAAAATCTCACTCTCAAAAACTTTCTTTGTTCTCTAGTGATTGGCCTGTCTCTTGCCTTTCCATTTTGGCCAAGAAACTTGAAGGAGTTGTCTGTGTTTATTAACTCCTGTCTGTCACCAATCTGGATGCTACCAGATACCACTTCTCTGCTGAAATGCTCTCCTGGAGGGGAGGAGCCATACAGACATAAAAACTCAGGGCAGTCAGCCCAACCAACCCGTGGTACAGAAAGACAAGAGCACTCTCTCTGAAGACATTTGAGAAATTTGAAGGAAAGCAGAGAGATGGGCACAGTAATGAGAAATGATTTTAAAATGCCATTAAGTTTAATTGGACATTGACTTGAACAGATTTTTCTAACCTTTCTTTTGTCCTGGCCTGCTCTGTGACATCACCCTGACACTGACTGCCTTAGTGTTATGCTGTCCCCTTGGGCCCCTCTCCAGTCGTTGCTCCCTCGTCCATGCCTTGTTTGGAGGGCACCCACGTATCTGAGTGCCCTGATGACTGCTGTTTCAGAGTTACTTGTTCAGTCCTCACTCTAGGCCTCAGCAGGAGAGGGTGGCAATTCCAAGAATCAGCCTGTGTGAATGGACGGCCCTTCTCTTCTCTGTAGGGTCACAGCTGAGTCTGCATTTTCTAAGGCTGATACACAGGCCACTTGGAAAAACCCGCAACCTCCCCTAATTCAGGGAGAGCTTTCGTTGGTCAAGCTCAGGACTTTCTGACATGCTCTTTCCAAGGGATCGGGACTTAAAATCAGGCTAATTAGCCATTTGTCAGCAGACTACGGGCATAGGCATTTTTACTGCAAAACTGGGTGAAAGAATCTGCCTCCTTCCCATGGCCTTGGGCCCAGATTAGAATCTGATTGGCTCTCAGTTAAGAAAAGGGTAGGAGGTAGGAGTGCCATGTGAGCATGCACATGTGTGTCTGTGCATCTATGTGTGTGTGGTGGGGGGCAGTGGATGGTTAAAATTAAAGTAACTTAGCTGTGAACATTATATCTTTCAGAGGAGCATCTTGTAGAAGGTAACAAGCAAATGGCACACTGTGTCACATGTCACTGCTCTTGGCACATGCTGAAACTCCTTCATCCCTCCCCTGTCTCCTTGTCAGGCTCTGTCCTTTCATCCTCTCCCCAAACACCCTATCCTTTGTCTACTGTTCCGTGGCTCAGAAGACATCAGGACCATCCATCTGGTCAGCAGAGCGGCCTGGGTATCATCCCGAACTCCTCTCTCTTTGGCTTCCCATAAACCTTGGCAAGACTTTCTTCCCACCTCCTCCTCTACTTGTGCCCTCTTCAGGCCTGAGCATGAGCATAGCTCACCTTGACCCTACAGCTGTGTCTGCCTCCAACCTCCTCCCTCTTGCCTATGCTCCTCCAGATGGTCAGTGTGATCTTTTTAAAACATGGATTTGGGCAAGCTGTGCTCTTCTTCAAATCATTCCAAAGCCCCCTACTGCCCCAGCAGAAAGTCCACATTCCTTATCACAGCTGAACAAGCCTTTGCCTCCCTTTTGGACCTCATTTCCATCCCTGTGTACCCTGTGTTTCAGTCATCCTGAATTCCCTTGCTCCAGGCACCAGCCTTCCTTCCATTCACATCTCCATGCCTTTGGATGTGTTCATCTCTCTCCTTCACGTTCCTTGTCCTCTTTGCTCAGCAGAAAGATCCCTACTCATTTTGCAGAGCCTGCCCAAGTGGGCCCAGCATGTCTCTCTGGTACCAGCCTTCTCCAGTGGGTGGCTGAGACTCTCATCTACACTCCCTTACAAATTTTGAAAACAGTGATTATACAATCTCCAGTCAGACCTCCCCAGTAGACTCCTTGAAAATGGGCACTGTGTCCCCACACCAGGCAGGAGTGAAGGAGTCTACGCAGAGACGGTTACCCCAGGGAACTCTTTTGAAGCAGTGATATACACATCCAACAGGAATCGCCTCTTCCTTCCTTCTGTGGCTTTACACAATGTTTTTCTTCAATTATAAACACACAGTTGGTGTCTCTGTGCTGTTTAAGCAGTGTAAGGCTAAGTACAGATCCAAACCAGAAGGTTAAATACTCGTGATTAAAAATAACCTATATGTGCTCATGCACATGAGACAACACAGACTCAGGCATGCAGTGTCCTATGCAGAGAAGTAAAGCCAGTGTTTCCTGATTAATATATGTGATGAAAAGCCTAGAATTCCAGTCTTTTGGAGAAAAAGCATTCTGGATGGACCTACAGAATGTAGTTATGTGGTTATGATTCCACATTTCCCTCTTAAAACTGCATCAAAATTACAGTGGTCTTTCGAAAGGTGCATATCCTGTTACTCCTGTGTTTTTCATAGTGTGAACTGTGACCCATCACTGACTGGGTTTGTGAAACCTTTAACGGTTGTGACCAGTATTCTTGTTTTAATGACAAAATTGTTTTAAAAAATGCATCAGATGTATGTGTATTATTTCATGAAACTTTTGTTTCAGTTTTATATCTGGTATGTCATGCTGTAAAATGTATTTCTTACTCTAAATCTAAGCTAAGATCACTTGAGGCCACTGCTTTATTATTTAACAATTGGGAGCTTATTGAAATATGGTGCCACCTCCTTGTGATCTCAACATCTAAGTCTCTGGGTAACACTGGAAATTCCAAAGGCCAGAGAGACGACATGTTGGGACATCCTTGGAAAAGTTACCTTATTTGAGCGCTGCAAGAAAGAGCATCAGCAACAACCAGTGGCTGCAAGGCTGGGCGGGGTTGTATTTTCCTACTTGTTCCAGACTTGTGGAGCATCTTCCACTGCCAGAGACTATTCTGGGCATGTTCATATGTGCTGAATCATTTAATCAACATGGCAGGTATATAAACTAGGTACTGACAGTCCATTTTTGTCTAGGAGGAAACTGGTGTCAGAGAGACCAGGGAATTTGCTTGGGAGCAGCAGTCCCGAGTGGTGGAGCGGGCGTCAGGCACCGGTAACGCAGCACAACCGGGCTAGCCCATTGGAAAGTGGGACTGGTCATGCCATCCTCTTTGATTCAGTGATTTTGCTTTCCACCTTTTCTGTCTCCTTCGACCACAGTAGATCTTGCATTTATCTGTTCTGCTCTTTCAGTTTCCAAATTAGATTGGACTTGAGGAAACCATTCACCAAAACAAAACAAAATAAGACAAAACGAAACTACCTCCCCAAACTGGACACCACTATGTTAAACAATTAGTTTAAGCATTTCGAGGTATGCTTAAATTTGCAAAGAACTAACTTAAATTTGTACATTTACATATGCATATAAACAGCAGATTACAAATAATTTAGAATCACGTAGGACCTCCACGAACCCTTGAGTCCGGGGGCCAGACCCAACAAGTTCTCATATTACACTCCAAATGCAAATCTATGTCAATCCTACTGAAGACTTCCTGGAGCTATTAAAGGCTACCTTGTTTCTGGCCAGCAAGACTGAGTCCAGATCTCACTGAAATGCCTTTCATCTTCCACCATCCTCCCCTCTTCCACCAGGTTCCTTTCCTCGCGGTGGGCTACTGCCCCACAAATCTCTCCCCTAAACCTCCTCTTCCTTCAGCTTCTTCAACCACAGGCAGGGCCCCTTATGCAACCTCCTGCCCCATCCCACTCAATAGGTACTCAGCAGGCAGGTCCCACTCAGCAACACAGAGCTTTAAACACAGAGGTCACCTAATGTTCTCTGAGTATGGTGGGCTGGGCATGGTGGAGGGGGCCCAGCCTTTAACTTTCTCCTCCCTGGATGGGGACCCTCCTCCCTGGATGGGAATGGGCGAAGCCCTGAGTCTGATCCAGATCTGCTTATTCTTTCATAGCCCTGGTTCCCCAGCATTCCCTGGCTCATGGAGTCCCCTTGTGGTCTTTGCAGCTGATTCACTACGTAGAGTTAGAGGAGTCTCGGTCTGTAGTTGCTCAAGGACTCTCATAAAGCTCAGTGCCATCCAAGCTGACTAGAACACAGGGCTCAGCACTGCATTTCCAGTGCTACTCCTATTATTAATGCTGTCCCTAGTTCCTGCTACCGAGCAAGTCCTTATGCAACAGGGCAGTGTCCTGGGGCTCCCATGAACTCAAACACAATCTCCAGACAGTGAAGGAAGCTGCATATGTTCTGGGGGCTTTAGAGAACTATGGCTTAAAGCAGTAAGAGGAACATCTTCTGGGTTGAGTGGTCCTTGAAGACTCCCATGTGATTCAAAAGTCCTTTTCTTGCCTATTATTCCCTTTTTTGCTTTCAAGCATCTCCTCTGGCAGCAGCAGCTGGAGCTAAAAGCTATTTCCCTGTAACAAAGCACAGCTTTCCCAAGGTCCTTGCTATTAACACTTTGGTGCCTGCTGACATGTGAGAGCAGCAGCAGGATGGGAGGTGGAGGGGCAGGCGTGCTGTGCGGGATGGCTTAGATTCTGCTGGACTCAGTGAGTGAGGGCAGCATCCCAGGTTTCCCCTTGTTATCCTGAGAGTGGAGTTTCCTCAGGTTTCCTGAGAGTGGAGAGTAACTATTTCTTTTGCTACAAGGATCTCCAGATCCTTATTCCTGATCTAAGGTTAGGTTCTAGGTATGCCCACATTCACACAATACTTTGGTTCCATACTTGAGAAGCAACAGAACTATCACATTATTTTTAAGCAGCAGCACACAAGCCATTAGCGCCAATCCCAGGAGTGGACATCTCACAACTTTAAGGAACATAACATTTAAAATGCAAGCGAAAGATCAGATTTCGTCATTCCCAATTACTCATGCTGTTGATATCACCCTGTAGGCTCCATCCAGGTGGGGAGGCAAAACTGTAGCTCTGTGGCTGCCCTGCCCTGCTTCAAGGTCCTATGATGCAATCTTCTACAGCACGGGGACCTCAGTTGTCAACCCATTCTAGAACCTTGTGTGCCAAGATGAGTCAAACTCCACATCCTTTGCCTCCACTATCAGGTGAACCTCGCCTGCCAAGCTGAGATCCTACTTGGATCCTAGCTCAATCCTAAAGGTTTGCCATGAAGACCTCTGCCATTATTCTCTCTAAACAGAAGCCCGCCCTGATCCCTGCACTCTTGGCTTCTTTGTTAGAGGTTGAATCTGCAGCTACAGTCACTGCCACTGGAGGGCTCCACTCACTACCCCTAGATGGAAGCTTCCAGAACTAAGAAGGGAGTACCTGATGCTCTACCTTGATATCTTAGCTATGGACTCCGTGGGCTCCCTGCCCATCTTCTCCTTGTGAGTAGGTGTTGCCTGTTCCAATTCAGCTCTGTTCCTCAGTGTGACTGTGATTCCAGGCAACAAAGAGAGAATGTAGATAAGCCACAACTAAAACAGCACTCTGAATCCACATCTCCATGCCTCCTTCAGAGACTTCATTAAGCATTAATGACACGAAGGAAAATTCAGAATGTTTACACTGCTTAACTTGAATCAATTTGATCTCTTTGGATGGCATTTTCTTGATTGGTTTTATGATCTTTTCTAGTAAACCTTCTAAATCTGGACATTTACTGTCGGTATGTATAGTATTTAAGCACTCTCCACTCAGATCCTCAGCTACGTGGGGAGAAAAAAAAAAAGTACATCTTTGTTTTCCTAACCCTCATTTATAGCTGCTTCTCTTTTGATAATCTGAGCACAACTCACGGTGGTACTCCCTAAACCTACAAGTTAAAATTGCACTTTGTAATTGCTTTGTGATTTTTCCCCGTTTCCTTATAACATTTTTAAGCATTTCAATCATCAATGTCATCACATTTCATGTTCTGAATTTGATTTAAAATGGGAGAAAATATGTAAC